>NC_069674.1:72177893-72485125 GCF_023699985.2 Odocoileus virginianus | reverse complement strand
ACTGTTCCCTTCTCCAGGGTATCTTCCCAACCCAGGGATCAAACCCAGGTCTCCCGCAATGCAGGTGGATTCTTTACCATTTGAGCCACCAGGGAAGCCCAAGAATACTGGAGTGGGCAGCCTATCCCTTCTCCAGCGGATCTTCCCGACCCAGGAATCGAACTGGAGTCTCCTGCATTGCAGGCAAAACTTCAGTAAGAAAGGAAATATCATATAATTAAACTATTTTCCTCAGCAGTGAACCATAGTTATGTGGTCATAATATAAAATACAGGATACTGATTTAATAAGAAATTTGAAAGAATACTGAAGCATCATGTAAGAGAGATGAACACTCTTCTGCTATAATGTGATGTCGGGAAGTAATATCTAAAATGGATATATCAAGAGTAATATAAGAAATGAAAATAAATGGCAAAGTAAATAGCAAGAACAAAATCGGAGTAGATGGTGATTGTCTCCAGGGAGAGGAATTAGGGCTGGGTGAGTGAATTGCTGTCACCTTTATAACTTTGTGAGATGATTTGACTGTTGGAATTATGTGAATATATTACTTTCAGAAAAATCCAATAGTATATATGAATAAGTTAATGCTGTGATTTCCTTGAAATATTTATTGTTTTAGCTGCCTATTATGGTGTATATAATTATTCTAAAACCCAGTGGCTTAAAATAGCACTGATTTTTTAAATCACCCAGGAGTCTGTGGGTTAGCTGGACTCAGTTGAATAGTTCTTCTCCTTATTATTATTTGACTGGAGGCTCTCATGTGATTCCATCTAGCAGGGGACATTATTGGCTGGGGCTGCCTCGGTTCCCTTCTTTGTGGTTTCTCTATGAAGATTTGAGAATGTCTTCTAGGATCCAGCAGGATACTTTAGGCTTCCTGTGGCATGATGGCTAAGTTCTTAGAGGGAGCCATCTAAAAGACATGTCCCAGTGTGTGAGCATTTATCAAGCCTCTGCTTGCAGCATGCTTGCCAATGTCTTAATATTGGTCAGTGTAGTCTCATGGCCCAAATCAGAGTTAGTGTAGGAAAGCTCTGGACAAGGACATGGATACTGGGAAACATGGTTCATTTTGAGTCACCACTGTAACACAGAAACACATCTATATCTCCATCTAATATGTTTTATCTACTTTAAGTAAGTAAGTGAAAGTCACTCAATCATGTCTGACTCTCTGCGACCCCATGGGCTGTGGCCTGCCAGGCTCCTCTGTCCATGGAATTCTCTAGGCAAGAATACTGGAGTGGGTTGCCATTCACTTCTCCAGGGATCTTCTTAACTCAGGGATTGAACCCAAGTATCCTACATTGCAGTCAAATTCTTTAACCTCTGAGCCACCAGAGAAATTCAAGAATACTGGAGTGTATTGCCATGCCCTTCTCCAAGGGATCTTCCGGATCCAGGGATCAAACCCATTGTCTCTTACATCTCCTTCATTCTCCTGGAATTCTTTACCACTCTAGCGCTACCTGGGAAGCTCCTACTTTACCAAGGGTTAAAGTGAGACTTATCTAATGAAACTGTTAAACCACTTACTGTCTTTGATTTCTGTGAATATTCTTTAGTATTGGCATACTTTAAAAGATAGAACTTACCTTGAGTCCCTTCATACTCAATTATACAGTATTAGACAACTCATAAGCTCTAAGGAGTTTAGTAAGAAATAGCATGAAAGCCAACAAAAATATTTGCTGAACCACTAATAACCCACAAACAGCAAAATAGATTTTCCTAATTGATTGTTTGTTATTACATCTTATTTCATGTTAGGAGCATGTCTCTCCTTTACTTTTGATTTGTTGTTTTGCTAACCATTTGTCATAGACACTTCAGCCTTTTAAACTTGCAATCTATATATACTTCCAAAGATTTAAAATAATAGTGGACTAATAATGATAATAACTAAAATACATATGGCATTAATTTTATACTGGGACTTTGCCAAGTAAGAAATTGAATATTAGAATTCTCTGGAAACATTGAGGGTCTACAAGAATTTTTTATGGAAAAATATATATTTTATTATTGCAAAAATTTCCAAGCCTTTTTTGTTTGAGGAGAAAAACTAGCTCATTAGACAAAGTTCATTAGAAAATTCAATATAAAAAATTTTAGTCCTTCCTTTTCCACATGTATTTCTCCCTCTACTTTTTCTTTTTATTCTCAACTTTCTTCCTATTATTTTACTATTTTTCCATGATCAACTGAAGCACCTAAGAATAATTTTATTTTCCATAAAATATCTTGAATATCATTTATCATATCGAGCTGCTCTTGTCAGATTCAGTTATAACTATCCACCTAAACATGACTATTAAAAATGACTGAAGCACTTTGCAAGTATAAGATGTTCTATAAACACTTTTTCCCAGTAGTCTACAACCCATTTATATGGTATTTGATCTGGCATAAATTGCTGTTTCAAGCATCTGTGAGCCATCTTAAATTTGGATGCCTTCCTTGTTTTCTGGGTTTCAAATTCCCCAAATGTTCTTTATTGAAATCCAATGTTCATTCCAAAGTATATGCACTGAATTCAAGTAAACTGAGAACAGGCGCCAGAAAGCCCCATTCCCTCATTGTTCTTATATTAGCAATAAGAATTATGACTAAGAGATCACATTTGATTAGACTATTTCACTCTCAGTTGTGATGCTACTACTGCAGGAAACTTTGAAGACATCTTTATCTGTAATTTACACATTAGAGAGTGAAGGTGATATTAATTCCAGTACACCAAAGGGTAACAAGATTATTTCAACTAATAATCATGACTGAGCACATTCTACTTCAAGAAGATAACAGTGAGTGTAATCAGTTCAGTTCAGTCACTCAGTCATGTCCAACTCTTGGCAACACCATGGGCTGCAGCATACCAGGCCTCCTTGTCCATCACCAGTTCCTGGAGTTTACTCAAACTCATGTCCATTGAGTCAGTGATGCCATCCAACCATCTTATCCTTTGTCATCTCCTTTTCCTCCTACCTTCAATCTATCCCAGCATCAGGGTCTTTTCAAATGAGCCAGCTCTTCACATCAGGTGGCCAAAGTATTGGAGTTTCCGCTTTAGCATTAGTCCCTCCAATGAATATTCAGGACTGATTTCCTTTAGGATGGAATGGTTAGATCTCCTTGCAGTCCAAGGGACTCTCAAGAGTCTTCTCCAACACCACAGTTCAAAACCATCAATTCTTTGGTGCTCAGCTTTCTTTATAGTCCAACTCTCACATCCATACATGACTACTGGAAAATCCATAGCTTTGACTAGATGAAACTTTGTTAGCAAAGTAATGTCTCTGCTTTTTAATATGCTATCTAGGTTGGTCATAACTTTCCCTCCAGGGAGTAAGCGTCTTTTAATTTCATGGTGGCTGTCACCATCTGCAGTGATTTTGGAGCCCCCAAAAATAAAGTCTGACACTGTTTCTCCATCTGTTTGCCATGAAGTGATAGGACCAGATGCCATGATCTTCGTTTTCTGAATGTTGAGTTTTAAGCAAGCTTTTTCACTCTCCTCTTTCACTTTCATCAAGAGGCTCTTTAGTTCTTCTTTACTTTCTGCCATAAGGGTGGTGTCATCTGCATATATGAGGTTATGGATATTTCTCCCAGCAATCTTGATTCCAGCTTGTGCTTCTTCCAGCCCAGCATTTCTCATGATGCATTCTGCATATGCATTAAATAAGCAGGGTGACAATATACAGCCTTGATGTTCTCCTTTTCTGATTTGGGACCAGTCTGTTGTTTCATGTCCAATTCCTACTGTTGCTTCCTGACCTGCATACAGATTTCTCAAGAGGCAGGTCAGTTGGCCTGGTATTCCCATCTCTTTCAGCACAATTTATTGTGATCCACACAGTCAAAGGCTTTGGCATAAGCAATAAAGCAGAAATAGATGTTTTTCTGGAACTCTCTTGCTTTTTCTATGCCAGCAGATGTTGGCAATTTGATCTCTGGTTCCTCTGCCTTTTCTAAAACCAGCTTGAACATCTGGAAGTTCACGGTTCATGTATTGAAGCCTGACTTGGAGAATTTTGAGCATTACTTTGCTAGCGTGTGAGATGAGGGCAATTGTGTGGTAGTTTATGCATTCTTTGGCTTTGCCTTTCTTTGGGGTGGGAATGAAAACTGACCTTTTCCAGTCCTGTGGCCACTGCTGAGTTTTCCAAATTTGCTAGCATATTGAGCGTGGCACTTTCACAGCATCATCTTTTGGGATATGAAATAGCTCAACTGGAATTCCATCACCCCCACTAGCTTTGTTCATAGTGATGTTTCCTAAGGCCCACTTGACTTCACATTCCCGGATGTCTGGCTCTATGTGAGTGATCACACGATTGTGATTATCTATGTCATGAAGATCTTTTTTGTACAGTTCTTCTGTGTATTCTTGCCACCTTTTCTTAATATCTTCTGCTTCTGTTAGGTCCATACCATTTCTGTCCTTTATTGAGCCCATCTTTGCATGAAATGTTCCCTTGGTATCTCTAATTTTCTTGGAGAGATCTCGTCTTTCCCATTCTATTGTTTTCCTTTATTTCTTTGCACTGATCACTGAGGAAGGCTTGTATTGTAATATTAACCTGTAAATAGACACATGATAAAATCTTGAGCAATTTTATTTGCTCAAGCTAAAATATGTGCCATTTTATGTAACCTAATTTTGCTTCAACCCCATAAACCTTCATTAAATAAGGTTCAGTATCAAGTGGTTTCAACTAAGCTTGTAAGGTCAGGAACTAAGAACTATCACAAACATAGAATTTGTGAATGGATTTAGGATACAGAACAATGGTAGAGGAAGTCAAAGGTGTATTAAATCGAAACAAAGAAGTAGAAGATATATAAATAATCTGGAACAAAGCATTTCATTGCACTTAGTATGTTGCTAATGCTTGAATCAGAGAAGTCTTTAAGGATTATGTGTATTTCTCGAAATCGCTGAGCAAGTACTCTTGCTCAGTAGTTCTCAAAGTGTGTTCTGTGGGACTGTAGCCTTGCAAGACATTCTGGAGGACAAAAGGATTTTCTTTTACACCTAAAGTTCCTATCCCAGTGTTGCACACTGTAGTTTACTCACAGTCAATGGACATTAAATATTAGCAAATTGGGGAATACTTGCTTAAAAGACTTCTGTTTTATATGATTAATAAAATTCTTTCTTTCCCCCTCTACATTCCATTTAATATCATCAGAATTAATGTTCCCTGGCTACAATTTAGGGACCCTGCTTTATATAGATGATTTTAAATTTCAGAGATATAAAAAGTTATTAATATTTTAGGAATATTCACATAATCTACTGATTTAGTGATAGCAAAGTCCAGATTTTAGTGAATTGGGTGGGAATTAATTAAAAAGCAAATTGTACAAATGCTTTGAGAAATTGTTTGGCAATATCTCTTAAAGCTGAACAAATGTCTGCACCCAGCTATTCCTTTCATTTGTACTTGTTAGAAAATGCAAGAACAGGAATGGGTATGGTAGTTCTAGTCTTAATAGTCGTGAACTGGAAATAAACTAGATATTGATTGATAAAAGAATGAAAACCTAAATTGTGAAATATCCTAAGTTGTGCAACAGGGCACCGTGTAGCAATGAGGTCAGTTAAGGTCTTACTACCCACAAACACATACATTAATCTCAGAAACAAATAGCAGAGCAATAAAATGAAATAAAAAATGGCCAGACTAAAAGAAGACATACTGTGTAACTTCATTTCTATAAAGTTTAAGATGAAAAATAAGAAGGGCAATCAATGGGAGAAATCAGAGTAGTGTTTGCTTTGGGCAAGATAAGACTCAGAAGGGTCAGGAGGAGACCTCTGGGATCCTGAGAACATTCTTTGTCTTCACTTGGGTGTTTGCCTTGTGAAAATTCATCAAACTGCATACTTAATGATAGCATAGTTTTTGTGTATGCACACAAGTTATGAATTACTTTAAAATAAATTAAAAGTTGTAAACAAAATTTTAATATTGCTGTCGGAATGATTTAGTGTTTAAAATTTTCCTCTCCTTTTTGCCCAGAAAATTCTTATTTACCTGCAAGTGATACTGGGCATGACAAAATATAAATCTACCCCTCAAACTGATTTTCCACATGCCTAGATATTTAACATGGTCTTTAGAGCTAACAATGTCTTGCCATTAGTGTGTATTTGGGTGTGTGTGCCTGGATGCATGTGTATATAACAAACAAGTTCAAGTAAAACATGAGGACATATGATAGTATTATTCATTTATTTGACCATTTAGTTAATGTTCCAGGCAGTGGGAATATATATGCGAAAAGGATAGAATAAATCCCAGATCTCATGGGCTTGCATTTAGAATATGAAACAAATTAAACACCATATAAACAAATAAATGTATAAATAAACACAAAAAATAAAACATTAGATAAGGATTTGTGGCTTTTAAGAAAATGAAGCAGATCAAGGGAACAGTGACTGTGTGTGTATATTAGAGGGTCATTTACTCTGGTCAGGGTCAGGGAAGACCTCTCTGATAAGACGACATCTGAGCAGGGTCTTGAATAAAGTTAAGGACTGACTAGACAGCTATCTGGAGGAAGGTAGATTTAGTCAGGACAAATAGTTGGTAGGCCTGAGGACAAAGCATATGCTGAATGTTCCAGGAGTAACATGTAAAACAAGGTGGCTGGGACAAGAAGAGCAAAGGAAAGTTGTTTGGGAGCAAAGGAGGAGTGGTTATATTCAGGATGTATTTCAAAGGTATAATGACAAACTTGGTAATATATTGGATATGGGATCTACGAGAAAGAAAAAAAAATAAAAAATGACTCCACTATTTTTGGTCTAATCAACTCACAGATTAGACTTACTATTTAGTGAATGGAGGAATCTGTAGGATGTACAGATTGAGAAGGTGGAATAAAGAATCAAAGCATTCCATCTGGGGCATGCAAAGTTTGAAATTCCTATGAGACATCTGTGTTCAGGTGTGCACCTAGCAGCTGAATACATGAATCTGGAGTTCAGAAGAAAGATTGGAGCTAGGATATACATTTGAAAGTTGTTAGATACTAAATTGCATTTAATACAGGAAATGCGTGTGTAGATAAAGAAATGAATTAGTCTGAGAACCAATGTTTGTAAACCTTAAACATTTAGAGTTTGGGAAGATAAGAAAGAACCAGAAAGAGAGACTGAAAAGCAATATTGAGTGAAGTAGGAAGAGAATCTGTAATGTGTGAGTTTGTAAAGTTCACTGGAAAAGGTATTTCAGAAAGAGATTTATTGATTATCTCAAATGTTGCTCAAAGGCCAAATAAGATGAGAACAGGGAAGGGACCACTGGATTTATACTGTAGACATTTTGGTAACCAGAATAAGAGGAATTTTATTGTAATGGTGTCAACCAAAGCCTGATTGGAATGGGTTTCAGAAATGATCTGAAGAGAAAGATCGAATATGGAGCCCTCTTAAGGGGATTTATTTCAAGGGTAGCAGAGATTGGGTGATTGCTAGAGAAAGATGTCAGGTGAAAGTCGGATTAGTTTTTAATGACTGCAGATATTCTAAAATCTGTGTATAAATGGTTGAAGTGATCCAATAAATGAGGGAAACTGGTGATGTAGGACATATAGAAGCAGCTGCAGAAATGAGGGAAGCTGGGTGTCAGAAACACCTGCAGAATATTTACCATTGTATAATAAATGTAGGTACAACCTGATTAAAGGGCTGATTTTTTTGTCATCCCTTTTCCTCTAAAAGTAAATATCTGATTGGATAGTTGATGTATAAGTTAATATTTTTATCATAAATTTCTGTGAGAGAGAAAAAAAATCTTATTTATTATGCATTGTGGTTGGTTATAGGTATATTGATGGACTATTTGTTATTATTGAGATTTTCAACATATTCAGGAGACTGTTTACATCTCTTTTTGTATAATACTCACTTATTACCTGGAATAAAGCAATCCCATTAGTATTCTGATATTCAAGAGCCTGTTCTATATTCGCCCTTCTGAAATGGCCAATAAGAGAAGTAGTAGAGAAAGTAAAGAGAAATAAAAGCTTAAAAGTTAACATTGACTGTCAGTTATGAATTTGCTTTTTCAGAGGAGTTAGTTATCTAGAAATGTTAGAATAAAGGGGCTATAGTAAGGAAGTCTCTTGTTTATTGTAAACTGCATATTTTATTTTACTTTTATTTCAGTAAAATTATAAACTGCATATTCGGCTAGCTTCCCTTGTAACTCAGCTGGCAAAGAATCTGCCTACAATGCAGAAGACCTGGATTCAATCCCTGGGTTGGGAAGATCCCCTGGAGAAGGGAAAGGCTACCCACTCTAGTATTCTGGCCTAGAGAATCCCATGGGCTGTATAGTCCATGGGGTTGCAAAGAGTTGAACATGACTGAGCAACTTTCAGGCTTTTTAAACTCATTTTACAAAACAGAAAAATGAGCTCAGAACAAGAGTTGGTTAGTGTCCATATATAACATAAGAGATCTAGGGCAGAAGTATTGAATGGAATAAAATTTCAGCCTTGTAGTTTATGCATTCAACTTTATGATTCTTTAGCTTGATTGCACACATTTTTCTATGTCTTGACAGTGTGAATAATAATTTTCTATATTATTGATTAGCAGTGAGAAAAAAAATACTATTTTAAAATCAGCTGTGTCACTTAAATTATAAAAATGTAAAAAGGCATGTTATCTGATAGAACTTTTTAGTAGTATTAGGACATTTAAAGTGTCCATGGTATTATACAGTGCATGGATTCTTCTATATATAGCTTGCTCATTCAGGAGTCTACTTTCTGCTGACCTCTAGATGTAACTGTAAGACAAATCATTTGAACTTTGTTCATCTTCCTCCTCTTTTCTACTGTGGCTGTTAATAAATAGCACTATCCTTTCAGTCATCATAGCTGGACAACTTTTTTAAGCCCTCTCTCAGCAGTGAGATTTAGCTATGATAAATAGTTACCCTAATAAAGGTTAAGATTAATCTTGTTGGTATATTTTTACTAATGTATTCCTTCTCACCTTGCTCATGGCCGTTCTTGCCTTCATGCCTTTTCTAATACTCCCCAAAAAGTAGTCAGAGTTTCCAGATTGTTCAGGCCTTCAGGATTTGTCCTCTGATGTTTCAACCTTTTCTCACTCTATTCCCTAGTCACCTTGTTTGCCCAAGGGAATTGGTCTTCTGTCCATACCATTTCCTAAACATGCTTGCAGCTTTCCTACCTCCCTGCCTTTGCTCACACTGTTCTATGAGCTGCAGGTTGGAGATCAAGAGACATTTTCCTACTGATGTCACCTAGGGAAACTTTCCCACATCTCTGACTTTCTAAAATCCTCTGGTTCTTGATGGGCCGTCTCAAATATCAGCTCACTTTCAGCCTCATGACCCTTCCTGGAATCGCAGTGTCTTTGCATCTTTGCAGTGTCTCTGTGATGCCAAACTCAAGCATTATCCTCATTTTAAAGATGACTAAACCGAGGCTCAGGGAGGTTTAATGATCTGTCTGCACCACAGGGCTAATATGTGGCATCCTGGGACACCAAAACCATGCTGTTTTAAGGCACTCAGCTGCCTTCTAAATGTTCCTTGATTGAATGAAGAAGAAAACAAATTTGTCATTTTCCATTTTTCTTAATTTAAAATCGGGAAGTACTAAATGGTGCTTTTCTGTCAGTAAGAAGTCTTGCAGGACTAGAACAAAGTAGATTATTACTGACATGAACTGAAAAGTGAGAAAATGTGAGAAATTTCTGAAGGGAGGCCAACAGTAAGGCTGTGTTGTCTGTGAAAGAAAATAAAATGAAAAGCAAATGTTTTAATCTTTTACATTATGTTTTAATGATGTAGTGTGTGAATATAATAGCAATAAAAATAAATGTCTTGAAATAACCTAGAACAGTTATTAAGTGCTTCATACAAGGCAGACATTTTTGGATATTTTATATATTTGTTTTTTGTTGTTGTTTAGTCACTAAGTTGTGTCCAACTCTCTGTGACCCCATGGAGCATAGGCCACCAGTCTCCTCTGTCCATGGGATTTCCAAAGTAAGAATACTGGTGTGGGTTGCCATTTCTTTCTCCAGGGGATCTTCTTGGCCCAGGGATCAAAGCTGCATCTCCTGTGTTGGCAGGTGGGTTCTTTACCACTGAGCCACCAGGGAAGCCCCTTTATATACATATTAACTTTTTATTTAGCCATTATGCCAGTTCTGCAAATTATGTATCATCATAACCACTTTATGATTGAAGGAAAGGGGACCAAAGGGATAAAGTCACTTGCTCTGGGTTAAGCATTAGTGTTACAATTGGAATTCAGAGATAAATGACAGCAGCATGTACTCTATTGATTTAACTGAATAAGGACTGTAGAGACAGAGGATAACATTTTGAGGTTAATTTTTAATCACACTTATATAAGTGGAGAGAGCTAAAGCTTTTAATGACACTAAGACCATGACTCCTAGTTCCTTATATTAAAATACCAATATAAAAGCAGAAATAATCTAAGTCCAAAGAACTTCAAAAGTTGCCTAAATTCCTTTGTTAAACAAATCATCATTAAAATTGATAAATAACTGGATCACTGGAGAGAATTAAGATCTCTGTCATCACTACAAAAACTTCCAAGTATGCAGTTGTAATAATACTTGATCTGAAGCAGAATATTTTATATATGTTTTAATATATGTGAAATGTAGATGTCGACTTTCGGGGTTAATCCAAGCCCACAGACTGAATAAAATCAGCTCCCGTGATACTGAAACACTGGGCAGAATGAACGCAGAGTTATTCTGTATGAGCCTTGTCTCTGAGAGAGCACCTAGTCAGACCACAGGCAAGTGTGCAGTGTGCCACAATGGTCATCCAGCCCAACCAGCCTTGCTTACACCACGGCATGTTTGGTGGGATCCTTTAGACTCGATGTAGCTCCCATGTTGGCATAATTTGAAAATTTATGGTCTCCCTTTTATCATATAAATTAATCACGTTCTGCTGATACAGTGTTACCGATTAAAAGAAAAACTTTATTCAAAAAGTACTTTGATTTGACCACATTTAATTTAGTTCCTAAATTCTGAATTAAATCAAATTTAAAAGAATCTCATAAACTCATACTTGTTTACAGTCTCAGACACTCTATTTCTACTATGTTTTTGATGTATTATTGCTTGATACTTTAACTATAATCTTGGTCACTGTGTCAACTTTACACACTTTTTTCCAATGACCATATCAGTGGAGAACAGACTCGGCATAGGCATTGGGTATTTTGATTTGAAAGGTATGATCTGAGAAAAAGCATGGATAGTTTGTCTTTGAAGGGGCACTTAGTACTTCTACCAATAGAATTTATCATAGCTCTTAGGGTTGCCTCTGAGAAGAGCCATCTGCCTAGGGATTTAAAACACGACTGTGGATGACTGAGGTCATATGGCACTCAGTTAATTTTTATTGGGGACCTCAGCTCTGGTTCATTTCCTCACTCTCTTGAGTGGCTCTAGTTTATTGCTTTTTCATGCTCCTGGTTTCCCAAAACTCATAATCCTAGAATCAATGTTGCTTTGCCTCGTAAACCTAATGGCCAAATGCTTGAGGAGACTCCACTAATTGTCACAGTGGACAGGCTTGGGAAGGTGTGTGAGGTCCCATGTGGCCTCTGAGCCCTGCAGAGAGTTCTTACCATCTCTGGTCATCAGTCTTCTGGGGGCCTGTGTGCAATGTGCCCCAGCTAACAATTGCCTTGCATGTTCAGCAGTCATCTTTAAACTTCTCCTCTGTCAAATTATGAAACTTGCTTAGTACAGTCTTCATCATCTTGCCAGGGTGTCTCAGTAGGACATTAAGACGTTAACAGAGAGCTTAGAAACATTCCGACGAACTGTAATAATTGCACATATTTGCAAATTCCTTTTTTTCTTCCCCACATTCTTATTACCACTACTACCGTATTGTCATTAGGTGAATATTCTGGTAAGAAATTCCAATTGAATTCATTAAAAATTTTTTTTTCCACCAAAAAACAGAGAGATGGAAAGTGAATGTATTTTCAGACATAATTATGATGACTTCAAACTTCACTTTAGAATTGCTAAAATGGAAAACAATAGTTTTCTGGTTTTTTTGTTTTGTTTTGTTTTGTTTTGGGGTTTTTTTTTTTGCTTTATAGCCAAAAATTAAAACAAAAATTGCTGTAAAGCAAAAATTTGGTATGAGGGATGTGGTTAGGAATAATAAATTCATGAAAGTTCTCTTTGAATTAAAAAAAGCCTCATCTATCATATATTACATTATTGTCTAAGACATTATCTTGTAATGTCCTGCAAAAACTTTTTGCTTCTGATTATTAGATTCAGGAGACAGTGAAATTGTCCTGTAAGAATATATTTCAGCCTACTTAACTAGATATAATTTTACCTATTTCACTGAGGGAAAAAAATAAGGAAACATGATGCTAAATTTCAGGTCACTTAAAATCACTTCATCAGCTGCGTAAATAGCACATGCCTTTTTGCATTCATTCTTCATCTCCATTGCTATATGTTTCAATCATATATTCATTATTCAGTCCTACTGTTTGGATTCCTTAAATGCTAAAATGCCACATGAGTAGCAGAGAAATTTTTCAGGCTTTTGTGTGGTTATTGTTGCTAAGGAAACCATTTCCTTTGCACTGCAGTGTATGGGACATCTGTGCCATGCTGAATCTGCTACAGAACATCAGGAATAGAAAGTGAAAGGAGGGAAGAACATAAAATAACAAAATAGGAAAAGTAATACAAATAGAATTCCTTTTAAATAACACTCTGCTATTATATATATATATACACACACATATACATATATATGGAAAAAAGTAAGATATGTATGTGTAATTCTCAGCAACATGGGATATATTTACGACACTTCTGGACTAAGTCTCCTTTTTCCCTTCAGTAAAACTCCTGGCGGCACTTACTCCTGTAGGGCCCTTGGCAGTCTTATAAACCTCATCACGGCCGTTACCACTTACTAGAGAAGGAAGCAGTGACTGTTGCAGTTTTGAGTCAGTACGCCTCTCAGACCTACTGGTCTTCTACCCTTATCCCCAAATCCTACCCCCACTCATGTCTTGTTTTCTTCTCATACCCTCTCCCCATGTAATGCTAGCAGTTAAGAACATGCCTGCCAATGCAATAGATGTAAGAAACACAGGTTCAACTCCTGGGCCCAGCAGATCCCCTGGAGGAGGGTTTGGCAACCCACTCCAGTATTCTCTTTTGGAGAATCCCATGGAGAGAGGAGCCTGGCAGGCTACTGTCCATAGGGTCACAGAGTCAGACACTACTGAAATGACTTAGCACAGCGTATGTCCTCTTGCTTACTTTTATGCCCTAAAGTAGTTTCTTTACTCCTACTTTAGACTTTTTCCTGCACGCTTCCCTGTCCTCCCGAGAATATTTATTTCTAGTAAATAATTCATTCAATGATCTCTTTGCTTCCTGCCTTGATTGAAATTTGACCATCCCCTGAGGATGCTGCTTGTTCTGCAGTCGTTTCAAGAGAAGGCTGACCATTCTGTCAAACTATTCTGTCAAACCCCACAGTCCTTATGCTCAGAGGATGAAGAGCTGGTCTGTATCCCACCTCCTCTTCTAGGCATTACTCTCCCATCCTGGTCTAAAATCTTCTCTTGTTAACTTAAACCCTTCTTGTCACTGACCCTGACCTCTCACAGTTACCTGCCTCTATGTCAGTCCTTTCATTCATTCAAAACACTGGAGCTTGAATTGCAGTCTTCCTTCATGCTAATCTAGGATATTTCTTCATTCATGTAAGTGACCTAGTCTCACAGTTACTAAACATTTTAACTCTGCTGTCTATTCAGTTTCAACCATCCACTCACACGCCCAGGACTGTGCACTTGTTAACAACTTCAGAAATCTAAACATGAGTCTCTCATGACCTCATTCTTACCACACATCCTTTTCTACCTCTCAGAAAACTTAAGATACTGAGATACTGATTTCAATATCTCCTGATTTCTCGGCTTGTCTCCCTTTGTTTCTATTAATCCTGACCCCTTGGTATACCATTACCTGTCCCAAAGATTTTTTTTTTTTAATGTACCACTGTTGCTTCCTAACTGAATCTTTTGTTACCCCTCTATGAATTCCTATCTTAATCTTGCTCCTCTGTTTTTCTGTAGCACCTGCCAAAGATTCCCAGTCTTGAGCAGGATGCCTCATCTTTTACTGTGTCAGCTGAGTATATAATGCTTGAGAAAGTTGCCAGTTGATAAAACTTAACACTTATAAATCCAAGATGTTCATCCAGAGCCTCATTCCATGTACCACAAATGTGCCACAAAGGCTCGACATTATTCTTGCTCAACATCCACTCTCATTCTCCCAGATAGCAATTCCCAATCCTCTCAGAGATAATCCATCCTTATAAGGAACAACAGGATTGTGTAAAGGCTAAGGAAGCAGTTAGGAAGAAATTCAGTCAGTTCAGTTGCTCAGTCACATCCAACTCTTTGCGACCCCCATGGACTGCAGCATTCCAGGCTTCCCTGTCCATCACCAACTCCCAGAGCTTGCTCAAACTCATGTCCATTGAGTCAGTGATGCCATCTAACCACCTCATCCTCTGTTGTCCCCATCATACTGAGAACCCTGTGAACAGTATGAAAAGGAAACAGCAGTTATCAAAAGGAAGAATAGGAATTTAAACAAAGATTTCTCTATGTCTGAAAGCTACAAAGAACTTTTGGTTGTATATTACTGTTGATGGTGACATAAGAATAAAGTTTTGTTTCCTAGAATACCTTTCTTTTGAAACAACTAAAGAATTGAATTTATATTTCTTTTCCCACCTTCACAATTTGCTTTATTTAAAAAAATTTATAGATTAACATTTAAATCACAGGCTATTTTAGAACATGATCATTTACGTGTTCCATTGATTACTTTTTATCACATCAAATTTGACATTTTTCCATGTCATTTTGTTCATTCTCCCTTGGAAACTCTATTCTTTTTTATGGCTTCAATTATCACCTCCAGAATATTTCCCAAAACCAATCTGAAACTCTCACCTCTCTTTTGAACTTCAGTCTTAAATGTCCAAATGTCAGTCTGACATATGCATGGGTAGTCTGCTGTCACTTCAAACTCAGCATGTTAAAAACTAATTTGTCTTCCTGTCCCCCTCCAAATTAGCTGGATGGTTTCCATATTTCCATAGGATGTACTTTGTCCCAAGTTCAAACATCAGTGTTAGTTCTCATCTTCCTTTCTTCCTCTTTCAAGGCTGTATTTTCTTTTTTTGATATCAGTTCTCTCACAATCAGAATTCCCTTGTTTATTCCTGTTCTGTGTGGGAATGGCACATATCATTATCTCTCTCTCTCTTTTTTCTTTTCATCCTTCAAGCTGCAAACCCTTGGTGAATATTGCCTTTTGTCTGGAAGTCCTTATGTAGACATTTTTATTCATTCCTTATTTACCAGTCCTTTTTAGTCTCTACTTTTTTTTTAATCACCCTCTTTCCATTTTCTTCCTTGCAACACTTGTTCAATATTAATGAAATTGGTCAAGGAGGAAGATGGGATGACAATGTATGTGTGTGTAGTTTTTACACATATATGTAAAGTCATGTACATGTTATGATGAGTAAATTGAGTCACAAAGACAAGAATTAATACAAAAACTTAGTGAGGCAGTTATACAGCACTTTAAGCTAGTGTTCAGAACCTTGGATACTTTTGTATCTAGTAGGTTCCTTTTAAGCAGGACAAGCTTAAGCTGACCTTCATACTAATGAGCACCAGCATGGGAAATTACTTAATATCAGACCATATAGTATATGCTTTTTGACAATTATTCATAAATATAAAGTTTTAAAAATCACTAACTGCTTAAATAAGCTTCATAACAATACAGAAAACATCATTTGAAAAACTAATCTTTCCTGAACAGTACACTTATTAATGACCATTTCTGTTTCCCTATCTCTTCCTGAAATGTAAAGAATTTGTTAAAAGGGTGATCTCAAATTAGTTAGATAATAAACCCTGTAGGATACAAGTCAACCTAGGGATAGAGAGAAGAAGCTCCAAAAATAAACTGGGAAAAATTAAGGAAACAAACATATATACATATATATATATATATATATATATATATATATATATATATATATGTCTCTTTCCTGGACCCAGCCATTATTGCTTTTGATTCTGTTTTTTTCTTTGTTTGTTTGTTTTTATTCAGATTGCAAGCTCCTGAAAGCAGAGCTGTAATCATGCAAACATTCCCTCTAATAACTTGGGGACACTGGTAGAGACCTTCTCTCTATTATCAGAGAGCACAGTACAATTTATTGAGCTGAAAAAATGGAATTGGGTCCCTCAGATTTAAAATTTGCATTATGTATAGTTAAGTGACTACATAACAGCATCCTGCACATGACCATGATTATTAGATGAATGACAGTTTAAAATCTTCCTGGTATGCTGAAGACTTTGCAGAAAACAAAGGGGTCTCAGAAGATCTGTTGTTAGAATTGCTCTATTAAAAAAAATCCGTGACAAAAAAAAAAAAAAGAATTGCTCTAAAAGCACACTGTATGATCACCCCTGTTGGGCCTTAGTATCAAGTCACAGCTGGGAATATTACAATTATTTTCATACTTATGAGAATATAATCTTATTTTATGACCTCTCATATGATGTTCAGCAATATGTGAACTGTGAACTTCCAGATGTTCAAGCTGGTTTTAGAAAAGGCAGAGGAACCAGAGATCACATTGCCAACATTCGCTGGATCATCAAAAAAGCAAGAGAGTTCCAGAAAAATGTATATTTCTGCTTTATTGACTATGCCAAAGCCTTTGACCGTGTGGATCACAATAAACTGTGGAAAATTCTGAAAGAGATGGGCATACTAGACCATCTGACTTGCCTCTTGAGAAACGTACATGCAGGTCAGGAAGCAAAAGTTATAAGTGGACATGGAACAACAGACTGGTTCCAAATAGGAAAAGGAGTACATCAAGGCTGTATCTTATCACCCTGCTTATTTAACTTATATGCAGAGTACATCATGAGAAACACTGGGCTAGATGAAGCACAAGCTGGAATCAAGATTGTCGGGAGAAATATCAATGATCTCAGATATGCAGATGACACCACCCTTATGGCAGAAAGTGAAGAGGAACAAAAAAGCCTCTTGATGAAGGTGAAAGAGGAAAGTGAAAAAATTGGCTTAAAGCTCAACATTCAGAAAACTAAGATCATGGCATCTGGTCCCATCACTTCTTGGCAAATAGATGGGGAAACAGTGGAAACAGTGTCAGACTTTATCTTTTGGGGCTCCAAAATCACTGCAGATGGTGATTGCAGCCATGAAATTAAAAGACGCTTACTCCTTGGAAGGAAAGTTATGACCAACCTAGACAGCATATTAAAATCAGAGACATTACTTTGCCAACAAAGGTCCATCTAGTCAAGGCTATGGTTTTTCCAGTGGTCATGTATGGATGTGAGTTGGACTGTGAAGAAAGCTGAGCACCGAAGAATTGATGCTTTTGAACTGTGGTGTTGGAGAAGACTCTTGAGAGTCCCTTGGACTGCAAGGATTTCCAACCAGTCCATCCTAAAGGAGATCAGTCCTGGGTGTTCATTCTAAAGACTGATGCTGAAGCTGAAACTCCAATACTTTGGCCACCTGATGTGAAGAACTGACTCATTGGAAAGGATCCTGATGCTGGGAGGGATTGGGGGCAGGAGGAGAAGGGGACGACAGAGAATGAGATGGCTGGATGGCATCACCGACTCGATGGACATGAGTTTAGGCAAACTCCAGGAGTTGGTGATGGACAAGGAGGTCTGGCGTGCTGCGATTCATGGGGTCGCAAAGAGTCAGACAAGACTGAGCAACTGAACTGACTGATGTGATAATATAGACCCAAAAAGTTAGTGAAGGAACTAAAGAAAGAAATGCTGTAAATTATCACAGAGTTGCAGTCTGTCCTCCTACAATAGGGCTTTAGGTTGATTTCAATGTTTCCAACATTTTACAGGGTCAAAAGAGACGATTTTCATTGCCTCATTTGCTAAAAGCACATTTGAAAACTAACTTTAAAAGTGAGCCTTAAAGTTCATTCTTCTTTTTTGGCAATTGTAAATTTTTTAGGAAAGGTATTATCATCATGAATGATGCTAAAAAATACTTGAAAGACCTAAAGCCATAAAACTTTTGTAAGAAAACATAGACAAAGCTCCTTGACATTGGTCTTGGCAATGATTTTTGGGGGATATGACACCAAATGCACAAGCAACAAAAGCAAGAATAAACAACTGGAACTACATCAAACTTCTTCACAGCAAAATAAATGATCAACAAAGTGAAAAACAACTGCCTGAATGGGAGAAAATATTTGCAAATCATATTTTTGATAAAGGGTTAATATCCAAACTGTATATGGAGGTCATATTAATACAACAGCAGCAATAACAATAACAACAGCCAAAATAAAATCTGATTAAAAAGTGAGCAAAGGAACTGAATAGTTTTGCTTTCTTTTCCCAAAGAGGATATATAACTGGGCAACAGGTACTTGAGGGGCATTCACATCACTAGTCATCAGGAAAATGCAAATCAGAATTACAGTAAGCTATCATTTCATACCTATCAGAGTGGCTGTTACCAAAAGTCAAGAAATAACAAGTGTTTGCAAGAATGTGGAGTAAGTATACTATTGGTGGAAACATCAATTGGTTCAGCCACCAAAGGAAATAATAGAGTGGATCCTCAAAAATTAAAAATGTAACTAATATTTTTACTTAAAAAACCAAAGGAACTTTTTGGCCAACTATGTATATGCACACACACACACACACACACACACACACACACACACACACAATTTAGCCATAAAATATGAAGGAAGTCTTGCCACATATAACAACAGAAATGTACTTTGAGGGCATTATTCTAAATTAAGTAAGTCAGAGAAAGATAAATACTGTATGATCTTATGTACATGTGAAATCTAAAAAAACAAAAAAATCTCCTAGAATCAGAGTAGATTAGTAGTTGCCGGGGGCTCGGGTTTGGGGGAGATGAGTGAAAGTGTTCAGTGAGTATATACTTGCAGTTAGCAGATGAATCAGTTCTGGGGTTCAGTGTGCAATAGACAGTACAGGGTCTAGAGGTACCTGTAGAGTGTTAGATACTTGAAAGCTGCTAAGAGTGGATCTTGGACTTCTCAGCACACACACAAATAATGGCAACTATATAAGATGATGGATGTGTTAAGAAACCTTATCATAATAGCCACTTTCTAATATATACATATATCAAATCATCATGATGTATACCTGAAACTTAAAAAATGACGTGTGACAATTATATCTCAATAATACTGAAGAAAAGAAATGCTTGAATCCAAAATAAAATCTCAGTGCTGTTTATGTTTTCTTGCTACCACAGGTTTTGATCACAAATGAGCCAGAGGATGTATACACAGTTTTGGCACATTTACCTGGCATAATGTCCGTATTTATTTTAAAAATGATGCTTGTTTTTTTCTTTCCATGCCTGATTGGTCTTGTGTAAGAATTCAGAACTATTTTAACAGCATAAACCTCTTCTATTCCAGTTATTTCATGCCAACTTTATAATATAAAACAATTGCTAGTCATTTTATTCACATATTCAGCATTTACATATTCATTTTTTTCACACAGTCAAAATACTCGTTAGGAATTTATTATGCATATTGTTACTTTTTAGGAGATACTTATATACATAAGACTATCTGAGATTATCTTTAAGTATACTGTAATCAAATAATTTGAATTTAAGTAGGAGAATTTAGTCATATAAACAATAAACTATAAAAAAGAATTGTCATAAGAGTTTCAGGAATGTTCTAGAGAAGTTCAGTGGAAAGAGACTACCTCAATTTGCTGGGATGAAAGACTTAATGGAGTCAGTGACATTTGAGCTAAAAATTTAAGATATTTTCCTTATGCAGGAATACTCAACTATATTTTAAATAAACAATAAGTAACAAGTACATATCTCCATTTGCACTGAATTCAGCTCTGGGACGAGTAAATAATTTTTAAGATTTTTAAAAAAAACTTTATTATTGCTTTGTACAGAAGGCAAAATATACACAACTGAGTTCAGAAACCAGAATTTCACTCACTGTGTACCTAGGCAAGTGGTACTTGAACTCTCTAAATACCATTCTTCAGCTATAAAATAAGAGTCTTAGACAAGAGGGTTTCCCACGTCCACAATGCTCGAAGTGGAGACTGCCCAGTAGAGGAAGCATGACATTTCAGGCAGAATGTAAAAGGGAGTGTGTTTCTCTGGGGAAAAGCCTTTAAGACATGGAAACAGGAATGTGTAGTTATCTGGAGCATGGTGAGCAAACCATTCTGTCTTCAGTCTTGGCTGTAGATGCGTTCATCCCCAGAGCTATTGCTCTCCAAAGTAACTTCCCAATTAGAAATCAAGAGCACTGCCTCTTCTTACTCCTCACTTCTACACATGATCCTATTTCAGTCTGCATCTTCAGACAATTACAAGCCTCCAATCCAAATATTCTAGGGGTGTTTAACAACTTCAAGATATGATAAGAAGCAATAGCCCAAAGTCAATGACGGATTCTAGAGCTGTAGCCCACAACATCAGTTCGTGTTGGTGCTAACATGATACTTCACACATGCTCCAACTCGGTTTGTCTTTGGTGACTGTTGGGGTCAAGTTCATCAGCTCAGGGTACGTGGCCCTGAGCAGGAAATCAGAAGACCGATAGTGATTATATTTCCTCTAGTTCTGCCCTTAACCACAGATTGCCCTTCAGTAAGTCATTTGCTGTCACTGAGATTCAGGTTCTCCACATTTCACTTGACAATGCTATTAATATCTTTTCTGCATCTTTCGGATATAACAATTTAATATATGTGAAGACTTTGTGGAAAAATACAAAGTATTGAACAAATGTAAAGTGTCATTTGCTTGAAAAACTTTCCAGATATGCTTACATATATTTAAGGCTTATGGTAGTCACTAGATTTTCTTTTAAACATAGTAATAGACTTACTGATGTTACTGCAATACTCTTCCCAAAAAATTTTGCCTTACTACTTGCTCTTGTTAGATGAAGGCTTCTGCCCACCCACCAGTGGTTAGTGGGAAGAGTGCAAGTAGAGGTTGTAAAATTATATAATAACATGACAGAAATATGCAGGTAGAAGTGAATGTTTAGATAACAGTATTTTGGGCTGAGTACTATAAAATGCTAGATCTAAGATTAGCCATTGACTTAATATCCATATACGAAAAATGTTTATTGACTTTCTCAAATGTGGTAATAGTTTTTTTTTTCCTTTAACATCCTAAAATAATGTGCTATGCTTTTATCAGCAAGTGGCAACATAAATAGGTAATAAAACTCACTTCCCAAATGTAAATAGTTAACTTCCAGATATCATTTTATCAACATCTCTATAGTTGTGTTTATAATTGTTTTTGGCCATTTAAACTTCATAATAATATCATCACATTTCTCATTGCAATTTCATACATAAAAACTGTTTTGTAGCCAGAGTAGTTAATTTTATGTGTGTATATATGAATGTGATATATATATGTATACACACACATTCATATGAAATACATGTGAAATAATTTTCATTTAATGTATTCATATGTACACATATATATATTCATGTAACATTTCTGATAGTTGGTCATTTATTATATATAAAAATGGAAATATGATTCAGTCTAATAGATAACAGTGCTTTATTTTAGATCCAAATTATATGACGTGATGACTTAGATCAAACTGTTAAATTGTATTTGTATAAATAAATATAGAGAATATTTAGGTAGAAAGTTTCTGCTCTGACTTTTATGTTTAAGGGACAACAAATATTTAATAATTAATGAATATCAGTTTAATATAACTAATATCTGAAGATTGATACCATCTCTAAGAGATATACTTCTATAAAAATATGTGAGAACTGTATAGCAGGCTCAAGATATCCACTTAATTGAAACGATTAATTGTATCAATCATGTTGACTGCAGACTTTCAGACTTTGTATGCAATTCAGCCTATTTGGACAATTGTAAAAAAGCTGAATTCTTTATAAATTCTGCATGTAAAGGAAACTATTCATGTGAGGCATTGCCTGTCAGAATGAAGAGATGCATGTGAGCTTGTAGAGTTACTTATGGTTCACAAATATGGGACTGAAGTGTGATTATCTTAAAAATGTGACCAAGATCAAGATGGTGCTTGAGGCCCCATGGAGCACTCACACAAGATCTCACACAAGCCTTGGTGGTCTGTTCATCATCTCTTCAAAGACAACCAGTTTTGTTCTGTATAATTATGACTAGTCTGCCTCCAAACATATTTCCTTTCAACAAAAATGGAAGCATTTAAAAGGTCACCTTTGAATCAATACCTATGCCAATCTATCTTGCTCCTGGAGAACATCTCAAAATGCATTTCCACCAATGATAACTTAGTACTTTCTTCATTATTATTTTTTTTAAACAAAGAGGACACATTTTCAGGAATAGAAACAAAAAGAAGAAATAACCACAGATTTTACTAAGTAATCACAACATGGTAGAAACAACACTTCAGGACTGAGGTCAGATGCATCTTGAGACTTGGTACCACAGCTATTCTTCCTGTGGCAGTATTCTCCACTGCCTCTGGGGCCACTGCCTTTCATTTTCTGAGCAAAGATCAGATACACATAGCAGGAAGCAATATGTCAGAGTAGATGAAATAAAAACTTCAGATTTTTTCAAGATCCAAACCCTGGGGCCTCCCTGGTGGTGCCTGCCAATGCAGGAGACAAGAGTTCAATCCCTGGCCTGGGAGAATCCCACATGCCACAGAGCAACTAAGCACCACAACTATTGAGCCTGTGCTCTAGAGCTCGGGAGCTGCAACTACTGAACTCACGTGCCACAACTCCTGAAGCCTGCATGCCTTAGCGTCTGTCCTCTGCCACAGGAGAAGACACCGAGATGAGAAGCCTGTGTGCTGCAACTAGAGAGTAGCCCCCACTTGCTGCAACTAGAGAAAAGCCTATGCAGTACCAAAGACTCAGCACAACCCAAAAATAAATTAATAAATAAAATTATTTTAAAAAAGGAAATTGTTTACATGAGCAAAATTAGATGCTGGTCACGGCTGAACCATCCAAGGAATATAGTATTCCCCTTCCACAGTAAAATGAAGCTTCCACATATTACTACTCCAAAAAATAATTATTTGAAATCGTATCTCACCACTTAATAGCTATGTGATTTGAGGCAAAGTAATTAACTCTCTCAGCTTGGTTTACTGGTCTGTAGAAATGCCTATATAATAGAACTGTTGAGTGTCTTAACCAATGTGTATAACACGTAGGACAGTGTCTAGAACATATAGGAGCTTAATACTTAGTAGCTATAATGAGATAATCTAACTTATATTTGGATTGTTTAGTCTGATTTGCCCACAAAGATCCATATAGTCAAAGCTGTGGTTTTTCCAGTAGTCATGTATGGATGTTAGAGTTGGACCATAAAGAATGCTAAACACAGAAGAATTGATGCTTTTGAGCTGTGGTATTAGAGAAGACTCTTGAAAGTCCCTTGGACTGCAAGGAGATCAAACCATTCAATCCTAAAGGATATCAATCCTGAATATTCATTCAGACACAGAGTTCCTGAAACTTTTGTAATTTTCAGGTGATAATATCACTGTGGTGGTGATTTAGTCACTAAGTCATGTCCTACTCTTGCGACCCCATGGACTGTAGCCCGCCAGGCTCCTCTGTCCATGGGATTTCCAGGACAAGAATACTAGAGTAGGATGTCGTTTCCTTCTCCAGGGGATCTTCCCTATCCAGGGATCAAACTCAGGTCTCCTGCATTGCAGGCAAATTCTTTACTGACTGAGCCACCAAGCATCTTTTGCTCTATTGAGGCAACTCTAAGTGGGTTCCTGAACAACTCCTAGATGAGGACCAGTCACCAGAAAGATGAAACCATGATTAAAAGCTACTAATTTTCAACCTAAACCCCACAAATCTCTTGAGAGGGGAAAGGAACTATAAATACCCTTTGTAAAGATATGGTAACTATTAGCTAGTCCATTTAAGTGACATGTTAAAAAAAAAATACAATACAAATTACATAGGTTCAGTTCAGTTCAGTCATTCAGTCGTGTCTGACTCTTTGCAACCCCATGAATCACAGCATGCCAGGCCTCCCTGTCCATCACAAACTCCTGGCGTTTACTCAAACTCACGTCCATTGAGTCGGTGATGCCATCCAGCCATCTCATCCTTTGTCATCCCCTTCTCCTCCTGCTCCCAATCCCTCCCAGCATCAGGGTCTTTTCCAATGAGTCAACTCTTCCCATGAGGTGGCCAAAGTATTGGAGTTTCAGCTTCAGCATCAGTCCTTCCAATGAACACCCAGGACTGATCTCCTTTAGGATAGACTGGTTGGATCTTCTTGCAGTCCAAGGGACTCTCAAGAGTCTTCTCCAACACCACAGTTCAAAAGTATCAATTCTTCGGCGCTCAGCTTTCTTCACTGTCCAACTCTCACATCCATACATGACCACTGGAAGTACCATTGCCTTGACTAGAGTACATAGGTTACTTAAACACAATTGAGAATTCTAAAACTAACCCTTCCCCAAGCATGGCTTGACTAGTGATACTAAGTAATTCTTCTGCAGTTTTTTCTATCCTTCTCTGCATCACAGCATCACCTGCAAGCTAGGTCTCCTCAAGGTGGATATGAATGTTTGCTGCAAGCTGGATTACATAGCTTCCTTTTTTAGTACAGTAAGGGGATTTCCCACAACAGATGAATAAACTGCTTGTGTGCTAAGTCACTTCAGTCGTATCCAACTCTTTGCAACCCTATGTACTATAGCCCACGGAGGCTCCTCTGTCCTCAGAATTCTCCAGGCACGAATACTGGGAGTGGGTTGCCCTGCCTTTCTCCAAGGGATCTTCCCCACCCAAGGATCGAACCTGTGTCTCTTATGTCTCCTGCATTGGCAAGCAGGTTAGTTATGACTGGGGCTTCCCTGATAGCTCAGTTGGTAAAGAATCCACCTGTGATGCAGGAGACCCCAGTTCAATTCCTGGGTCAGGAAGATCCACTGGAGAAGGGATAGCCTACCCACTTCAGTGTTCTTGGGCTTCCCTTGTGACTCAGCTGGTAAAGAATCTGCCTGCAATGCAGGAGACCTGGGTTCGATCCCTGGGTTGGGAAGATCCCCTGGAGAAGGGATAGGCTACCCACTCCAGTATTCTGATCTGGAGAATTCCATGGACTGTGTAGTCCATAGGGTCACAAGTGTTGTACATGACTGAGTGACTTTCACTTTCACTTTTTTTTTTTTGTACCACTAATGCCATCCTCGGAAGCCCAATGAATAAATTGTTTCATTGGACTATCCTGAATCAATCGTTGCCACCAGGAGATTACCATTTACTAGTTAATGTATTAGACTTACATAGAGCAATGTCATACATTTTGAGTGTCAAAAAAATTTAATGGTATATGCAAAATATATATATATATATATATATATACTGTTAAAATTTCCTCCTCTATCCCTTATAGATTTTAAGACCATCTTACCCTCCTATACACAGTGTTCTTACAAACTTCTAAAAACCAACCACTGCTATTCACAGAAATTACCTAGAGCCCACAATTTTCGGGTGGGCAATTTGTACTTGCTCTGCCACTTGACTTGATTTCAAACACTGCCTTTGAACTCGCTTCTGCCCCTTTGGATTGTTGCTTGTATGTGCCATGCCCAGAATTTGAATCTTGCTTCTGCCAGTAGATTTTGGCTTTGTGTTCCACTTTGGCTCAGGGCACCCCAGCTGGATCAGTCCTGAGGGACCCCCAGCTCTGTAGTGTTTCAAATACAAGTAATCTCTACCTACCTCATTGTTAGCTGAGATGAATCATAGATGTACAGCTTTTAAAATAAGCAGTTACAATATGGCAGCCACACACCCCTTTTTATCAACCAGAACACCACACAGTTCCTTTGTAGTATCTCACTTTAACCTTTACAACTTCTTATAAAGGTTGCTTTTACAGTCATGCTGGCCTACATGTTTTTATGTAATGTATTTCTGAGTTAAAAGAAAAATCTCTACTAAAAATCTGTGGCTAGTTTCTTTATACTTTTTAGGTTTGTTTTTTTTTTTTTCAAAGCAAACTGTCAAATCAAAGCAAATAGGCCTTTTATTCATTGACAGTGCAAACGTAAATTTCCAGAAGCCAATTCTACTTGGCTTTTTGGAGCGTATTTTAAACTTTCACATAATCCACTTCAAGCTCAACAGTTAGATGGGAAGTTACCCTCTTAGAGTCTCATGAAAGCCTGGAGATTTCTTTCTTAGGATAGTCTCCTCATAATTGTCTCCTTTGGAGGCTGACATGCAGTAGGAATATCACTTATGTATGTGACTCAGATTATCCATGCTGGAAATATAATTCAGATGCAAAGTAGGTGTAAAGAGGAACATTTTAACTAAGTAAGCAAGCATGAGATCCTGTAAAGTAATGCAAAAGCAAGACATCTGGCTTGACAACAGATCTTGTGGAACAGACTCAGAAGTTTTCATGATCTATATGCTTATGTAATGTGACTACTTAAAAAAAAAAAAACACCTTGGTACGGTATACATTAGTCTAGAGAATTTTAGAGAGTATGGTTTCAATGGAATGTACTAAAATGAGACTGGATAAAACTCTTATTTATCTGGGGGATCAACATCCTGAGATTCAGGTATTAACAGTTTTCTGTTTGTCCAATGTATTCCAGGAGTAGATTTTAAGAGTATCTAGAAGAAACGTGTACTTTGTATCTTTCTGGTTAACCTTCATAGTATTGTTTTTCTTGGCTGAGCTTTTGAAATGTACAGAACAGCCCTAAATCCAAGATCATTCTCTCTGAGGTATACCTGATGTACTAGTACCCTATTGCCAGCCAGTGAAAGTGAAAGTCACTCAGTCATGTCCGACTCTTTGCGACCCCATGAACTGGTCCAGGTCAGAATACTGGAATGGGTGGCTTTTCCCTTCTCCAGGGGATCTTCCCAACCCAGGGATCAAACCAGAGTCTCCTGCATTGCAGGCAGATTCTTTACCAACTGAGCTATCAGGGAGGCCAGTCAAGTAGAGCATTAAATGCTTTATCAACTGAGTGTCACATAGGGTTGATTCTCTTATGAAAACACGGGTATCAGAAAACAGGTGCCAGAACAAGAGCTTTTCTAAGTTCTACTCGGAATGAAGTCAAGAGTAAAACTCTAGGGAGGGCAAAATCAAGATTCCCATCAGAAAATGATTTTTAGTTCATGGTAACAAACACATAAATGGGTACTTACGAATGGATTTAATGTCTAAATTGGCATCATTCTGTCTAGATGTATTATAACAATGTTTCATAGGCCATAAGAAATTTACAATAAGGTTTGCAATTTGATAAAATTCCAGTTAGTCTTTTTTACCTTATGTGTCATCTCAATAACAAGATGTCAGCCTCTTTCAGCCAGGATCACCAGGAATGCACCTACAGTTGAACAAAGGTGGGTTTACTGGCTCATCGCAGTGAGGGAGGGCACACACAATAGGGAAGTGTGGGTCACCTCAGGAGGGAGATTTATGATTTGGCTTTGGGTTAGGTGAATAGAAGGAGGACTCAAGGAAGTGGGACTTTTCTCTGGACTGAGTGCTGTGAGGAAGCCGGGATGATTTTCTGATTGGATACCTAAATAACCCTTATCTAGAATGTGGAAGGATGAAGCAGGGCTCATGCTGTCGTTGGGAAAGACACAGGAGAGGGTAGTCTTATTTTTCCATTGATACATCATCATCCCAGAGTGGCCTTGTCTGAAGTTGGTGTTCTGTGAAATTGTTGATGTTTGACAGGAGAACACTGGCCCAGTGTGAGTGCCAGGTTAATTCTAGAAACATGGTCTAACTGATAGTTCCAGGTTAGCCTTCATCTGCCAGCTTTCCTCTTTATTAAAGTCCAGGAGTTTTGTCAGTCTGGGCCTCCAAAAGAGGAAGCCTATTTTTCTAGGACAGAATGATACTAAAATTATTTTAAGTTCGTTAGCAATCTATTTATAGAAAATGAGAGGAGAAACCTTTTTCTTGGATTAGTAGAGGTTTAAATGATCCATGGATATTAAAAGGGCACATAAAATTTGAAAACCACCATGCTTTTCTTAGAAACCTCATCTTACAAGTTGGACCAAAGGTGAATTCTTTCTACCTAAATCAAGTTTTATTTAACAATTGGATAATATTCAAATCAAAGAAGAAAGTTTTAGCCCCACTGTTTTCAGTGCCATTAAAACAATGTCTCCAGCACCATGTCTGGTTCTGTTCAACACTACATTTTAAAAATAAAGATATGATAGAAGTCCTGGAGTACCTGAAGATCTATCTTATAGATTAACCTTTAAGCTTATTCTATTCTGCTCCCAAGTTCAGTTTTATGTAACAGGGAACAAAGATATCTGTTTAGCAAAAGAGAAAGAAGACATGTCTTATAATTAAGAGTGATCCAGAAATGGAATGCTTAATTATATAGTGAACATAAAACATTGGAGTCTTAGAAACAGAGGCTGAATGAACACTGGAAAAGCCAAGCTAACTGGAGTATGTGGAATAAAAGTTTAGATTACCTTTCTCACTCCAAAGACAAAAATCAATAAGCCAGAGAAAGAGGTTGAGAAGTCAGCAGATTACCATGAGCTAGAGCAAGTTAAAGGCACTGTATGAGTCAGGGTTCTCCAGAGAACCCAATCCTAGCTGAGGAAAAAATAAAAGAAGCAGCTCAAAAGATTGAGCAATCTGGGTTCACCAGTTCCTAAAGTCAGGCCTTTGACAGGTATCCTCTATTAGGCATAAAATTAAATGAATTTGATTCCTGGGCAGAAACTCTGCCTTTTTTAATACTTCAAGTCTAGGCAATAATAATAAGATTTATGAATTATTTAGCTATGACTGCTGCACGATGTTGAGTGCTATGCAAAAGTGTGCAGCATCTCATTTTCTGCCTTTGCAGCAATCCTTTGTGGAAGGTGCTATTATTTATTATCTCTATTTTCTAGATGTTGTTACATGCTCAGAGTTACACAGCTACCATGTGGCAGGGCCCAAATTTGAACGCATGTTTGGCTGAGTCCATGGGTCAAGCTTTTATTCTAGGTTATACTGCTTCTGGGTAGAAGGACAGAAATGAGACCCTACAACAACTAGCGTGATAAAGGACTGTTCTCTTGAAAGGGTGTAGGGGCCACAGCTGTTGATAACATTCATAATCAAGCATAATCAAATGTTTGATTTTCTAAGGCTAAAGGAAGGCCAAGACCACACGAAGCCGTAATTTCACATCTTTAGCATGAATAGAAAATATAATTATACTTTCAGGCTTATATATCTTTAAATTTTTCTTTCATTCAGAGCTTTATGTTTTGATATTACTAGGCGAACTGTGTGGGAGTGGTTCTCACACATTCAGTTATTTTAAAATCTGGTATGTAACCCAGTGATCTCAAGGAAAATTTGTACTGGAAGTAATTGTAGTAGTGGTGGTGATAGTAATAACAGTAGTAGTTGTAAAAATAATAGGAGTATTATTAGAAGAACTATTATGAGAAGTATTGATAGTAATAGAAATCAGTAGCAGACAACCATGAAGTACTTGTTCAAAATACTATGAAGTACTCTGCCAAAAAACTTTTTCATGTTCATCTCTTTAAAGGTTCAGAATAGTTACACAAAGTTGGTCTTACAATTTTCTTAAAACACAAACACTGTTAAATATGGGCTCAGAGAATTAAGGGAACTTGCTCAGCTAACATATCTTGCTGACTTGAGAGCCTGTTATGAAAACTTTGGATGTCCAGACTTTTTACTTGGAAATTTGAATAGGGCAATAGATGTGTGTTGGGAGAAAATGTTCAAAACATCATTGAAATGTGGGGATTTATTTTTAGAATAGAAGCCTATATTTTAGGGAGCAGCTCTACTTCAGACTGAATGTTGTATTGATACCATAAAGTTAATGCCTTTTAGATTTTTTCTTTGGGAGACAGTTACTGTAAACATTCATGCAAATAAAATAAAAACCTAAATTTTAAATATATCCCAGTTAGCCTTATGTTGACTAAATTTAATGAAATGTAGTAAATAGCAATATGTTCTACACAAAGCTGCTTTGAAAATTGGTCTGTTTCATTTTGTGGCTGTTAACTAGTTTAACAGAGTGAACAAAATACTCTTATCATTTACTTGACCATCAATGCCATTAAATAGTGCTTTAGCAATTTACTGCTGGTTAATGATCCAGGGCATCATAATAGCTCTTCAGGTCTGTCAGGTAAACACAATTTGTTTAAACTAGTGTTGCTTGAGAGTAAGATTACTTAGCATGACCTAATTTAGCGTAAGATGATAAAGACTTATACTTCCAACTTAACCTCAGTTGGACTCTACCACAGTGGATCCCTGCCCTCTAGGAGCCTGGTCTAAGAGAGATGCTAAGACAATAAACAGGCAGGCGGGTTTTTAAGTGGCAACATAAGCAATGCCAACAGCTGGGATACTAGATTATGAAATTAACATACAGAAACAGTATCCAGGTCTTTATTTGTGCCATTAGCATATGTTTATAGAGTACACGTTGTGTTCAGTGAGCAGCTGTACGACTTGTCCTCAAGACATATCACACTCCTCTAACTTTATTGTGCATCTGGATTACCTGAAGATCTTGTTAAAATGAAGATTCTGAGTCAATATATCTGGAGTGAGCTTGAGAGTTTGCAATTTTAATGAGCCTTTGGGCGATGCTGATGCTGTTGTTCTTTAGATCATGCTTTGAGTTCAAGAGTCTAAGTTATTTTAATAAAATCTCCTTAGCATTTCTCATTAAAATCTGTGATATCTTATTTAAACATAAGCATGGATATTTTTAGAGATTGTAGTTATGTATAAATGTAGTGCCACCTTAAAAATGATTAAACTCTTGGACTTCCCTGGTGGTCCAATGGTTAAGACGCTGCTGTTCCACTGGAGGGGGCATGGGTTCCATCCTTGGTTAGGGAAGTTCCACATTCCCCATGGTATGACCAAAAGAAAAGATAAACTATCAAGTAAAAACTTCTTGTCATTTGCCTGAAAACTTTTGGCTGTTCCCATCTAAAAAGACCATTTTTAATGGCTAGGAGGTGGTGGAGTATCTCCTTTCAGTCAATGTCTTGACTCCTGTCTAAAACTATCCATCTTGGGGCATGAGGTAATCACAAATTCCTGACACAGATACCAGTCTTTTAGAAAATTACACTGAGATCACCAGTTCATTTTGTTGAACAGTTGTCTAGCAGTAATAACTTTTAGTCACTACCAGTTTAGGCTAAATTGGAGTCAATGACCTTTGGGTTAGAAGTTTCATATTCCATTTCAAGTCCCTGGAACCATTAAAGGCTCCTGTTGGAAGAGTTATAATTCATGAATTTCAGCATGCTGCCTCCAGCCCAAAGCCCAATGATTGTTTCTTGAAACTTAAAGTCACAGGTAGGCTATTGTTTGCTCATGACATGAATATAAGAAAATGGTATGAGGACTTGCTTTGTATTACTTTTTCTTCTAAGCAGTGCTTCAGTTGATTAGTATAAAATATGCATGGGCATTTAAACTAAAATGTTCCTGGTCCATGTTCTTCAGCGGTAGTCAATTTTACAGTAGGACTTCCAAATATGAAATTAGCTTTCTTTTCTGGGAGCAGGAGGCTTGTTGGGGAAGATTAGAGGCATTTGAACCACTGGAGAAGGAGAATTTTATGTGTTCTCCTCTTGTTGCCACCATAGCAGAGACATGAATTGATGGGGAAGAGATGGTGAGCTGGTCCTGTGATATTGTTTTCCCTTAGTGTTCATTCCTGTGAGGTAATCATCTAAATTAATAAGGATTTGGCCTTTTATACAGAGGAGAGAACCTGATCCAAATGGCCCTATAAAAAGGAAATTGCTGAATGGAGTCATTATTCTAATTAGCATTTATGCCCCGGTGTTAACAGTGTACCTTTTTGAAATATGACGCTCAGTACATTCCAGCCCACCACACTGAGTCGTAGTTTTAGCCTGAGTGCCAGTTTTAATTGTCCTTTTAATATCAATTTAGACAGATCTACTAATAGAGTTGTGTTATTAGATAAATGCCTCTGATAACAACAACAAAAAATGTCATTATGGAGCTGGGTTGAATAGCTCTTCACTGTGATGAACAGTAAACTATCCAAGCTCATTCATTCATGAGGCCTACCTACCTATTCAGAGTTCCTTTTCTTGTCTATGTTCATATAAGCAGTATCATTCTTTAGCTAGTGGAAACTGTTCAGTGAAGCTTCCTATCCTCTTTCTAAATGATTTTTTCTATATATCGATCAAATTCCATTCCATTGACCTCCACAAACCCTCAGATTCTATAGTGTTGAATTCTTAAATTCTGCAATTTTAAGATTGTCAGTTTTGGCTTGGGAAATCATTTTGATTCACTGTGGTTTCTGCATGAATAATTCAGTTATAACAATACCCAATATCTGTCAGTAAACACACACACACACACACACACATACCCCTTTCATCCAGTCTCCAAACCATCTCCCATGTTTCTTGTTCTCCTCCAAATCTATTTCCACACAGCACCAAGGATGAATAACCTTTAGAACCTTAAATAAAATCACATTTCCCTTCTGTAAAACATTAACAAATCCCTTGACTTGACTGACAAGGCCCTGTATAATCTGCTTCCTGTCTCCCCAGTTGAATCCTGCCCCTCTCCTCCACACTTATTATTACAGGAATCTCTTTCTACCCTGTCAACTTTATTCTTGTTATTCTTCAACCTATAACCCTCTTCTCCTAGCTTTTCATATGATAGGCACATTCTCATCCTTCTGATCTCAGTTTAAATAGTACCTTCTCAGACCTTTTCTGCCCATCCTACCTAAAGTAGGTTTCTCTGTTGCCCTCTCTTAATCACTCTGGCATGTTCTTTATTCATTTCATTTATCTGATTAATTTTTAAAGTCTTTTCTCCTCTCGACTCTTAAGTTCCCTGAGGACTAGTGCTTTATCTGCATTGCTTATTTGCTGGGCACATATTAAAGGCTTCCTTTGTGACTCAGCTGATAAAAAATCCACCTGCAATGTGGCAGACTTGAGTTCGATCCCTGGGTTGGGAAGATTCCCTGGAGAAGGCAACAGCTCCTCACTCCCGTATTCTGGCCTGGAAAATTCCATGGACTGTATAGTCCATGAGGTCACAAAGTGTCAGACACGACTGAGTGAGTTTCACTCACTTTCACTTAATTAAATGCTCAATTAATAAGTCAATATCTATGTTTGAAAAATTGTGTCTTGGGGACTGATTATTCCATAGACCGGCAGTGGACAATCTACATGCAGTGGGCCAAATCCACTACAACATCTACTTTTGTACTGTTTGCAAAGTAAGAATAGTTTTTATTTTAAATCATATAAAAATCAAGAGAATAATATTTGTGTCACATGAAAATCATATGGTATTGAAAGTTTAGTATCCATAAATTATTACTGGTGGTGGGCGATCTATATCCACTGGGCTAAATCCACTGCAACATCTACTTTTGTACAGTTTGCAAAGTAAGAATAGGTTTTATTTTAAATTATATAAAAATCAAAAGAATAATATTTGTATCACATGAAAATCATATGATACTGAAATTTTAGTTTCCATAAATAATATTTTATTGGAGCACAGCCACACCTGTTTACTTGTGTTCTGTCTGTAGCTACTTGCATGCTACAACTGCAGAATTGAGTAATTATGACAGAAACCACATGCCCAAAAAAAGCCTAAAATATTTATTCTTTGATTCTTTATGAAAAGATTTTGCTAATCCCTAACATAGATAGGTTTCATATCAGAAAATTAATAATAAAAACCACCTTGAGTCAGTTGCGTCAATTCTAATGTGGTAGATTAATCTAGAACGTATTATTCAGAGTGAAGTAAGTCACAAAGAGAAATATAAATATCATATTCTAATTCATATATACGGAATCTAGAAAAATGGTACTGAGGAATTTATTTACAGGGCAGCAATGGAGAAATAGACATAGAGAATAGACTTGTGGACATGGGGAGAGGGGAGGAGAGGGTGAGATATATGGAAAGAGTAACATGGAAACTTACATTGCCATGTGTAAAATAGATAGCCAGTGGGAATTTGCTGTATGGCTCAGGAAACTCAAACAGGGGCTCTGTATCCACCTAGAGGGGTGGAATGGGGAGGGAGATGCGAGGGAGGTTCAAAGGGGAGGGGATATATGTATACCTATGACTGATTCATGTTGAGATTTGACAGAAAACAACAAAATTCTGTAAAGCAATTATCCTTCAATAAAAAATAAATAAAAATAAAAAGCACCTATGTTTGGCAGCTTTTTATAAAGACTATTTGCAAGAAGAAAGAATGATAGGAGATTCTAAAATAGTCTACTTGAATCCTTATGCTGGCCTGACTTTTAAAATAAATCTAACTTGATTGGTCTACCTCCCATTGAGGCTGTCCTCTGAAGCTGTGGTTCTCAGATGTTAACACATATCAGAATGACCTGGAGTGACCCATGCCCAGAGGTTCTGATTAGGAGATGAGGGGTAGGGCCTGGAAATTTTCATTTCTAATAAAATTCAAAGTTAAATAGTGATCAGGGTTGCATCCTTCTTTAAAGGATGTGAGTAACCCATCAGTGTAAGAATTCATGTCCTCAGTATTGGCCATGTGCCAGTTTTATTCTAGATGCCAAAAAACAAAGCTAAATAATGAAGGACACCTTTTGAGAAGCCAAAGTTTTAGTGCTATGTAGACATTGAATAAATAAGTACAATAAAATGTAAAAGCCGTAACAAGAGGTATAAACAAACTCTGATATGGGCACCAATAAGCACCTGAATATTTGTGAAAACTTTCAAAAAAGGAAATTAAGAACTTAAGAATTTTATAATGTTTCAAGGGGGAAAAAAAGGCTTATTGTAGCACGGTCATGACAGCCCACATTGTCTTCTAAAGAAATCCTGAAAATTGGGAGCAAATTTAGAGCTTCTGTCCAAAATTTCTTATTTCCAGTGTAAAGACGGGAAGGTTATCGTGAAAAGACTAAGTTCATTAGGCAAGTCGCTAATACTAGTTCCTACCTAAACATCATTTTGTTTCTTTGGTTTTGGCCTTTTTTTTTGTTTTTTTTTTTTGTTTTTTTTTTGTGATAAGTGTACATACCCATAATTTTACTTAGTGCTACAATAGTTTCAAAAGCTGTGCCTAGAATGGATCTCTAAAAATTTTAACTCCTAACCTTGGCTATCAAAGGCTTATTATTACAAGAAAAAGTAATGCTAGAGGTTTTATCTTCTCAAATTTATGAGCATTTCATTTTTCTATTATCTGATTATCATTTTTGTCCTAGTACCTATCACCTCCTAAAAGCCCATGCTGCCATGTTGCACCCCTTCCATAGATCCCTCATTGACCTCAAGACTTTTCTTCTTGCAGCTTGTAATCCATTCTACTTGCCTGGCAATCTGCTTCAAAATAATCTGTCTTTTACAACCTTCCTGTCACATTTTGAAAATTAACCTAAAGCTTTAACAAAACCTTTTAGGCTCCATGTAATCTCTAACCTCAGGACCAACCTCCCCACCTTGTTGTTGGCCCCAAGCACACTGTTCTTTTAATTCTTCTAAGGAACTATTCTTCCTCAAGAGCCAGGGCTTTTGCAAATGTATTCCTTTGGACTTGAACCTGTACCAGATTCTACTCACCTTTCTAATTTCAATTTAGACATCAGTACCATGAGAAGCTAGCCTTCCACTAACTCCACCCCCGTCCCCACTGTCAGAAACAAGAAATGACTGGTCCACTCTGGTTATTAGTCTGCAAAAAAGACCCTATTACTGTAGTAAATAGAGTGTGGGGAGAGAAGTTATTCATTACATTAAACCTGCCATCAAATATACCTTCAGTTAGTTTCATTTCATCAAAAGTGAAACCTTAATTTTCAAACCACATAGCCCTTGAGTTACTGGAATGGTTGAAGTATTTTATAGACTATGTCATGAGTTAAATTGAGAAAGGGGAAACTTACCTAGCTAACTAGTTAGCAGAAATTTTACAGTTAGCTTTTATAGGCAACTAGATTTATTTGGGAGAACACACATATAAACACACACATATTCTCATATATATCAACTTCCATATAGATCTATTATTTAACCTTAAGAGGAGTCCTTGGGACAAATTTCAGAAACCATAAAGACATTTATTTCTCATAGTAAGAAAAATCACATGCATTTCTTAAAAATCTGTGTTGGCCTGGAAACACTTTGGCCCGGATAGCAGGAGGTGGGGACTGGGGTTTTAACCATATCCCCCTTTTTTTCTTAACAAGCCTAACCTCAACTCAGAGCACTCAGAACGCCACTGCTTGACATCTGTAGCTCTTGTCAGTGTCTAAGTCTGTGTTTGTGTGATTATTTGACTGGTATCTGTCTCCTCGGTAGCAGGCGAGCTCAAAGAGGACTCGCTTGTATTTTTCATCATTTTGCCTTTAGATAATTTGTGCCTGGCACATAGCAGGTTCTAGTAAATATCTGCTGAATAAATGACAGATCTCAACTTATGAGAGTCTCAGACCCCTGGTGACCCTTGAAGAGTTTTCCTAACTGAACTCCTTGTCCATCAAGTGTCTGTTATGGTCCTAGACCTTTGGATTGACTCTCACCCTCACCTTTGCCCACTCCTATCCATTATGGATGCCATTACTTGCTACCAGTAATTGACTACTTACTGGGTTTTATTTTTTTCAGAAGAACTAGAAGAGGAACTGAAAAATTATTCAATCCAAACATTATAAATTTTTACATCATGTGTGCTTGCTAACTTACTTCAGTCACGTTTGACTCTTTGTGACCCAGTGGACTGTAGCTTGTCAAGCTCCTCTGTCCTTGGGATTCTTCAGGCAAGAAAATTGGAATGGGTTGCCATGCCCTTCTGCAGGGGATATTCCTGACCCAGGGATCGAACCCAGGTCTCCTGCACTGTAGGCAGATTCTTTACCGTGAAGGCCACCAGGCTAGCCCTTTGACATCATAAATCGGTATAAAAATGATAACTGGGATGCTTTCTTTTTTATACCTTCATCAAAATCTAGTGTGGATTTTACACTTGTAAAGCTTCACATTTCAAACCAGCCACATTTCAAGTCCTCAGCAGCCAGATGTAACAAATAGCTGCCATGTTGGATAGTGTACCTTAGTTATCAGTTCTTAGGTGATGACGGAATGTCAGTCACGAATAATATTGGAACTTCACGAAAAGGCACATTCCAGTCTTCATCTCCATCCTACTCTTTTCATCTTTTTCCTTTTTCAGCCTTTTCCCCCAATTCTCTTATTCTCTTCCTCTTGCCTCTTATTTTTCTTACTTTCCATTCTTTTCTGCACATTTCTCCCTCTATTTTTCCTTCATTAATGCAAGAATTTCTTTGCAATAAACTTTTGTTTCTGATATTTTCAAATTTCCTAGGCAATGATAAGGACAATGTGAAAGGCAAATTTATAATGTAAAAATGTGAGGCTTGTGGAGGGTGTACCTTAATAAAAAATATATCTTAAAAGAATTCGTGGTTGATTTCTAGTTCTAACATAATTATCTTTGTCACAGGTTGATTTTCATAGATAGTGGGTATGTTGATTCAGGAAAAAAATATGCCTTATTCAAGACTTGTTACAATTACACAGACAAAGCCTTATAGTTAAATGACAGCAGTTCTTATTTTCTTTGGTCTTTTGAGTTAATCATTGTTTCCCTGGCTTATAAGTTGGTTCTACTTAGGTCTAAATTGTTGCTTACTTTATAGTTTAACAGCTAGGAGTTATATTTGTTTCTCACAGATCACAATGAGAATTTCGACCTTTTTCCTATGTTTTTATTTAATTTTTTAAATTACTTTTAAAAGTCATAATTTTTTAAAGTATCACATAGACTAAAATATAACATTGAAGTAATTCATGTATGGTCTTCCACAAAGTAATCACAGTTCACATCCTGTTGGGGATATACTTAAGGGCTTTCTAATTCAACCACAGGGATGGATTCAAGTTGAAAGGCTTGGAACAAAAATAGAAATACTCTGTAACTACAACCATTTTCCCAGAAGGGAATGTGCAAAGAAATATAAAGAGAGAGTAATATGACAGTTCTCCACATTTGTGTCAAGAAAGCAAAAGAGTCCAGGCCTTCAAGTAGTTGAAATTGTTGGCTACAATTTATTGCCATTCTCTCCTCATTGTCAGCTCAGGGCTTTCTGATATGATGATGTTGTTTTTCAGTCACTCAGCCATGTCTTACTCTTTGTGACCCCATGGACTGCAGCCTGCCAGGCTTCCCTGTCCATCACCATTTCCCAGAGCCATTTTTGTACAGTTCTTCTATGTATTCTTACCACCTCTTCTTAATATCTTCTGCTTCTGTTAGGTCCCTGCCATTTCTGTCCTTTATTGAGCCCATCTTTGCATGAAATGTTCCCTTGGTATCTCTAATTTTCTTGAAGAGATCTCTAGTCTTTCCCATTCTATTGTTTTCCTCTATTTCTTTGCATTGTTAACTTAGAAACTATCTGATATGATGATAAGGATGTAAAACCTGTTGTCATTGCATCCTTTAAATATTTACAGGATTTTTGAGGTAAGTACTTTAGAACCAAAACCCTATTCTGTCACTTCACAAATGAAGAAACTGAAATCCGAATAGTCTCATGCCTAATCCAAGGTCTTTTAGGAAGTCGGTCGTAGAACCTTGATTAGGATCCAGATCCTCTGACTATGTGCTGCACTCTTTCACATGCATGCTTGGAATAATCCAGCAAACAAAATTCCCAAGTAGAAGTTAAATTTTTCTGCCTTCTGTTAGCAACTAAAAATTAGATATTTTGGCAGATTTCTTCAGTCATTAGCCAATAATCAAATTATGGTTAAACAGAATTTCCCTAGATATCATACTTGCAAGACATGATAAAAGAAAGTCTTTTTTTATATATATAAAAGAAAGTCTTAAAGGTCTCCTAATTTCTTGGTAACTTCATGCTATCACAGCTAATAGCACCATTGAGAGAAGGAAGTTGTATGAGAAGCTATAAATGCTGTGTGAGAAAATTAATACTGTCCTTGAATGATTCAGTTTCCTTTATCAATTTTTGAAGAAGTAAATTTAATCAAGATGACTATCACAGAAATCCACTGAGCTTTTTGCAAACGTTCATTTAAAAACTCATCAAAATTTCACTTCCACTTATTTACTGAACCATGAAGGGACTGTCTGCCTCTTAAGGACCAAGCTCACTAGACACTCTAAAACTTAAACATTAATTGCATTAGTAACAAATTTGCAAATGGTTTCTGTTTAAAAAAAGAAACGTGAATTTGGTACTAACTGGAATTAAAATACAAATTTTTTTTTCTCAGTGCTGTTTTCCAAAAATCTTCATATTGATCTTTCTTATGTTCCCCAAGGATCATCATATTTATTTTACCAGGTGTCCTGACTACCCAAGAGAATATCTCCATTGTTATTTGAGAGTACCCAAAACTAAGTTCTTCTAAAATATATGTGAGTGAGAGTCACTCAGTCGTGTCCAACTCTTTGCAACCTCCTGGACTATACAGTCCATGGAATTCTCCAGGCCAGAATACTGAAGTGGGTAGCCTTTCCCTTCTCTAGGGCATCTTCCCAGCCCAGGGATCAAACCCAGGTCTCGTGCGTTGCACATGGATTCTTTACCAGCTGAGCCACCAGGAAAGCCCAAAATGTATGTTACACCACGGAATTGACCAAATCTCACAATGAACTTTTTGGATTAGAATTAAAAGTTGTTAATATGCAAGATACATTAAGTCAATTTTTGGTGTTGGCATTAACTTTGAATTCATTTATCAGAGCGGTAATCCAGTCACTTAGCATAACTAAAGAAAATTAGAAATGGGACACACATACTGTATAAAAGAAAAAGAAAACTGGAATTATTATGAGTATAGGGTGTGAAAGAGGAGTCTAATGAGAGAAGTATGAGGCAGTGGATTCTGAGTACTGTGGAGTATGTTACCAGAGAGGTAACAAGAGGAAGAAAAATGAATATGAGTAATCTCTGTTTTTACACCATCACCATGAGTCAACAATTTCTCTGTGATTTGTGACCAAAAAGGGTTCTTAAGCCCTATTCTTGAATATAAGACACAAGTCCATATTTATATTATTCACTTGAAACATTTTTTTCTTTTTTTTTTTTTTACTTTCTAAGTTGTTAATAAAGTCAGAAGTGAAATTTTCAGGTTAAGACAAGATAAAGTGATAAAATGAATGATTAGGAAGCAAGATGGAGAGTCGTTAAGAAATGTACATCTATTGGGTGCTTAATAATACTTTCATGAATTTAGTGCAGCAAAGCAATAAACAAAAGAAACCTCACTGACACAATGTTATCTGAAGATGTCAGTGTATTCTGGTGTTTTACTCAATTCTCTTATTCATTTAAAGAAGAGATTTTCACTTTATTTTTTCTGAGAAGAACGAGTCAGATGATAACCTGAGTGTTATTTGATAAAATAAGTAGTACAGTACAGTAGTCACTAGGCACATGTGGATATTCAGCACTGAAAATGGGGCTTGTCTGAATCAAATGCACTTTAAGTGTAAACTATCCATTGAGTTTTGAAGACTTAGTAAGGAAAAATGTAAAAATATTGCATCCATCACTTTTAGTATTATATTACATTGAAATTATTATATTTTGTATGTGTTGGGTAAAGTCAGATGTATCATTACAGTAACTTTCACCTTTTTCCCTTTTCAGTGTCGCCAATTAGAAAATTTTAAATGACATATGGCTTGTGTATTTGGGACTGATATAACATTTTTACAAGACAGAACTGCTCTAAGAAATTTAATATTATTTAAATGTGATATGTTTATGCATTGGACTTGTAAGTTTTTTTATGTTAGTATCATTATAAATGTTCGAATGTTTACTTTGAAAACAAATAGATATTTGACATCGAAAAATCGAATGTAACTTCCTTCTGTTTTCTTAAGGATTTCTTTGCATGGTTTCTTAATATATTTTATTTGGCACAGGTGGGAAATGTTCAGAACGCTTCAGCATAATGCTTGAATGAAGAATCTCTAAAGTGAAGGATATCTAGTTTTCTTTAAAGAAGGACACAACATACACTGACCAGTCTATATAGTTCAGTTTAGCAAAGATTTGTTCTGTGTCTCTAAATATTGACTAACATGAATAAATGGAAATTTGGCCCAAAAGACCACAAGGAACTCAATGAGAACTTGAAAACAAGTTTCAGACAATGTTAGATTAAACCACCTACTCAATTTCTGGAGAGTATTGATAAACAACTAGAGACAGTGATATCCAGAATGCATGTGGATCCTATTATCCAACCAGCATTCATTAATTTCAAATATACTTGAAATTCTTAGGTGAGGATTGTGGCAGAATAATTCAATTTTGCCTATGGAAAAAAAACATAATTTTTCACATTGTCTACACAATTGTCCACATTTTGAAAGTCATATTCAACACTGAATTTTCAAATAATTTAGTAATTTACTGTTTAGCACAGATATCAGTGACCATTTTAATTTTTTCTTATTTCTGTCACATGTGAGATAAATACTTTTCACTACCAGAGAAAAATATATTATCTTTTGAGGTCAGAGGGTATTTTCCATTTTGGTTTCAAGCTACTAACTGTATATGACATGATGAAGAAATGATGCCTTCTAGGGGAAGATCAAATTTAAGTATCAGACCTGCTTGCAAAAATAACTTCAAAGATCAGTTGACAGAAGCATTCTGCAGTGAGACTTTGAGTCTTATTTTCTGCTAGGAAGTAAAATTTTAAAACAGAATGTTTTCTATGTTACATTTACTAACTTTGCTTTATATTTACAGAATTTCTATTTTACTAACTGTAGCCATATGACCGTGATTCTTGCCATGATGGCAAGACCATCTTATGATAATTTTTGGTACTAATTTTCAGTCATTTACTATCCCATATGTAACATGTTGAACATGTCTTGAAGTTTGAATTTAGAATCCTTTGATGACTTACTTGTTTCTATTAATATAAATTTAAATCTCTGATGTGATAAAAATAGTTATTTACTTATGATCTGCCATGTTTTCTAGCATGGTTAATTATACATGGACCTAGACTCTGACCTTGGTCTCTCTGTTTAATGTCAGAGTCATCTTATGCAGGTGCCATTAGGAGGCCAAGTATCAAAACTCCTCACTCCATTTATAAAACTGTAAAAAACAAGTGATTAGACTTTCAGCCTCTCAAATTTTGCCATTATTCTTTCCAACACAAGCTCTCTGGGGATCTCAGTGATAGACTGTGTTGTATGCACACCCTGAAGTGTCTGTAGGCAGTCATCTCTCTTCCACTAAATAATTATCCAAAATGAATTCTTTCTGGGTACCGAAATGGGAATAAAAGTACTGAGAATATAGGGGAGAAATGGGGGTCAAGACCTTAATCTGTGAGGCTTCTTGATGACAAGAATATTGCCTTTCAAAAGTCCATCTCCACTTGGGTGCTATATGGAATGATAGATGGCTATTTGGTGTAAAATCTACACATGTTATCATCATACTACCAAAGGACTGAACCAACAGAGCCAACATCTGCGTCTACTACTTAAAAAGACAAATGAACTAAGTAACAAATCATGTTTCTATCATGAAAACTGATCTTGTTTAAAGGGAAAAAATGTTGGAAACAAGTAAAAGCATTTCAAAGTATTTCAGCACTTTCACATTTCACATTTAGTCATAAGCCAAATTAGTTTTTAGTGTCTTTTCTACTTCTCATCATAACTTATAAGCAACTTCTTAATAAAACTTATAAGTAAAAAGAATATGGTGCATCTCAGAAAATATTATTCTCTTACCTATTACCCTTCAACAAAGACTATGTATACAAAAAAAGATAAAAGAACAGTTTATAATTTTGTATTCCTTTTTATCCCCTGGCCTCACCATTAAAATCAGTATCTGAGGAGGCAGGGGGGTAGGGAACCTGAGAAGGATCAGAAGAAAGACAAAATGCTATTTAGAAAATTTAGACTTTTTTAAAAACATTATTTGTTCTAACAAGCTAGAGAAAGCAAAGAAGTAATTCTGTGATGGTCTTCAAGTGTAATACACAAAAAGTCATTTGAAAAGCTCTTTTCATCTCTTCTGATGGCTTAGGAAGGGTCTGTCTAAAAGTGGGTAATGGTTTAGATTTTCCAAGTATTTTCTAGGAAGGTTAATTCATAGCACCGTAGTCTGTTTTCATCTCTCTCCATTTGCAAGAAATTAAGTATAACAGTACTCAGTGTAAATGGTCATTTATTAAATATTTTTATTATTATGAAACAGATTATTGTCACCATAGGCTATTCTTTCTATTCATATTTCTGGGAAGCTTTCCTCATTTTTTTAAATATGTATTTATTTTTGGCTGTGCTGGGTCTACATTGCTTCGTGGGCTTTTCTTCGGTTCTGGCGAATGGAGACTACTCTGTCTTCTGATACACATGCTTCTCATGCAGGGGTTTCTCCTGCTGCAGAGCAGACTCTAGGGAGTGCAGGCCTTAGCAATGTGGCACGTGGGCTCAGCAGCTGCAGCTCCCAGGCCCTAGAGCACAGGCTCAGTAATTGTGGCGCACAAGCATATTTTCCCCACAATGTGTGGGATCCTCCCAGGTCAGGGGTCAAACCCATATCTCCTCCGTGGCAGGTGGATTCTTCATGACTGAGCCACCAGGGAAGCTCCTTTTGTATTTATAATGTAAGAAATGACTATATTCACCCTGTTTCACTCTTTCATAGCTATGTTGTTGTTTAGTTGCTAAGTCATGTGTGATTCTTTTGCGACCCCATGGACTGTAGCCTGCCAAGCTCCTCTGTCCATGGGATATCCCAGACAAGAATACTAGAGTAGGTTGCCATTTCCGTCTTCAGGGAATGTTCCTGACCCAGGGATTGAACTTGGAGAAGAAAATTGTAACCCACTCTATTATTCTTGCCTGGGAAATAACATGGATAGAGGAGCTTCACAGACTGTAGTTCATGGGGTTGCAAAAGATTCAGACACGACTGAGCAACTAAACAACGACAACAAAGGGATTGAACCCGCGTCTCCTGCACTGGTAGATGGATTCTTTATCACTGAGCCGTCAGGGAAGCCCTTTGATTATCTATACCTTTATGGAAAAAAAAAGCTATTCTTTTAAATACTTTAAAAGCTGACGTATAAATCAAGTTAAATCAAGTTTCTCAATAATTGCCTCTTTTATTTCCCAAACATTGATTCAAAATTAAACTTTGTTAATTTATAGATTACCCTAATTATGATAGAATTATGTGAACAATGATATGTATCATTTCCATTTTGTCATCATATTTAACAACTAAGTAGTGAAACTTTGTGTTAAATTAACATGAAACTGCTAATGAATACATCATTCATTACAAATACAGTCAGTAAAAAGTGGGCTGGAAAGCCTATAATCCCTATCCCAAGCCTCCAAAACACACACACACACACACACACACACACACACACACACACGGTTTTAGAAGAAAGGAGGGAAAAAATCACCTAAAATGTCCCTGCTTCATGATTTGGTAGCAATCGTTGATTTCTCTTTTGAAGGTGATATTTTTCTGTTCATTGGTTGTGACTTTGAAGTCCTAGAGGACTGTGTCAATTCTGGGCAGGTTGCAAATTGCTCTGTACTCTCTCTCTCTCTCTCTCTCTCTCAGAAATATGGTATTTTGAAAAGAAATGTGGCTCCTCAATCAAATGGATATAGTTTTTCCACTTGCTTCATGTATAATAGTGGAAATAGTTTAATTTTTTTAGAGCCTCTATTTTCCTTTAACTGCAGAGGCAGGATAACTTCATTCTAATCCCTATCAGATACAAGAGCTCAGAAGAAAATGCCCTTTCAATGTCCAGCTCACTAAATTGCTATGATGATAATCATAGCATGGGTTATTACAGTTGCTTTTGTGGCTGTGATCATCTTACAGCCCCACAGTTCCACGTCAACTAAATTCCACTTTAAGGATATGAAGAGCCAGCCAGATTAGGGGACACAGGATTCAAACTCACTTTATCTCGCTGTGATCTATGCTGTTAAACATACACCATGTTTTATGGCATTCTGAGATTTCATAGGCACTGTGCATACAGGCACTTCATGCTTAATGGGACAGTTTTTCCAAATAATATTTTAAAATAGTTTTGATGTTTATTTGTTTTCTGAAAACATGCTGATGTGTTACCTACATGGCACATTTATCCTTAGTATATTTGTTTGTATATACTTAAACACCAGGAAATTATTTCAGTAATTAAGCTATGTGACCATTTGGCTGAATTTCAGCTGCTTTTAGGAATTTCCAGTTTCTTTGGTCTGTGTATTTGGTTTATGCAATAGCCTATTTTCTAGGAATTACATTTCTCAAATGTAGTAACTACATGTGTTATTTCTGTGCCTCTTTTAAAATGCTATTATTGCTAATAAAGATAATCTTAATGTCTTAATTAATATTTTATATCCTTTTGCATCTAAAATTTAATCTAAAGTATTAATTTCATAAACCAAATTGTAGAAACAAAATACCACTATATGATTTATAATCACATCACAGGTCAATAGATGTAATTATTTAGGAATATAAATCCAACATGATCTGTTAATAATTATTTTTAGCCTGAGTTATGTGACCGAACACACATATGCATTTATTTCTAATTAGTAAAAGGTTCTTTTTCTACCTCACAGAGATTTAAGCCATAAAAGAGAAATTGGAAAAAAAGTCACTGAAGTGTGATTCATTTTTCTTAGTACTTGTCGTTGTCATTCAGTCACTCAGTCATGTCCAGCTCCTTGAGACCGCATGGACTGCAGCATGCCAGGCTTCCCTGTCCTTCACTATCTCCCTGAATTTACTCAACCCATGTCCATTGAGTCAATGATACCATCCAGTCATTTCATCCTCTGTCTTCCCCTTCTCCTCCTGCCTTCAATCTTTCCGAGCATCAGGGTCTTTTCTAACAAGTCAGCTTTTCACATCATGTAGCCAAATTATTGGAGCTTTAGCTTCAGCATCGGTCCTTTCAATGAATATTCAGGAGTGATTTCCTTTAGGATGGACTGGTTTGATCTCCTTGCAGTCCAAGGGACTCTCGAGACTCTTTTCCAACACACCAGTTCAAAAGCATGAATTCTTCCACACCCAGTCTTCTTTATGTTCCAACTCTCACATCCATATATAATTATTGGAAAAACCATAGCTTTGACTAGATGGACCTTTGTCAGTAAAGTAATGTTTCTGCTTTTGAATATACTGTCTAGGTTTGTCGTGGCTTTTCTTCCAAGGAGCAAACATCTTTTAATTTCATGGCTGTAGTCACCATCTGCAGTGATTTTGGAGCCCAAAAAATAAAGTCTGTCACTATTTCCATTGTTTCCCCATCTATTTGCCATGAAGTGATGGGACTGAATGCTATGATCTTCGTTTTCTGAACGTTGAGTTTTAAGCCAGGTTTTTCACTCTCTTTTTTCACATTCATCAAGACTCTCTAATTCCTCTTTTTTTCCGCCATAAGGGTAGTGTCAACTGCTTATCTGGGATTATTGATATTTTTCCTGGATCTTGATTCCACTGTGCTTCATCCAGCCCAATATTTCTAGCGATGTACTCTGCATATGAGTTAAATAAGCAGGGTGACAATATATAGCCTTGACATACTCTTTTCCCAATTTTGAACCAGTCCATTGTTCCATGTCTGCTTCTAACTGTTGCTTCTTCACCTGTATACAAGTTTTGCAGGAAGTGGGTAAGGTGGTCTGGTATTCCCATCTCTAAGAATTTTCCAGAGTTTGTTGTGATCCACACAGTTAAAGGCTTTAGCTTAGTCAATGAAGCAGAAGCAGATGTTTTTCTGGAATTACATTGCTTTTTCTATGATCCAATGGATGTTGGCAATTTGATCTCTAGTTCCTGTGTGTTTTCTAAATCTAGCTTATGCACCTGGATATTCTCAGTTTACATACTGTTGAAGCCTAGCTTGAAGGGTTTTGAGCATTACCTTGCTAGCTTGTGAAGTGAGGGCAGTTGTGTGATAGTTTGAGCATTTTTTGGCATTGCCCTTCTTTGGGATTGGAATGAAAACTGACCTTTTCTAGTCCTGTGGCCACTGCTGAGTTTTCCAAATGTGCTGGCATATTGAATGCAGCACTTTCACAGCGTCATCTTTTAGGATTTGATGTAGCTCAGCTGGAATCTATCACCTCCACTAGCTTTATTCAAAGTGATGCCTCCTAAGACCAACTTGACTACACACTCCAGGATGTCTGGTGCTAGGTGAATAACCACACTGCTGTGTTAATCCACATCATTAAGACCTTTTTCATACAGTTCAGTGTATTCTTGGCATCACTTCTTAATCTCTTCTGTTTCTGTTATGTCCTAACTTATTTCTCTCCTTTATTGTGCCCATCTTTGAATGAAATGTTCCCTTGGTATCTCTAATTTTCTTGAAGAGATCTCTAGTCTTCCCTTTCTAATATTTTCTCTGTTTCTTTGCATTGTTCACTTAGGCAGGCTTCTTATCTCTCCTTGCTATTCTTGGGAACTCTGCATTAAGTTGGGTATATTTTTTCCTTCTCCTTTTCCTTTCACTTCTTTCCTCAGTTATTTGTAAGGCCTCCTCAGACAACCATCTTGCCTTGTTGCATTTCTTTTTCTTGGGAATGGTTTTGGTCACTGCCTCCTGTACGGTGTCACAAACCTCTATCCATTGCTCTTCAGGCAGTCTGTCAGATCTAATCCCTTGAATCTATTTGTCACTTCCACTGTATAATCATAAGAGATTTGATTTAGGTCAACCACTGAATGGCATAGTGCTTTTCCCTACTTTCTTCAATTTAAGTCTGAATTTTGCAATAACGAGTTCATGATCTGAGTCACAGTCAGCTCCAGGTCTTGTTTTTACTGACTGTACAGAGCTTCTCCATCTTTGGCTGCAAAGGGAATAATCAGTCTGATTTTGGTATTGACCATCTTGTGATGTCCATGTGTAGAATCATCTCTTGTGTTTTTGGAAGAGGGTGTTTGCTATCCTGGCAAGGCTCTGTTAGCTTTACCCTGCTTTATTTTGTACCCCAAGGCCAAACTTGTGTGTTACTTCATTTATCTCTTGGCTTCCTACTTTTTCATTCCACTCCCTTATGGTGAAAAAGGCATCTTTTTTTGATGTTAGTTCTAGAAGGTCTTGTGGGTCTGCAAAGAACCATTCAGCTTCAGCTTTTTTGGCAGTAGTGGTTGGGCATAAACTTGGATTACTGTGGTGTTGAATGGTTTGCCTTGCAAAGGAACCAAGATCATTGTCATTTCTGAGATTGCACCCTAGCAACTGCATTTTGGACTCTCTTTTTGAACCATGAGGGCTACTCCATTTCTTCTAAGGGATTCTTGCCCACAGTAGTAGATATAATGGTCATCTGAGATATTCTCCCATTCCTGTTGATTTTAGTTCCTAAAATGTCAATGTTCACTCTTTTTTTTTTTTTCCCTTGATGTTCACTCTTGCCATCTCTTCTTTGACCACCAATTTACCTTGATTAATGGACCTAACATTCCAGGTTCCTATGCAATATTGTTCTTTACAGTATCAGACTTTACTTTCACCACTACATGCACAACTAGGCATCGCATGTACTTTGGCTCAGCCTCTTCATTCTCCCTGGAGCTACTTCTCCACTCTTCCCCAGTAGTGTATTAGACACCTAGTGACCTGGGGGGCTCATCTTTCAGTGGTTGCTCAGACAGTAGAGAATCTGCCTGCAATGCAGGAGAGCTGGTTTCAATCCCTGGTCAGGAAGATCCCCTGGAGAAGGGAATGACTACCCACTCCAGTATTCTTTCCTGGAGAATTCCATGGACAGAGGAACCTGGTGGGGGCTACAGTCCATGGGATCACAAAAAGTTGGTCACAATTGAGCAACTAACACTTTTACTTTTCTTCAGTTCAGTTCAGTTGCTCAGTCATGTCCGACTCTTTGTGACCCCATGGACTGCAGCACACCAGACTTCTCTGTCCCTCACCAACTCCTGGAGCTTACTCAAACTCACTTTTCTTAGTATTATATATATTTAGAAGCACTAAAAAATCAGAGCACTGCTTAAAATTATACTACTTATTGGACCTATGCTAGATCTTTTGGGTGCTATAATACAGTAATAGTTCATAGATTTCTAGGGAACAGCTATCAGTTTTTGTTTGCTCAGAATTTGGTGAGTGCATTCAAAGGTTTGATTCATTTGAAATGCTCTAAATCAAATTAGAAAGCAACCTTTAGCAAAATACATAACATCCACTTTGCAGACTTCTGTTTATAAGTTCTACATGTTTAAGAACCAATTTACATGATAATTTTTTTTTCTGCTATTATTCTTACGACTGTGAATATCTGTGAAAATGAGTAACAGTGTCAGTGGCTTGCTGGCCTCCAGAACCATCACTCACTTCATGCCAGCCTGAAGTTTACACTGCCATTAAAAAGGGGAGTTTCACAGTTTATGAAGCTCTTCCTCCTACATCCTTACTTCATCATCACAACAACCCAGTTGGGCACATGTAGTGAATGTTTGTGATTTCTGCCTGTCCAGCATCTTAAGACCCTTTCTGTCCCGGGGAGAACCCTGATATACGATGGATGAAAAAGGGCTCTAGACTCTCCCGTGGAATCTAAGGAGGGCAGTCCTCCTCAGCAGTTCAGGGGCTCTCTTGTGCCTGTGGTTCAGCCAATGAAATGACCTTTCCTGAAAGCTTCCCTGGAAATGAATAAAATCAGAGCTCCTGAGAAGAGTTTGAGTTCATTCCCGCCAGGGCAGCTGCCACTGAGGGTTGTGCCTGTGGTAGTGGGATCTGCTAGGCTCCAGAGTCCGGGGCCAGCACACAAAGCCTGAGTGTCCAGACAGAACTTCTTTGTTTCTGCCCATTTTCCCCAAGATTTTCCAGTCTCTTCCCTCAAGTAGCCACCTTACATCTTCTCATCCTTATCATTTTTAATTTAACTAGAGTATGTTTTAGTTGTTTGCAATTCACAATACAGGTGATTTTAACAAGTATTGCCATTTCTAATATATAGATGAAGAGAGTAAGCCTTACTGAGTTACTTGAATTGTAGTTGCATAGAAACTACACATCTAGACCCCATCACTTCTACTTAAGGATTGTTTCTTTCACACCACACTGTCTTCCCAGTTGCCTTCAGTGGCCTCCGCAGGTAGTGAGATGGGTTTTCCTCTCTGTGTCTCCTTGTTTGAGTGCTTAATCCTATTTCCTGTTTTAATGCTTATCTGCTTACTCTCAAATGTGCCTAGACCCTTGAGCATCTGGAAGACAAGGATTGCATTGTAGTCATTATTTTCTCTCAGAGGTATACTGGAGTGCTTGGGTTCACAGTTAATGCTAAATAAAGACTCCAATGAAGGAGTGAGCAAAGATGTGCATAAACTATTCAATTAATTGAAAACACAACTATGGGTTTGAAGTTGATGCTAAAAGTAAAACACTGATCTTTTTTAAAAACACCATTTTTTTGCCAATCAAAAAATTAAACTATTTTTTAGAAAGTAATTTGCCTTGAATGTATATGGATATTTACACAGTAAGCTCACATGCCATGCCAACTATTTGCCAGGCCCTTATTACCGAGATACACAGGAATTAGTCTCCTCTTTAAGAGGAGAAGCTTCACAGGCTGATGAGGGAAACAAATGATTCTGTAGCTGGGATCATGGAGCTGTGGGAAAAAGAGTTGTGGTAATCTGAAAAACGATTAGAGCAGCAGGCCCACTGTCAGCAGTCATGGGAACTACTAAAACGGCAGGGAGATACAGCTCTGGGCAGGATGCTGTGCACATCAAAGACAACAGCCAGAGCCCTTTGAAAGCTGGAGAGAAGCACAGTGTGTTTGTGCCTTTCCAGAATGTTGTCAGATTTGCTTAAAAAAAAATTACCTATACTCTTATTCAGATATAATTATTCTTAAAAAATTATAATAAAAACTTGTTATCAAAAATTTTTGATTAATTTGAAATTGCCGTGTGTCATATGAATAAGTAAGACTGTATTTTGATTTGGCACTAAGGTGAAATAAAGATAGATCTATATCTTTCCTTAAGCATTAAAGCCCAATACAAAAGAAGCAACAAATTCATGTATTAAAAACATAAAGGCTATAAAATGATATATTTGTATGTATATAAAATATATATATATTATGTATACAAACTAGGATCCACATTTGTTAATAACATTTCCATTCTTTACAAATTATGCACATCAGTAGGAGAAATGCTTAACTTCATAATGCTTTGTATCGTTCACAGACAATTACTACGGTACCCCAAAGCCTCCAGCAGAACCAGCACCATTATTATTAAATGTAACAGACCAGTTACTTCCTGGAGCCACTCCAAGTGCTGAAGGAAAACGAAAGAGGAATAAATCAGTGAGCAACATGGAGAAAGCAAGCATAGAGCCTCCTGAGGAGGAAGAGGAAGAGAGGCCTGTGGTCAATGGAAATGGAGTAGTGGTAACACCAGGTTAGTCATTTACATTTGTCATAGGTTCATCAGTCCTTCTGGAAATAGCTGAATATATGTTATATCTGTGTTCAAATATATGTAGTGTATTCATATATATTTTTTCACATTTATTTTCAGATGTGTATGTGTGTGTGTGTGTGTGTGTGTGTGTGTGTGTGTAGATAGATAGATAATGTTTACAGTTATCTTCCAGGAGAGGATTATGATATCAAATGGGAAGGATATGATTCTTGTGTCTGAATTTATTAGTTTAAATTTTGATGTATCTCGCAGTTTATTCAACTTCCTCTATTTATGGTTTTACTCATAAAATTTTACTGGCAATACAGTGAGTAGTTTGGGGCTTCCCTGATAGCTCAGTTGGTAAAGAATCTGCCTGCAATGTAGGAGACCTAGGTTCAATTGCTGGGTTGGGAAGGTCCCCTGGAGAAGGGAAAGGCTGCCCACTCCAGCATTCTGACCTGGAGAATTCCATGGACTGGGTCCCAAAGAGTTGGACATGACTGAGAGGCTTTCACTTTCAGTGAGTGGTTTAAACCTTAGAAGGTGTTACAAGTCATGAATACAACTGTGTCACATTGTGAAATTTTTTTGTTAATTAGTATTAGATATTAATTAGATATAATTGTCCTTATAAACCTTACTATACTTTCAGCTCTGTGAATAGAGGTTGTGTCATGTGATTTAGTTAACAATGTCAATGAATACAGTCTACACAATAACTGTAGTTACAAAATGCCCATTTATTTATCCTTCCACCCTTATCACACAATCCAGCAATTTGGAGAAAGCATCTTCACAATTGATATCATGAAGGCAATTACCTTGAACAAGGGAAAAATATCCCTTTAATTTATCATCTGTCATATCCCTATATAAAAAATATTAGACAGATGTAAAGTGTGTGCAAGGTATGCATTTGTAATTTTCTTATGCTTATTGCTAATGTAGTACAAAGCATTTATTTATAATATAGATTTTCCATAATCTTATTCATACTTACCAAAACTAAACTATGACATTCTCTTTGCCTATAATCTTGGGAAAAGTTTCTAAAGTTTTTTTTTACTTATTTATTTGTTAATAATGGCATATCATTATTTTAACGAACATTGAAAATCTAAGAGCTGTGTTAAAACCATTGAAAACAATGTTAACACATGTATCTTGCAAACATTATTCTTAAGATATTTCCAACAACTACTTTGATGTCTATACTTTTTACTTATCACTGTACTGCTTCTATAACAACATATTGTTTGAGTTTTCATGCCCAATTATTTTTTATCAAAGAAAAGTTTCATAAGCCTATTTTTACCTTCATTTTCCAGTGTAATACCTGTACAAATGTTCTTCATTAAATATAAGGAGACCAAACATTCAATATGTGTCAATCAAGGTATAAAACCTTAGAAAATGGTTTCATTTTGGTTAATATATGAGGATAACTTCCTCTATTAATATATTGGTTAAAAAATTATTCTCTGACCCCAGCAATTGTTGATTTCTGGGTACAAATGCTAAAAATCACTATAGGTACATAATGTAATTTATTTACTGTAAAATGATCTGATAATTTTCAAGCACTTAGATAACATCTCTTTTTTGAGTCTGAAATGTTTCTGTCAAAATATTTACTTTTCATCATGTAATGGATTTAAATTAAGTTGATAAGACATAGTTTCCTTAGTTGAACTTTGATGTGAAAAGCAAAACAATTCAGCTAAATGGAAGAAAATAATCACAAAAGAAGCAGGAGTTGAATGTCAAAGAGCAGTTATAGGATTTCTTACTGATTAAAACCTTATAGCTAAAAATGTAAAATATATGGCCTTGATAAGGCTCAAATCATTGATTTCTGTTCCATTTATACTTTGTTTAGGGCAAATCAAATGAAACATTCTTGACATACAAATTCTCAGACTAGAAATTTATTTTAACTTGAGGACATAGTGAATCTGGAAAGCTCCATCCCCTTGTATTCATACCTTAGACATGAGAAATACTTTGTTTTGCTTTTTATGACTAGGACATTTTTAAGGCTCCAGGTAAAATGGACTGATTTGAACTCTTCTTAACCAACACTTGCCTTGTGACTGTCTCTGGACGTCTGAGCCTGAAAATAACAGAAAACAACTATGCAGGCCAGCTTCAGGATATCTGGGTAGTCAACAGATGCCACAAACAGTGCCTCTGTGAACCTGGTGTAGCAAGTGGTCTTATACTACTTTTTCTTTCTTATTATGGGACTTGAAAGATAGAAAACAGCCCCAAACCAGAAAGTTGTTTGATCATCCTTTATTAGAAATCCTTAACAAGTCCCATTTTTGAAGGGTCTCTGTTTTTCTTCATGTTTATCCAAGAGAGTTTTTAAGATAAAATGTTTCAAGAGGGATTTTAAGATAAAACTTCTTTGAATCTCATTTGAATCTCATCACCATTTGAACCTCACCAACTCTTCACCATTTGACTCCTCACATTTTTTCTAGTACAGGGTCTTCATTGTGCCTTTGTCTTCTCCCCATACACATTCATTGGATTCAGGACACTTCAAATAATATTGAGAAAATTGTTGCTTACATTTTAGTTAACACTGCCCTGTAGGAGCCTATAATAGTAATTAATATCAGGCCTCAGTATAGAACATAAATAATATAATTAATGAGATACATTTGGAAAAGGAGAAAGTTTACTGAGGTAACTTTATTCCATTACAAATAAAATTGATAATATTGGTAAAAAATAATATTAAATAATTAACTTCTTTTTGATCTTATCATGTCCTAGGAGCTCCTTAACCTCATTATGTGTATCAGTTCATTTATTTCTCTTATAGTCTTATTAGTTAGATGCTGTTTTACAGATGAGGACTGAGGTACACTACAGTTAAATAACTTGCCCTGTAACTGGAATTCATATATAGGAAATCTGGATCCAGAACCAATACTCTTAACTGCTGTACCATGCTGAGTCTTATATTAATATTACCAAATAGAAGAATAAATACATTTCTTAACAATCTGTAAACACATGCCTACTACCAAGTCCAAGCTCAATCTGCTTGCTGTAGGACAGGCCAATGAATCTGAGAGATAACGTGTTAAGGCAAGGAAAACAACTTTATTTGGAAAGTCAGATGACCGAGAAGATAGCAGGCTAGCACCTCAAAATAGCCATCTTATTGGGATCTGAACACCAGGCTCTTTTATAGACCAGAGAAAGGGGAGGTGAGGAAGCAAAGCAAAAAGACCATTAATTGTTCCGTTGGTCTGTATTTCTGCTTATGTGCCAGTACCATACTGCCTTGATGACTGGTTTTGTAGTATAGTCTGAAGTCAGGAAGGTGGATTCTTCCAGCTCCATTCTTCTTTCTCAAGGCTGCTTTGGCTATTAAGGGTCTTTTGTGTCCATATGAGTTGTGAAATCTTTTGTTCTATTTCTGTAAAAAATGCCACTGGTGATTTGAGAGGGATCACATTGAATCTGTAGGTTGCCTTTGGTGGTACAGTCATTTTCAGAATACTGATTCTTCAGGAACATGGAATATCTCTCCATCTGTTTATGTCACCTTTGATTTCTTTCATTAGTGTCTTATAATTTTCTGTGTACAGTTCTTTTGTCTCCTTAGGTAAGTTTATTCCTAGATATTTTATTCTTTTAGTTGCCATGGTGAATGGGATTGATTCCTTAATTCCTCTTTCTGATTTTTCATTGTTAGTATATAGAAATGCAAGTGATTTCTGTGTATTGATTTTGTATCCTGCAACTTTGCTAAATTCACTGATTAGCTCTTAGTAATTTTCTGACAATATCTTTAGGATTTTCTATGTGCAGCATCATGTCATCCGCAAAGAGTGAGTGCTTTACTTCTTTTCCAATCTGGATTTCTTTTATTTATTTTTCTTCTCTGATTGCTGTAGCTAGGACTTCAACAACTGTGTTGAATAATAGTAGTGAGAATGGACACCCTTGTCTTGTTCCTGATCTTAGGGGGGATGCTTTCAGTTTTTCACCATTGAGAATGATGTTTGCTATAGACTTATTATATAAGGCCTTTATAATGTTGAGGTAGATTCCTTCTCTGCCCATTTTTTGAAGAGTTTTAATCATAAATGGGTGCTGAATTTTGTCAAAGGCTTTTTCTGTATCTATTGAGATTATAATAGGGTTTTTATTTTTCTATTTGTTAATATAGTGTATCACATTGACTGATTTGTATATATTGAAGAATCCTTGCATCCCTGGAATTAACCCAACTTGATCATGGTGTATGAGTTTTTTGATGTGTTGCTCAATTTTGTTTGCTAAAATTTTGTTGAGGATTTTTGCATCTATGTTCATCAGTGATATTGGCCTGTAGTGTTTTGTGTGTGTGTGTTATCTTTGTCTGGTTTTGGTGTCATGATGGTGGCCTTGTAGAATGAGTCTGAAAGTGTTCCTTCCTCTACAATCTTTTGAAAGAGTTTTAGAAGGATAGGCATTAGCTCTTCTAAAAGTTTGATAGAGTTCTCCTGTGAAGCCATCTGGTCCTGGGGATTTGTTTTTTGGGAGATTTTTGATCACAGCTTCAGTTTCAGTTCTTGTAATTGGGTTGTTCATAATTTCTATTTCTTCCTGGTTTAATCTTGGAAGATTGAACCTGTCTATGAATCTGTCCATTTCTTCCAGGTTATCCATTTTATTGCCATACAGTTGTTCATAATAGTCTCTATAATCCTTTGTATTTCTGCATTGTCTGTTGTAACCTCTCCTTTTTCATTTCTAATTTTGTTTACTTGATTCGATTCTTCTCTCTTTTGTTCTCAATGAGTTGGGCTAAAGGTATGTCAATTTTGTTTATCTTCTCAAAGAACCAGCTTTCAGGGTTTTTTTTCAGTTTTATTAATCATTACTATTCTTTCTTTCATTTCTTTCTGCCCGATCTTTATGATTTCTTTCCTTCTACTAATTTTGGGGTTTTTTTCTTCTTCTTTTTCCAGTAGTTTTAGGTATAAAGTTAGGTTGTCTATTCAGTGTTTTTATTGTTTCTTTAAGTAGGATTGTATTGATATAAACTTCCCTCTTAGAACTTCTTTTGCTGCATCCCATAGGTTTTGAGTTGTGTTTTCACTGTCATTTGCTTCTAGAAATTTTTTTATTTCCCTTTTGATTTCTTCAGTAACCTGTTGGTTATTTAGAAATGTGTTGTTTAATCTCCATGTGTTTGTGTTTCTTACAGTTTTTTTTTTTTTCCTGTAATTGATATCTAGCCTCATAGCATTGTGGTCAGAGAAGATGCTTGATAGAATTTCAATTTTCTTAAATTTACTGAGGTTTGATTTGTGACTCAAATCAGGTCACAAATGTCCAGGTCTATCCTGGAGAATGTTCCATGTTCACTTGAGAAAAAGATGTATCCTTCTGCCTTTGGATGGAATGTCCAGAAGATATCAGTGAGATCCATCTCATCTCATGTATCATTTAAGACTTGTGTTTTCTTATTAATTTTCTATTTTGATGATCTGTCCATTGGTGTGAGCGGGGTGTTAAAGTCTCCTACTATTATTGTGTTACTGTCAGTTTCTCCTTTTATGTCTGTTAGTGTTTGTCTTATGTAATGAGGTGCTCCTATGTTGGGTGCATAGATATTTACAGTTGTTATGGGAAATATTGTAAACATCTCCCAGAATGACAAGCCTCAGGCAGGGGATGTGTTAATTTCTTCCTTCCTGCCATCCACAGGTGGATGGGGTTGAACAAAGACACTTCAGTTTAAACAGGCAGAGGAGCAGTGTTCTCTGAGACAGATCATTCTGTATGATTATAATAACACAAGCAACGAAAATCAAGTCAAACAATTCCAACATGGAGTCAGAATTGGCTTTTTCTCTGCAATATGACCACTATTTTACTTGTACATCTTTAAAGAAGGAATAATAGGTTTCAACCTACTAAATGCTTCTTATTTTTTTTTCATTTCTGTAAGTCATGTAAAAGGCAACTCATTTCCTTCTCTAGATATAAAATATTTCTAGTTTTTTATATATATAATATTCTTTATCTATGTATGTCTGACTCTTTGCAGGTCCCATGAACTGTAGCCTTCCAGGCTCCTCTATCTATGGGATTATCCCAGCAAGCATACTGGAGTGGTTTACCATTTCCTCCTCCAGGGGATCCAGAGAAGCCTGGCAGGCTAGAGTCCATGGGGTGGCAAAGATTTAGACATGACTTAGTGACTAAACAACAGCAACAGCAATTAAGTACCAAACCTACTAGTCTTTAATCCCTTATATACTTCAACATTCAGAAAACTAAGATCATGGCATCTGGTCCCATCACTTCATGGGAAATAAATGGGGAAACAGTGGAAACAGTGTCAGACTTTATTTTTGGGGGCTCCAAAATCATTGCAGATGGTAATTGCAGCCATGAAATTAAAACATGCTTACTCCTTGGAAGGAAAGTTATGACCAACCTAGATAGCATATTAAAAAGCAGAGACATTACATTGCCATCAAAGGTCCGTCTAGTCAAGGCTATGGTTTTTCCAGTGGTCATGTATGGATGTGAGAGTTGGACTGTGAAGAAAGCTGAGTGCCAAAGAATTGACGCTTTTGAACTGTGGTGGTGGAGAAGACTCCTCAGAGTCCCTTGGACTACAAGGAGATCTAACCAGTCCATCCTAAAGAAAATCAGTCCTGGGTGTTCACTGGAAGGACTGATGCTGAAGCTGAAACTCCAATACTTTGGCCACCTCAATGAGTTGATTCATTGGAACAGACCTTAATGCTGGGAGAGATTGGGAGCAGGAGGAGAAGGGGATGACAGAGGATGAGATGGTTGGATGGCATCACCGACTCGATGAACATGAGTTTGAGTAAACTCCAGGAGTTGATGATGGACAGGGAGGCCTGGCGCGCTGCAATTCATGGGATTGCAAAGAGTCAGACACGACTGAGCGACTGAACTGAACTGAACTGAACTGAATTGATAGTTCACCAAAGTGAACTGTTTTCACTGTGGAAATAAAGGTTTTAGAGTCCTCAGTTTACTCCAATTACAGTCTTGATCTTTACTCCTTTGAAATGTAGTTTGTAGAATTATATTTCTTTTGCTTTCATATCATATGTATATAAAGTCAATGACCACTTTTAAATAGGTAATCAGTCAATTAAGTTTTACTGACATCAATGAATATTCACATACTTGAATATTTATTTTATTCTGGTTTCCCTCTGTTTATTCAAAATTGCATTGCAGAAATGTTTCTTTTTCTGATGTATGTCACTTTGGTGATGAAAATCAGTGTAGTTCTACCCTTAGAAATTTAGTTTTATCATTGTAAGTAATAAACATTACAAAAATAAAATAAATAATGACAACTTTCCTTTACTGAATGCATATTATGTACAAGCTGTATGGGATATATGTTATCTCTAGTCCCATAATCACAGTATATTTGCTTAATAAATGAGATGCTGAAATTTACCTTAAAGTACTTTAGTAAGATGATGATAGCACAGTTGAACTCTGAACCCAGGGAAACCTGAACTCGTCCTTCTCCACCATACTTCCCTGTGTTGTTAACTACACTGAGGACAAAGTGACTCCTGACCTCTGTAACGTAAATCACAGTCCTGTAGTTCAGTGTACTCCTTCTACATTGTATTCCATTATGTTTGTCCTTCACAAAGTTCATGGAAGTGACATTAGCTCTAAGGCTTGCAAGGATGATACATCCTTATATCATCTTAGAGAATTTGTCTTTAAAGTGCTATTTAAAATTCATATGCTCAGGAAACCTTCCCTTGCCATTAACCTCACCTTATGTTCAAACATCTTTATCTTGGTAGAGGTGATATTCAGCCCTGTGGCTTCAAATACTTAGATTTATCTGCAGCCTTCATTTCTCCCTTGTGTTCCAGGGCCATATTTCTAACTACTGCCCATGGACTATACACACACCCCTCCCCAAGTATTGTTTCAGCAATTTAAATGAGCATTCCACTTTAAACTCTTCTTCTAAAAAACAAACAAGCAAGCCAACTCACAAAGCATCTTATTGGTTTTCTCTAAATCTGCCTCTCACCCAGGTAGTTCAGAGTCATACTTTTCTCACACCTGCTGGATATGCATTATTAGATTAAAAAATAACAGTAAGATCACTGGGCCTTTAGCTTTTATCTATCCCTTTCTTAGCCTTCTTTAGATCACCGCCTCATCCCCTCATTTGGGGAACAGAGTCACCTAACTTGGGCTTCCCAAGTGGCACTAGTGGTCAAGAACCCGCCTGCCAGTTCAGGAGATATGAGAGACATGAATTCGATCCCTGGGTTGGGAAGATCCCCTGGAGAAGAAATGGCAACCCACTCCAGTCTTCTCACCTGGAGAATTTCATAGACAGAGGAGCCTAGTCCATGGTGTCGCAAAGAGTCTGACACAACTGAAGAGACTTAGCATGCACTCACATGTCACCTAACTGACCTCCTTTCCTATAGGCTCCATTCCTGCCAATTTCCCTATTACTCTTCAATCAATTAAAAGATTTTGAACCAGCATTTGGTTACATATCATTCTCAAAACTTGGATGAGCTTCTGTTTCTAGTACTTAAAACTCTTTGGACAACCACCTACGTCCTCCCACACTTGACTCCAACACCTGTTATCTTTGGTTCCCCGCTCTGTCTTCTCTCATCTGCATCTCATACTCAGAAAACACCTTCACCTATCTGACAAGCCTTTCCCACATTCAAACCTACTATTATTCTATTCACAATTCAATCAAATGTTTATATTCTCTGGTAATCATTTGTTGACTCTCATAATGAAAAACTGATTGTCCATTTCTGAATTATTGAAGTCCAGCTTACACTTCTCATTCATTTAGAAGATACTGGTCTTTGTAGGTAACTTTTCATAATGTTCAAGTCTGTCATTCTCTCATATGTTGTAAATGTTGCCAGGAAAAGGATTATCTCTACTTTTTTGTTTGCCTATGTTAGTGATTAGTATATATCATTAATTATTTCAAATTCTTGGTAAATATTTATTTTTGCAGTCAACCAAACCTCTTGAGAATGTCAAAGCTTCACTATATCAACATGATTAGATTTATTTTATGCTCATTTTCCACTGTTCCATGTCTTCAACATGCAGTGTTTCTAAGTTTAAAAGATATGAGGATTCATGATCTTACATTTCTTCAAAAGTTGCTTGAACAAAAGAAAGTAGTATATTTTAAAAGATGTGTTCTTAGAGATGAGAATTACTCAATCTCTGTAACTGTGAAAATGACCCAGATAGATAGGTGCTTAACAGATCAGTAGATAGACTTTTTTTTTTCCCAGTGAAACTTTTCTGAAGAAAAACAAGTCCTGTAAACAGTAGGGTTTGGCTTGGGTTAGGCCTAATTGGGTTAGGCTTTCTTAGATTTCTTTTATTTCATGAATTATCTGCTTAACTTTTCCGGAGAGTAATTCACTATTATATTGTAGCTTCCCCTCACCAGTGATTAGTAAGCCTAGTGCAAAGAATTAGAAATGCACATATACTTTAAAGGCAGCTAAGTCTCTCTGTTAATACACACACATTCACAATGCCAGGAGGAACAGGGCCCGTGAGAGCTACCTTCGCCAACAAAGGGAATACAGTATGTGTACACAGAGCTGCCTTCTCCAGGCCCCCACGCCTGCAATTAGTGCAAATGAACTGCGTCTCCCAGAGAGCAAACAGAGTGTCCCTTATGTGATCACTGAGTGTCCTCAGCAATGATCTCAGTTCACCATTAGGGACCCGCATCCAGGTCCTGTGCCGCTTGGCACGCTGACTGTGCATGCACCATCAGTCCTGGTTCTGTGAATGAGGTCCTGTCACTGTCAAAAGAATTATGTCCTCCGTGGTGAATCTCGCTGTTTTCCTGTGAATAATGGTGCACTCTGAAACCACCCCAACGCCTATCCCCTGCTTATTTTTGTATGGGTTCACAGAGACTGTGATGTGTATATCCACTCAGATCTTTATCTCTCTCTCTCTCTCTCTCTTTTTTTTTTTTTTTTGCAGGGGAGGTTTGATTGTATTATTTTGTTCCCAAACACAGTACTGGTTTACCTCCCCACTGGAGGGGCAGATTTCTAGGGCTGTTTTAAATAGTTAATTTTCAAAAACTAGATATTCTATTTATTAATAAGTCTTTTCTTAATATGATTATTTGAATGTGAAAGTGCCCTAATTGAAAAATGCTCCGAGTATCCACATATGATTATAAAGTAACAAGATAATCTCTTTAGAGTCTGTAGCTATGAACTTTAGTAGTAACTGTAACTATACCACTGTAAACAAACATGAAATCATGATTAATTTCAGGGATGTCATTTTAAATCAAGGCAGACTCACTTTGTGATTAAACTGAAAGGGAAGTACTATTTGAACCTCTTCATGCCCAAAGACTGATTAAGCAATTTTAGAATCTTTGGAATCTCAACCTTTTGTAGAGATTTTTTCTGCTTCTCTTAGTGTTTATGTGATGTATATGAGAGAAGGAGGAAGGCACAGCAGGAACGACCATAGTCACACTGGGGTTTGTAAAGCACACAGAGAAAGCCTGCAGACTAGTTGAAACGTTTGCGTCTTCAGGTTCTCCAAGCATTGTTAGAGTCTAAGCTTATTTCTAGTCATGGTCATCCATTCTCTCTAGGTTTGATATTCACCCTGTAGTCTATTTTTTTATCTCATATTTCTCCTCTGGATGTGTTTATCAATTCAGTGTGAAATCTTAGCTACTTTATTGTCAGACAAAAGTTGCTCTAGTTATTTCTGACTGAAGGCTGGTCTTTGACTCTGAAGAGGGAAGGTCTCTGGATAAGGTCTCTCTGAGCACTCAGGGATAAAGAGATAGCACCTTTATCTTTTATTTTCTAATTGACTTCTTGTTCTCATGAAAAAACACCTTGACTCCAATTTGGCCCCAAAGAATGGCACCTGAATTATCAAGATCAAGATTGAATAAAGTCTTCTGCATTTACTTTCAGCCCCTTTGATGTTCCTTAAACTTCAGAAGGTAATGTTTCATGCAGTACTAATTTGCTGACTTTGTCAGAATTTTGAAAGATCTGAAAATTATTGTACATACATGTCCTGTATTTTAGTTCATATCTTGTTTTGGTCTTTGAGTATTTTCAATACTTGTGTCAACTTCTCTCAGCCCAAAGTTGGTTGAAGATTTATTGTTTCTATAAGATAAATATCTTCAGAATTCATTACATTATGAAAATCATGCAGCACATATAGTTTCAAAGATGTGAAGACTCATTTTATTGCCATTATTCCAGTCTGCTTTTATTAAAATGTTAAAAATTAGAAAGAAGAATATATACTGATTAAGGCAGCACTTCTTCTTCCTTGTCAATAGAAAGTAATTCCCTCTACTAATCTTTTTAGTAATTCTTCCCAATTTAGCTTTTTATATACCGAATTTTTCCTGTCATCTTCCACTCATACACCTTGCATTTTTCTATTTTCATAATTCCTCATATTGTTCTTTTAGTATTCCAAAGAATATATAACTAATTTTGGATTATAGATGTAAATGAAAATAATTTTGAGACATTGAATATGTTTTCTTATTAATTCATATTTCCCTGACTGGCCTCCTAAGTAGATGAGATCCAATTTGGGTACAGACATTACAGGTACAAAGTAATCTCTCTACAGGATTGGGCATTCCAGCTCCCTCAGTTGATATGTCATCTCAAAAATCAGCAGCATGGTTACTCATACCCTAACTTTCCCTAATTCTATTTTATTCTAGGCTTGTCTTTCTTTCATATTCTCAAATATTAAAATTAAATACTAGTTAAAATATCGGGAAAAAATACACTTTTTAAATTGCCACAGTGTTTAAGGGCCACCCTTCCTCATTCTATTTTATTTCCCTAATTCTATTTTATTTCCCTAATTCTATTTTATTCTAGGTTTGTCTTTCTTTCATATTCTCAAATATTAAAATTAAATATTAGTTAAAATATCAGGAAAAAAATACACTTTTTAAATTGCCACAGTGTTTAAGGGCCACCCTTCCTCATTCTCATACCATACATAAAAAGAAATTATAGTGCTTTGTTTTTAAAATTAGAAACACTTTAGGAGAACTAAAGAATCAGAAAAATACCAACTACAAGTCAGTAATCAGTGTGCATAGAAACACCTCAGAAAGAGCAGAAAATAGAGCCACCTTTGCTTACAGGATTGCTGGAACACTGGGAGTAGAAACAGGAGAGAGAGCTTTGCACTGCTTTTCTTCTCTGTACTTTTGGATTAGGTCCCAGTGCATAGTTTACTACATCAAAAAAGTAATTATTTTTTTTTCTAAATGATGAGTTAATATTCACTAATCATTCAATGTGCAAATATTTTGGCACCCATATTATAATTCCTCTTCTCATTTGAGAAGGTTAGGAAGAGCAAGGAAAATTGACAAGAGTGCTGTTTGAGCAGTGAGCTAGGACATTGACTTATTTCAGTCAACTGACTGCATAGAATGCAGGTGACCACTGCGTGACAGCTTCCTTTCTGAAGGCACAATGTCCTCCATTTTCACAGTAGAAAATAATCTATAGGATGGCCATATGAAAAATCAATTATAATGATATTTTTCTCCTGTCCAAGAGTCAACCCTAAAATATTCATTTATTTGCAAGAGCCTATATTTCAAATTCAAAAAACTTCAGCTTCTAGCAGTAAAGCAAGCATGTTACGACAGCCTCCACTCCATCCTACCCTTATGACAACACAGTAAGATTTTATGTCAACCTAACAAACATGCTTTTTGATGAGACTGCTAAGTTTGCAGGAAAGTAAGGAAAATCTTCAAGCCCCACCACTTTCACCACTATGGTCACTACTAAAAGTGAACAAGAGTCTGGAGCTGTCTATTAGATTTGAAAACCAAGCTTACCCTGAGTCTATATTAGGAAAAAGCCTTGGACTAATATAAAATAGAAGAGCTGTGTCTCTGATTCTGATTTTAATCAGTACCCTCAAAGATACGAAAGCCAAGTTCATACCTCAGTAGCAGTCCCTGACACCCAGCAAAATCAAATGGAGAACTCTGCAGGGAAACATACAGAACTTTGAAAAAAATGTGTGATTTTTGAAAATTATTTTCCCTCCTTTAAATGAGTTAACACCACAGCAAGTTTCAGCTGAGGAAGAAAAGCTCAATTTGTGCACACACCTTTTAAAGAAGATATGTTAGCTTTATGTGTATTTTTCTTTGTTAAGAAATTACATTGTTTTTTGAAACACCTGTCTTAAAAATCATACAAAATTGACCATACTTCTTGTTTCTGTGGGGAGAAGCCATTTAAGTTGCTTGACTGATTCAACTCTACAGTTTATTTAGTGTTCTGTGTAGTATAACTCACATATAAAAATATATAACTTTTACTGAACACCTACTATGTTCTGGTAGTTTACTGTTCTACACAATATATATACATGTCTTATCTAATCCTTATGTAATGTAATGTTACTCCACTTAAGGAAATTGAGGCATGCATAGAGTGAGTTAAATAATTTGCCCAAAAGCACACCAAGAAGGACAGATCCAAATCCAATCTGAAGGACAGATGCAAAACCCAATTGCTAAGATACCAGCCTTAGCAATTATATTCTACTCTCCTTGTGGAGTATTTATTGCTATCTGAGAACAGTTAAACAAAAAGAAAAAAATAATCTCAAATTATTCCTATTCTCTTTCCTTATAAGCTACAAATATGTTCCTCAATCATTTTTCCCTTTATATGTCCTCTAATCATGCTTATTTCCAAAAAATAACATAAAGACAGGAGAAAAAAGTTACTAGATTTATTAAAATTTGTCACAGAAACCATTAAAAATATAAATCACAGAGCTCTCTCAGAGGGTATAGCAAGTTTTGAAAATTCACATTTTATGACTATTCAAAGAAATAAAATCAACAATTTCCTATCTGGCTTTAAAATATTATGTTCCCTTATTTCAAAGGAAGGCAATTACAGAAAGCTGAACATTAACTATATGCACAGACCATGCCAAATGAAAATATGGATAAGGTATAAAATAGGCAATCTTCTTAAAATGTTTTCTCTTGGTTTCTGATTATCCTTTAATAAAACTCAGTAGGGACATTCAAAGCCATAGTATTCTGATTTATTGTTAGCCTTGCATCCTAAAGGCAATGTGTTAGATACTGCTAGAGCAATAAACATGTAAGTAAATGGAATGACTACTAAATATATGTAATATGAAAACCTTCGAATGGACCAGAACTATAGAATTTATGTGAACTGTACTGAGTGCAAAAAGGCATTCATTTAACTCTTCCCATTAAATGCTGCTTAGTCCCTGTACTGTGTGCTGATCTTTGAGCTCTTCTGAATATCTTATGGTAAGAAAGAAATTATTTGCTGAATCCAAAGAAATTATATTTAATTCCTCACAGAAATAAAATTATACACAAATCTTGTTTTTTATAGGTCATAGCTTTTAAGACTGTATATTGTCAATGCCTATGCGTATCTCAAAGTTTCCACAGAATTTCTAGGAAATACAACAGTCCTAGTCAAAGGGAAATTTTTTTAAATTATTGTCATTCTCTAAAAATAGATATTCATTCTTTATTGAAATGATTTTTGTTTCTATTGTTAGGGCAAAAATAAACCCCTCCTCTGGTGTGCAAGGCATCTAATGGACCTAGAAACTCAAAATGAAATGCTCAAAACTGCCAGTGTTTGATAAAGTCTGTTCACTTGAGCAGGAAGCATCTCGGGAAATTCATTTACATATCCAAAAAATTCATGTTTGGATTTAACAATAAAGCCATGCTAAGAAATGTGTCATGGAAGTTTAAAAGGGCAGTTCTATATGACCACTTCCTAATCAAGAAATACTTTCAAACCACTATGAAAGAAAAACATGCATGGGGTTATTTGCCTCTTTCTCCTTAGAATTTAAATAGTCTAAGGTTTCTAAGATTTGACACATAGGAGATCCGTGTTAGGGCACATTTGCACGCATTTAATTTTAAGCTAAACTTCATGAGAGGGGAAGAATGTTAGCAAGAATGGCTACACATATGCCTTGGTAAAATCTGTTTTGTCCCACCCCTAATTACTAAAAGTTTATTATGGCGATATATCCAGACAATGGAACATTATTTAGTGCTGAAAATAAATGAACTATAAAACTATTAAAAGACATCAAACAGACTTAAATGTGTTTTACAAAATGAAAGAAGCCAATCTGAAACAACTCTATACACTATATGAGTGAGTGAGTGAAGTCGTTCAGTCGTGTCCGACTTTCTGCAACCCCATGGACTATAGCCTGCCATGCTCCTCTGTCCATGGGATTTTCCAGGCAAGAGTACTGGAGTGGGTTGCCATTTCCTTCTCCAGAGGATCTTCCCGACCGAGGGATCAAATCCGGGTCTCCCACATTATAGGCAGATGCTTTACCATCTGAGCCACCAGGGAAGTCCTATACACTATATAACATTCTGGAAAAGGTTAAACTATCAGACAGTGAAAACATCAGTGGTTTCCAAGAGTTAGAGGGGCGAGAGAGATGAAAGCAGAGCACAGAGGATTTTTAGAGCAGTCAAACCTCCCTGTATATTTCAGTGGTGGCTATGTGTCATTATACATTTGTTCAGACCCATAAAATATACATGGAGAAGGCAATGGCAGCCCACTCCAGTGCTCTTGCCTGGAAAATCCCATGGACCGAGAAGCCTGGTAGGCTGCCGTCCCTGGGGTCGCTAAGAGTCGAACACGACTGAGCAACTTCACTTTGTTTTCACTTTCATTCACTGGAGAAGGAAATGGCAACCCACCCCAGTGCTTGCCTGGAGAATCTCAGGGACAGGGGATCCTGGTGGGCTTCGGTCTATGGGGTTGCACAGAGTCTATGGGGTCGAACAGAGTCGGACACTACTGACCTGACTTAGCAGCAGCAGCATAAAATATACAACACCAGGAGTGAACCCTATTGTAAACTATGGACTTTGAGTGATAGTGATGTGTCATTGTAGTTTCGTCAGCTGTAAAATGTACCATGCTGTGGAGGATTAGCAATGGGGGAGAAAATGCATTTGTGTGGTCACAGAGTATGTCGGAAATTTCTGTTCCTTTCTCTTAAATTTTGCTGTGAACTTAAAATTGATCTAAAATGTAAAGTCTATTTTTTAAAAGTCCATTCTGATCTTACTGGGTACTTTCTCAGTTACTTATATAATACTCAACATATCTGATTTTTTAAAATATTAAGCCACATACAGAAGAAAGACATATTATCTAAAATATAATGAAGTTAAATTCTACTCTTCTTATTAAGCAGGGAAACAATTGTAATGTAGCATGAAACAATAATTTATAGTCCTGGACATGATAAATATCAGTTCAGTGAATTGTGAGATAAACCTGCCTATATACTGCTTAATGAATTTAATTGTGTCCCCTCCCTCCGACATTGGTATGTTGAAGTCCAGACCACCAAAATCTCAGAAAATGAACTTATTTCCTATTTGGAAATAGGATGAGGCTATCTGAACTAAGTAGTAGTAGTAATTAGTTCTACTAATAAAATGGTAGATCAGTAGGATGGGCCCCTGACTGAGGATGACAAGTGTCCTTCAAAAAGGGAAATTAGACAAGTATCCAGGGAGCATACCATATGTAGTTTGGAGTTATGTTGCTATAAACCAGGCGATAATCAGAAGCCAGCAGAGAGGCCTGGAACAGACCCTCCTGTAGCACCTTCAGAGGGAGCATAGCCCTGCTGGTGAACACTTGTTCTAGGGTTTCTGTAAAAATAAATTTGTATTAAGTCATACAGTTTTGTTCTATTTTGTTATCACAGGACTAGCAAACTAGTACAGGCAATTTGAACCACAGTCTCCTTAACTGCCCACTGCTTAGCCTAGTTCTTAGCGGTTAGCAAGGTCTCAACAAATGCTTAATTAATGAATTAATGCAGTTTTCCTGGTACATAAGGTAGGAAATATGATGTCAGTTTCTTTCTTTGCTGACTGTTACGTTAACGGAGATTCTCAGACAGCTGCCGTAGGTACTCTTGTTTCTGTGTGCCCTGTCACCTCCCTAGAATATTGTGTGCAGCTCTTTTGTGCCATTGAGTATCCCCCACTAAATCACTGTGGTAGGACTCTGTTGAGTATCCCTCAGTAAATCACTGTGATAGTACCCATATCATTATCCATTGTGAGGAAACATGTCCTTTCCACCCCTTATGTTGTCTTGCATATCAAAGAAGGTACTTAATTTGTACTCCACCAGTGCCTTGACTTACTCTGCCCAAAAGAGGTAGAGTGACTTCTCTGAGTGGTACATCTCTGAAGGATAATTCTGGGCCTGCTTTGCTCAATTCTTTTTTTTTTTTTTAAATCCCTCTGAATATTCTGCATGGCTCTTCCAGAAACAGGTTCTATGTCTGTGTGGGAAACCTGCCCGAGTTCAGTACTGTCTGTGGGCATACTGTCTTGAGTCTGCATTTCACCAGAAGCCCTGACTGTCACCATAAACTGCATCCCTAGATTAGCCTTTAAGAGCAGTCAATGTGGGAAATGTTGTGATTCTCGATTTGCTTTACTCATTTTTTTCTCTTATTTTGTTCAGATAAAGAAAGCAAGTGCTGCTTATTACTTCCCTCTCAAACCAATTCTTAATAACCTGCTTTTTTCTCTCCCCCATTAAACTCTTGTTAAGTATCTTGCACACTATAGATATTAAATTCATGTTTGCTAATGTAGCAATTGATAAATTAGATAAGAATAAAGGAATGAATGAATAAATGAGTTAAACTGGGAGAACTTGGCTCAGTGATCTCTGGGACATTAATAAATATGATTACTGACATCTCCATTTTTCAGAGTGAAAAGGGGGACCTCCTGGGAACTGCAGACCTTCTGGGATTAAGTGCATCTGTGACCTGAACAAGTATCAGTGCTTTACTGTGTGTGTGTTAGTTACTCAGTTGTGTGTGACTCTTTGCAACCCCACAAACTGTAGCCCTCCAGGCTTCTCTGTCCATGGAATTCTCCAGGCAATAATACTGGAGTGGATTGCCATTCCCTTCTCCAGAGGATCTTCCCAACCCAGGGATCAAACCCAGGTCCCCTGCATTGCAGGCAGATTCTTTACCAGCTGAGCCACAAGGGAGGCCCACAATCTAGCCATGTGCTGTTGTCTTTTAAATTTGATGGATTCCCTAAGAACTCTCTGACTTGACATCTCCAATGTGAATTTGCCATAAACCTCTATCTCTTGTGCCTAAAATTATGCCCACTGGTTTCCCCACTCCTGACAGAGTCCTGCTGCTCCTCTCGTGGTGCTTAGCCCAGCGAATTGCTTTCCCCCTTTGGGTTTACCATGACTTATTTGCCCTTATCTGTCCATTTGTTTAATCATATCAAATCTACATTCTAATTTTATTTTTCAGTTCTTAGAAGAGCCATGCCATTGACACCATCATCTCTTGTCTCAATCACAAAAAATAACTCCCCACTGGTCTGTGAATATCTACTGTTAATACTGTCAAACCCCAGAATAGCTAGGAGGGTCTTTATGAAGAATGAAAATCTACTTGTGTCATCCCCTTGATTAAGACACATCAGTACCTTCTCATTACTCTCCAGGTACAGTTCCAAATTCTGAGCATGCTTTCTAAGGCTTAATCCATTCCTTGCTTGTCTGTTTCTTTCTCCTTTTCCTTCCTCTGAAAGAAGTCTCTTGACTCCATTTTCTAACCTCAGATTTGTTAGCACACTGGAAAAGGGGCTTTCCTTGATTCTTTATGTAAGGTTAGGTAAATGCATACACATGAGATCTCATCTTTCCCTTTGGTAACATTCATCACACTTAAAATTGATTGAAGACTACACATCTTGACATATTTCAAGTTCTATGAGAGCAGGGATCATGCCTTTCTTGCTTGCTTTTCTGTCCTTGGTGCCTGACACTAACTGGGTGTTTAATAAATAAAGTGAACATTGAATAAATTAATATGTTCAGATCATGACCTTGCATCTTCACTTTTCAAATGCATCATGACATTTGGAAATACCTGAGAACAGTATGCTTCTTATATTGATAATTACATGTTGTAATAAGGTATAATAAAGAACCTAAAGAGAAGAGTCCCTTCTCTTACTGTTTCTTTCCTGAACAATTTACAAAGGTCAAATCTGTATGGAGAATCAGGTGGAAGACTACATCACTAAGGAATATATTATTTTCATAAAATCTTCTTTTACAAGGAAGAAACAACAAAAACTTGTAAAATGTTCTTATCCTTTCTAATTCCTAAAGATACTTCATATTGCTCTCTGAGATTGACACACACAGGGAAAAAATTAATCCACGCTGTTGATTAAGATGATAAGTACATTCTACTTTAGTTTACTCATCTTATTTACCTTTATTAATTTTAAAGTTATAAAAATAGTAGCTAACTAATGCAGAGGTATGTAAAAAAAAACTTCTCCTTCCATCCAGTTTTACTGTTTAGGTTTACTCAAAGTTGACAATCTATTGTACATCTTTCCATCTTGTTTTTAGAGTCTTATGATTATAAACAAAATTATACATGTATCTAACTTGGTGTTTGCTTATTTTAAAAAATAGAATTAATAGTGCACATGCATTATTCTTTGACTTAGACTATTCTTTAAACAATAATGATTGGCATCTTTTCCAGGTTGTAGGTCTTTACACTACGTAGTTTTCTGTGATAATGATAACCACAATTTATTTAATGATTTTCTCATTGATAGGCATCCAAATCATTTCCAGGTCTTTGCTACTACAGACAAATTTACTGGTAGAGTAAGCATTATTATTTAAGTATTTTTATATACTACCACCTTTATTTCTAGAGGATATTTCTCAAACTGGGGTTACTGAGGCAGACCATATATATGTATCTGTATATTTTTTAAATGTTAATGATTATAAATTAGGTTCCCAAAAAGTTGTGGAATTTCCTGTTTCCAAGAGGGCTGTCTTATCACCACACTGACATTGTTATGTCAGTAGTGTCTCCTTCCAGTTTCTGGGTTAAGCATCCCCACTGCACCTGCTGCTGTGAAGAAGTCATAAGATCCTCACTGCAGGTGGATTGGTTCTCTATTCTCAGCCACTTTCCAAGTCTCCACCAGAGCATACTTGGACTTCTGTGTGATGCCCATGTCAAAGGGAAGTCTTCGGAGTAATACTTGCCAAATGTCTTCATCCACTTATTTCTGACACCCTGGTGGAAATTTGGAGCCACTCTGCAGGAAACATTCCTCCCAAATTTCCAAACTAAAGTATTCCACAGACCACCTCTGCTTTGGGCTCCCTTGATCTTTTCTGTGGTTTCCCTCTTTGTACACTACCACACCCCAGTCTGAAACCTAAATAGAGTGGTGCTGGATCCCTGAATGAACCAAGGAATATCTGAAATCTAAACATTTCCCCTTTGGACTTCTCTTCCAACTGCCTTCTTACCTTGAAGGAAATTTCTCTGAACCTGAGCTTTCCAAAGGTAAGATTTAAAACACATGCTAGTAATGAATTTTCAATATAATATTTTCTTCTTTTTTAAGAATCTGTCTTTAACAAATACTATGTTTCCTGAAATATGATCATCCTTGTTTTAATTTAACTATATTATGCAGCGTTTATTTTTTCTAAATTAAAAAAAAAATATCCTTATCTCTCCCTACTTGGAGGTCTATACTCTGATTTAATCATCATGATATAGTTTTTCAGATGCTGTCTTCTGGTAGCATCTGAGAAATACTTGGGTCGAATACATGGGTGATATGTATTCAGAACTTCTGCATGTTTAAGAGTGACTTTCTTTTGTATAGATGAATAATATTTTGGTAAAGTTCTTGGGCTGCTATACTTTTCTTTTCCTCAAGTTACTACAGATGTTATCTTACTATCTTTGAGCTTCGATTATTACAAGTGAAAGGTCTAATGATCTTCTATTCCTCTTTTTTTGGGTAAGTTTCTTCAGTATGGAAGCTGGTAAAGTTGCTTTTTAACACTGGAGTTTGGAAAGCTCACCTAGATGTGTTTAGGTGAAATGTATGCTTCATTAATTTGGCCTCAGATTTAGTGATCCATTTTAATTGGCAGACTCCTATGTCTCTTCATCTTAGATAAATTTTAGTCTATTTTTATTGAGTTGTTATTTCTTCTCCATGTGTTCCTGTTCCTCATTCTGGATCTCATATTGTTTGCAAGTTGATATCCTTGGGTCTCAACATCTGATATCCTTTGGGTCCTCAAGCATTTTATCGTTTCTCTTAAAGTGTACATTTCTTTCAGTTTTTGCTCTGTTGGATTAGTTTTCTATCGCAGCCATAACAAGTTACCACACATCTAGTGGTTTAAGATTGAAGCCAAAAGGAGAAGGGAGCCTCAGAGGATAAGATGGTTAGATAGCATCACTGACTCAATGGACGTGGTTTTGAGCAAACTCTGGGAGATGGTGCAGGACAGGGAGGACAGTCCATGAGGTTGCAAAGAATTAACATGACTTAGTGACTGAACAACAAGAGTGGCCTAAAGCAGTGCGTATTTTTCATCATACTGCTCTGTAGGTTAGAAGTCTGATATAGGTCTCACTGGGCTAAATCGAGATTTCTAAAAGACTGTGTTATTTTCTAGAGACTCTAGAAGAGAATTCATGATTTTGCTTGCCAGCTGCTAAAGGTCACCCACACTTCTTAGCTAGTGTCGGATCCCCTTCTGTCTTCAAAATCAGCAACAACGCATTCCTTTGGCCAGTGCTCCTCTTCAGTAGTCATACCTCCCTCTTACAGTCCTCTTCTGCCCTCTTCTCGTACTTGTAAAGACCCTTGTCATTTCAGCAAGCCCACCTGAATAACTGAGGGTGATCTCCCAGTCTCACGGCCCTTAATTTAATTGATCCTGCAAATCTTTTGCCACATAAGGTAACAATCACATGTTCCAAGGCATAGGCCACAGACATCCTTAGGGATTCATTGCTCTGTCTACCACACCTATATAATGATATGGTCCTCCAATTTAGTCATCAGGTCTAATGAGTTGAAGAATAGATTAGAATGATGAGTGAGAGAGGAACTCAGATAGGCCTACTGATAATTTTCAGAGGTGGTTACAATTATGCTTTTTCTGTTAACTTTCAGAGAGCTTATTCCCTGGTGAGCATAGTCCATACTCACTCGAAAGTTACAGTGGCTGGAGTGACTAACCGTGTCCCCTTGCTCTCTTGTAGAATCCAGTGAACCTGAAGACAAGAGTGCAGGTGGCTCAGGGGAGACCCCCTCCCAGCCTTATCCTGCACCAGTGTACAGTCAGCCCGAGGAGCTGAAGGAGCAGATGGATGATGCGAAACCAACTAAACCTGAGGAGAATGAGGAGTCGGACCCATTGCCTGATAACTGGGAAATGGCTTATACAGAGAAGGGCGAAGTCTACTTCATTGAGTGAGTCTCACACATTTCTCTGAACATTTTCACAAAGATCATAGCAGTATATAAATGATGTAACAGATGGAGAGGTGGGTCAGAGTAATTTGAATTTTATTGATTGTGATACTACCTTCTTTGTGAGAGAATACTGGGATGGCACCTTGATCCAGCTAAAGATTCTAGATTACAGCTATAAATCAAGTAATGAATTAAACAATGCCACTGTGAAATTTGTTGCAATCATGACTGAGGAGGCAAATATCCATGTGATGTTACTTTTGAATTGGAAATAGGGAGGAAATGCTAACTCTACCCTTCTAAGACATCTGTGTAGCTCAAATGAGATAATCCCCATCTTTTAAATGAAATTGCTGGAAACCTCCACCATCATATCCAATGGTTTGATTGAATGCCAACTATTGAGAGCCAAATACTTGCTAATCACACATGAGAATATTTTAAGCATTTGACCCTAAGGTCAACTGTCAATAAAATCATGTGTTTGGTATAGTTTGTCATATTTAGTTTTATTATGTCCCATTCTATTCATTGCTTACCTTTTTATGATTTACAAAGGAAAATGAAGGGCTAATTCTGAACTAACTAATGATGCATACTGTCTAATCTTTCCTTTCACTGTTTCCCCAAACTCAGTTTTTATATATTTTATTAACAGCATTGTCTAACTTTCCTTTTCTTTATCTTTTTGGAGTAGAACAACTTTTTTAACCCCTTGAGTTGAAGATCATGGCTAAATATTAAATTGTTGATGTGCATGAGACAATCAAAATGTCTATTAGAAAGGTAAAAAACTAAAAATATGGTAAATGAACAACCCTTATTCCCTCAACGCTGTAGAAGACTCAGAAGGAAACATTAACAGAATCTGAAGTTTTCAGTTCAGATAGTAGATAAAAATATGTAAACTCAAAAAAAAATATGTAAACTCTTGATTACTCAGGAAAAGTATTAAAATTAGATTTTCTTTCCAAACCTGGAGTGATTTGTGACTTAGATCTCCATAGGCAGAACTCAATTGTGAAATTGAAATGTTACCACATGCCAATATTTAATTTTCACATGAAAACTTTATAACATGTGGCCAAGGGAATACATAATCAGGTAATTATTTGGTGCTCTGCTTGACTCCAACATGGATGAGAAATGCATAAAATACATTGCTACCATTCACCTTTTGACAAATCTTATGAGTTACAAAAAAAAGAATAAAGCTCTCTTGCATATTTCTTATGGCTACAATCAATGACCCATAAGCATCCTTTTATCAATTAATTGGGAAAGAGAAAGTCATACAGAATTTTTTAAATGTTTGAATGTGTTTATATCAAAAACATAATTTTGTTATCGTTAAGCTTAGCATAGCACCATTGCAGACCAGAAATCAAAGTATAAACCTAGATGTGAGGTCTTACATTGGTGTTCAGAACAGTTGTTTAGAACAGAGAGACTGACTACCCAAACATTTTTATTGCATAATATAGGTGGAGTAAGACTATGTGGAAATAATAAAAGAAAAACAGCATGGCAAGTTGATAAAAGAACTATTTCCTTACAGTGCTTTCAATAATGCAGTTATAAAAACCTCCTTTTTTGTGACTATAAAATGAACTTTCCCCTTTTAACTGTGTCAGATTTGGGGATTGTGGAGAAAAGAGATTTCATAAGACAGAAGCTGCATTTGTTAATGATGAGGCTCTGTCAAGACTTGGGAGAATGGACCAAAATGATTCTGTTAATATGCTAGTCAGTCATCCAGTATCAGAATCAAAAGACTCATTAGAGTTTGTCCCTGGTCTTAAATTTGTTGTCACACTGGGGAAGAAAGAATAAGAGGGATGGTTAAAATAATTAGTCAACCACTCATTTCTGAATTTTGTGATACAATTTCAGTGAAGATACACTTAGTGTAGACTTAAGTAATAAAAGGAAGCATTATAGGAAAGGTAAAATAATGTAGACTTGAAAAGATGGTACTAAGTAAATAGTACATTCCAGGTATAAAAATTGTTAATACAAAAACCAGATACTTTATGTGTTAAGAATAGGAAGACGATGCCCAGACCTACTATAGAGATGTTAGTTGGTGAAAACTGTGTGAAATGATGGCCCCATTCTCATTTTGCTTGATCATTAGTACTTTTGAAAGACAAGCAGAGATTTTTGTTTGTTTATCTTCTTCCTATTACTGTAGGGAAGGATGAATGAATAGTATTAGGAGCAGAGATGTGTTGAGCTGAAAAATTAAAACAAAAAAGAGGAGATGGTTTCATTTGCAGCATGAATGTTAATGCTAAGGGAGATTCATCCAGAGGTCAAGGAGAAGGAAGAAGCCTGGAGTAAAGGCTGAAGTGAGAGTGTGATGGGAAAGTGGTTAAAATCGGAGGCAGGGGCAGATGCCTGCTTAAATACATCATTCACAGAATGGAGGTATCCCCTGGCCCACCCTTCATCCTGGACCAGCTTGAAATCTGTCTTTTCTGCCTTCAAAAACCTTACTTTGACTCATAAGACTCAGTGATACAAGCTCAGGTATGACAGAGCAGGGAAGCGTCAGGCAGTGTCTTTTTCATCTGGTGCCTCGTTTTCGCACGGTTGCGATCTGTGCTGCCCATTCCTTTCTCTGTGGCCTACACTTAGTTCTGCTGTACTTTCTTCTCAGTAACTTCCTCCAGATCACTTTCACTCTTTGCTCTGGAGTGCTCCTTCCTAACTATGTTTGACAAAATCAACATTTCAACCCACAGGTTATCTTTGCTGATGATACCACAGTGAATCCTCACCTGGATATGGTCCGTGCTGAAAAACCCCTGTGGAAACAATCTGGTAGGGCAGGAGAAGCAAAGGAGAGGGACCATGATGGGGCATTAGGATTTGCTTAGGGACTAAGCCATGATGTGTCCCAGAGTTTCTGGCCAAGAAACTTATAAAATAAATACTATCTGTAATGTAGAAGTTTGCAGTTCTGAAGCAAAGTCAGAATAAAAAAAGAAAAAGAAAAGCAGAGTAATTTAAGAGAAAGGCAAAACCGAAGGAAGTGTAGAAGAGGTTGAAAATTAGACAGATTACAGCTCTCTCTGAAGAGAGCTGACTCCAGTGGAAACACTTCTGTTAAAAATATTATGAGAGCTGCTTAGAGTAATGGGATTCCCTGGTAAATTAACATATACTCATTGTTTTTGTTATTCAGTCACTAAAGTTGTGTCCAACCCTTTGTGACACCATGGACTGCAGCACACCAGTCTTCTTTGTCCTTCACTGTAACTCATGTCCATTGAGTTGGTGATGCCATTACACATCACTGAATTTTGTCTCCAATGAAACAAATATTGTAATAAAACATAAATAAGTCAAACAGAGGAAAAGGACCCTGTGGTTCTGCGTATAAAATTTAATATATTTCTATATTCATTTCTGAGTTGTTTGGTCACTGCAGATCCCATGGACTGCAGCATGCTAAGCTTCCCAGTCTTTCACTATCTACTAGTTCGGTTCAGTTCAGTCACTCAGTTGTGTCTGACTCTTTGCAACCCCATAGACAGCATCAAGCCAGGCTTCCCTGTCTATCACCAACTCCCAGAGCATACTCAAATTCATGTCCATCCAGTCGGTGATGCCATCCAACCATCTCATCCTCTGTCATCCACTTCGTCACCTGTCTTCAATCTTTCCCAGCATCAGGGTCTTTTCCAATGAGTCAGTTCTTCACATCAGGTGGCCAAAGTATTGGCGTTTCAGCTCCAGCATCAGTCCTTCCAATGAATATTCAGGACTCATTTCCTTTAGGATGGACTGGTTGGATCTCCTTGCAGTCTAAGGGACTCTCAAGAGTCTTCTCCAACACCACAGTTCAAAAACATCAAAGCTTCAATACTTAGCTTTCTTTATAATCCAACTCTCACATCCATACATGACTACTGGAAAAAACCGTAACCTTGACTAGATGGACCTTTGTTGACAAAATAACATCTCTGCTTTTTAATATGCTGTCTAGGTTGGTCATAACTTTCCTTCCAAGGAGTATGTGTCTTTTAATTTCATGGCTGCAATAACCATCTGCAGTGATTTTGGAGCCCAGAAAAATAAAGTCAGCCACTGTTTCCCCATCCATTTGCCATGAAGTGATGGGACTGGATGCCATGATCTTAGTTTTCTAAATGTTGAGCTTTAAGCCAACTTTTTGACTTTCCTCTTTCACTTTCATCAAGAGGCTCTTTAGCTCTTCTTCACTTTCTCCCATAAGGGTGGTGTCATCTGCATATCTGAGGTTATTGATATTTCTCCTGGCAATCTTGATTCCAGCTTGTGCTTCATCCAGCCCGGCATTTTGCATGATGTACTCTGCTGCTGCTGTTAAGTTGTTTCAGTCGTGTCCAACTCTGTGCGACCCCATAGACGGCAGCCCACCAGACTCCCCTGTCCCTGGGATTCTCCAGGCAAAAACACTGGAGTGGGCTGCCATTTCCTTCTCCAATGCATGAAAGTGAAAAGTGAAAGTGAGGTCGCCTAGTCATATCTGACTTTTAGCGACCCCATGGACTGCAGCCTACCAGGCTCCTCTGTCCATGGAATTTTCCAGGCAAGAGTACTGGAGTGGGGTGCCGTTGCCTTCTCCGATGTACTCTGCATATAAGTTAAATAAGCAGAGTGACAATATACATCCTTGACGTATTCCTTTCCTGATTTGGAACCAGTTCATTATTTCATGTCCAGTTCTAACTGTTGCTTCCTGACCTGCATACAGACTTCTCAAGAGGCAGGTCAGGTGGTCTAGTATGCCCATCTTTTTAAAAATTTTCTACATTTTGTTGTGATCCACACAGTCAAAGGCTTTGGCATAGTCAATAAAGCAGAAGTAGATGTTTTTCTGGAATTCTCTTGCTTTTTCGATGATCCAATAGATGTTGTCAATTTGATCCGTGATTCCTCTGCCTTTTCTAAATCTAGCTTGAACATCTGGAAGTTCACAGTTCACATACTGTTGAAGCTTGGCTTGTAGAATTTTGAGCTTTACTTTGCTAGCATGTAAGTTTGCTCAAATTCATGTCCATTGAATTGGTGATGCCATCCAACCATCTCATCCTCTGTCATTCCCTCCTCCTTCCTTCAGTCTTTCCCGGCATCAGAGTATTTTCCAATGAAAATGGTTCTTTGCATCAGGTGGCCAAAGTATTGGGACTTCAGTTTCAGCATTGGTCCTTCCAGTGAATATTCAAGGCTGATTTCCTTTAGGATTGACTGGTTGGACCTCCTTGCTGTCCAAGGGACTCTCAAGAATCTTCTCTAACACCACAGTTCAAAAGCATTAATTCTTTGGCCCTCGGCCATCTTTATGGTCCTAAAGCTATTTAATGCTATTTATGGTCCTGAAGATAGTGGAGGTGATGGGATTCTAGCAGAGCTGTTAAAATCCTTAAAATGATGCTGTTAAAGTGCTGCACTTAATATGTAAGCAGATTTGGAAAACTTAGCAGTGGCCACAAGACTGGAAAAGGTCAGTTTTCATTTCTGAGTAGAAGGGAATTCTACCTATGCTTATATGAAGTGTTCATTTAAATATGTATTAAAATATTGTTGTTCTGTCACCCAGTCATTTCCGACTCCTTGCAATCCCTTGTACTGTAGTACACCAGGCCTCTCTGTCCCCCACCATCTCCTGAAGTTTGCCCAAGTTCATGTCCATTTCATCAGTGATGCCATCCAGCCATCTCATCCTCTGATGCCCTTTTCTCCTTCTGCCCTCAATCTTTCCCAGCATCAGGGACTTTTCCAATGAGTCTGCTGTTCTCATCAGATGACCAGAATACTGGAGTTTGAGCTTCTGCATCAGTCCTTCCAATACATATTCAGGGTTGATTTCCCTTAAGATTGACTGGTTTGAATCCTTGACTCCAAGGGACTCTCCAAAGTCTTCTCCACTACCACAGTTCAAACACATCAATCTTTGGCAGTCTGCATTCTTTATGGTCCAGCTCTCACTGTCAGTTGATAAAGAATCTGCCTACAATGCAGAAGATCCTGGTTTGATTCCTGGGTCAGAAAGATCCACTGGAGAAGGGGTAGGCTACCCATTCCAGTATTCTTGGCCTTCCCTTGTGGCGCAGCTGGTAAGAATCCGCCTGCAATGCAGGAGACCTGGGTTTGATCCCAAGGTTGGGAAGATCCCCTAAAGAAGGGAGTGGCTATCCACTCCTCTATTCTGACTGGAGAATTCCATGAACTGTGTAGTCCATGGGGTCTCAAAGAGTCGTACACGATTCAGTGACTTTCACTTTCTCACAACTGTATGTGACCACTGGGAAGACCATAGCCTTTATTATACGGGCCTTCATCAGCAAAGTAATGTCTCTGCTTTTCAACACACTGGCTATGGGTGTCATAGCTTTCCTGCCAAGAAGCAAACATTTTCTGATTTCATGGCTACAGTTATCATCCACAGTGGTTTTGGAGCCCAAGAAGAAGAAATCTGTCACTGCTTCCACTTTTCCCACCTCTATTTGTCATGAAGTAATGGGGCAGGATGCCATGATCTTAGTTTTTTCAGTATTTAGTTTTAAGCCGGCTATTTCACTCTCCTTCACCCTCATCACGACGTTCTTTAGCTCCTTTCTTGTTCTTCAGTTCCCTTTTAGTTCCTTATTATATATGTATTTATATGTGTGTGTGTGTGTGTGTGTGTGTGTGTGTAAAACCTTTGAGTTAAGGTAATGAGTAATTTAATTTTTGTCATCTATGCAATGTTTTAAAATAATTATTGATTTACTGAGTATTGCCAAGTAGTTTATATGTCTCAGTCTTTACAAGTGCTGCAATTAAAAGATGAGGGAAATTTTTATTATTGTTCTCAATATTGAACAAATGGGCCAGTTATTTCCCACAGTCTTCAACACTCCTTCTTTTGTTGAATTATAAAGCAGATTCCTTTTATCACTTACAGTGATATTTAATGGGAAAAGGTGAGTATCTGAACAAGTATTTTTAAACAACAGAATTTTAAATTGCAGAGAATGCACTCTTCCAAGCATAGCTTTAAAGCATTTTTAATGTCTTGTAGTCAGCCACTCAGTCGTGTCTGACTCTGCAGCCCCATGGACCATAGCCCACCAGGCTCCTCTGACCATGGAATTTTCCAGGCAAGAATACTCAAGTGGGTTGCATTTCCTCCTCCAGGGGATCTTCCTGACCCAGGGATGGAACCCACATCTCCTGCATTGACAGGCGGATTGTTTACCACTGAGCCACAAAATCCCTATAATGTCTTATGTTTAGCAATTTTTAAAAGACTTTCAAGTGTATACTATTGGTTAAAACCAATAGTCTCCTTAACTCATAATATCTTCTTCATTAATATTATCTTTTTAAATAGTATATTAATTGTACATTCAAATTAATAATAATAGCTACTATGTATTTAGTGCCTATATTTTGCAGTCTGTGTTCAGCTTACTTAACAATAAAGCTAATATGTTAAGCATTTACACTGTGTTCATTTATTTCTCATTTTGGGAACCTAAAGTTTATAGACATAAGCACCTTACCTTTGGTCATATAACCAGGAAATAACAAAGCTAGGATGCTTTGATTTCATTTATTCAACACATATTTATTGGGTACACCCTCTGTTCTAGGAGCTATTTTATTAAACCCTGGGGTTACCGTGGTCAACAAAACTGCCAACATTCATATTTCCATATTTTCATGGGCATAATGTGGCTCCAGGGTCCTTGCTGTTAACTAATTTGCCACGGTGCCTTCTTCACATATACTGTATGGTAGTGTTAGTCGCTCAGTAGTGTTCAACTCTTGACGACCCTTTGAAGCATTTGAGGTACTCCCATTTTATATGTGAGATTCTGAGGAACCCTTGGACAAATTAACATTCCCAAGGTCTTACAGCTTTGTGACCCTGCAAAGCCATTGACATTATCCCATGCTACTTCCAATATGTAAACATGCACTGGCTAAAAAAAAAAAAAAGGAAAAAAACAGACTTTTATATTACAAATAGTATTTGTTTTATAAGTTTCTCAGCCAGAATTTACTATTCCAGAGGCTAAACATTCCATAAAGAATTGCTGCCACAGGGTTAATCTGGATTGACATGCTTTGGGAATCCCATTAAATTAGTTCTTTGTTTGGGAGTCAGTTTAGTTAGTGACATAAAAGAGACTGCTATTGCTTTGGCAAAAAACAAAACAGCAACAAGAACCTATTTGTTTACTAACATCTTCCCGAATGGCAGTGAACACTATGTCATCTTAAATAACAGATTTTTAAAAGTGAGCTTTTGAAACTGAAAATCATACCTATGGAAAATGTCTTGGATATACATGCTTTCCCAAATCTTTGTCAAGGTTGAATTTTCTTTTAAATTCTAAGTAAGACACACAATCTATTTCATCCATTGTTGCTATTTCTATATGTCCTTAAGTTTTAAGTAAATCTCCAATTCTCATTTTCAACAAATTTAGTGCTTTCATTTATTGAAAGAAAACAAAATATTTTAGAAATTTACTGGAAAGAAAACTTGGTTTTTTGGTAAAGCCTAAATATTTTCTCATTCTAGGCTCAGCGTGTACCAACATCTGGTCTTTGCTTACTCTCTGTTATTTGTATTACAATAGCAGTAGATATATTGAATATTTTTTTTTCTGTACAAGGTTCTAGAGCAGTCTCCAAACAGAAAATAAGTGTTCAGACAAAATAGTTTGCAACAAACACTCATAATATCCAAGATAAATTTATAATAAAACCTCTTTTAAAAATGTATTCTAAATATATGAAAGGCAATATGATGACAAGCTCATAATTCATGTGCTTAACAAAATTTTAGGAATATTATTTGGGAAACAGATAACCACTGTAAAGGTCATTGACAATTTTTATGTGGATTATCGATGTATAAATAGAAAAGATTAAGCAGTATAATGAAAGTCTTAAATAGATAAGCTTCTGCTGTTAGTTATCAATTAGATGTGTCCAGTCATTGTTCATCAGTTCTTCCTTCTGAAATAATGATCAAGAGGGAAGACAAAATCTTTCAGAAAGTAACATTATCAATCTGAGGACTTTATTGACTATTATATGAAATGTAAATACCTATATTCCTTTAAAAACTAATGTTAATTTTTAAAAATATATAAAATGCAGCCAGTAATCTCTGGGTTATTCCTGATTCTGAACATATGTGACTACTACTAGAATTTTAACATTCACATACATCTTAAATTGCTCAGAGGACTCTAAAATATTTATCTGGGCCTTGTTTACCTTGTTACTATGTTTCATGCTGCCAAATATTATTGAGTTCAATCTCTTTATTCTTCCAGGGTAGTATTTTCCAAGATGAAAATGCAGTTTATCTAATAAAAACTAACAGTCAAAATTGGCTTTTCTGGAGAACTTTCAAAATTCAATGTGTTTATCATTGTTTTTAAGTCTGTTACTATTTTTTAAAGAAAACAGAGCAAAGGAAAGAAGTATATTCGATAATAAAAGTTTCTTATCCACTAATCAAATTTCAGTTGATGAAATGCCATCTAGTATTTGTGCAGTAGTGAAAATATTATTTTGATTTCAGTGTCAGTACAAAGGTAGGAAGAAAAGAGTAAAAGAAAACAGAATGAAGAGAAAAATGAAAAGAGGAGTTGTTTTAAAATTGGATTTGAATTGGGTAAACATTGAGCCTTTTTTATACCTAGGAAACCATTAACAGGTTTGAGCCCAACTGGAAAAACATAGAGTAAATGAAAAAAAAAGAATAGAGGATAGAGTGGGCATGACCTGTGTGAAAATTTTACTCCTAATAAATACTCTGCTCATTAGAAAACATTTTTATTAACCTAATTCTTTATAACCTCTACGACTCGATATTCACATGTAGATTATATACATTACCATTGTAAGACTATTCTGAAAAAAATATTCAGATTTGATTTTAAATGATTTGAGTAGAGAATTCAAGTTTATAAAGAGAAAATATTTTTAGTGATAATATCACTATGCATGTACAATTTAATATAATACCAAGTACAAGGCACTCAACACAAAGGAATTTAATCAGTGATTACTATTCTCACAGAGGAGATAAAAGTCTCAGAGATAAAAGTCTCAGTTTGTAAACCATTGGCTATGAAACTGGGAAAAAGATCTTTACCCGTTATCCAAGAGAGTGAAATAAAGCATCTCTGTATAAAAAGCAAAGTTTTAGATTTATTATGTCTCTGGTTTCAGATCATTAAAAAAAAAACTTGGCGTTGGGAATCAGATATATCTGTATAATGCCAGCTCTTTTACTTTCATGCACTAGGTGTGTATCCTTAGGCAAGTCACTTATCTTCTCTGAGCCTTCCTTTTTCTGTAAAATGGAGTTAAAAATACTAGCCGCAAAGACTCATTAGCATTAAGTGAAGTGATGCTATGGAAGTTCCAACAGAGCCTGACAAAATAGGCACTCAGGAAACACTACAAGGTAATAAGAATATCTTTGGCATCATGTCAGTGGCTTTTCCTGGTAAAGGGAAACATTTTCTGTATGAGAAGACTGTTTCCTTGGCAGATAAGATGCTATTATTTATTGTGCTGCTTTTGTCAGTTTGGAAAAGGTTAAACCTAAAAAATATCCAGAAATTTCAAATTCATTACAAGTCAGCCTATCACATGTCTTCAAGGCCATTCTGATGCGAATTTAAACTAGAACTGCAGAGCTGAATGAAAATTCACTTCTGGTTTACTCCAGTCCTCTTGATAGTTTAACATCAAAGACTTTTGGATATACCACTTTTTAAGGTTTTCATTAGGTTTTAAAATATGACAGTGACAGAACTTGAATAGCTACTGACTCCACTTGATCTCTTACTCTTCATAATCATCGCATTAACTTTAACCATATAAATACATAAGAGTAGTATATTACCATGATTCAAAGTTCCTGGAAAATATGTATTTCATTCCTCAACTAAAAAAAGTTTCTTTGCAAAAGCAGCCTATATATGTGTATGTGTCTCTGTTGAAGAAACTAGTATTGAAATACAGTGTTATATAGCGTTAGCATCTTACCTTCTTGTCATTCATGCTCCTCACAATTTGGGAGAAAGCAGAATATTGGTGTTCTGCATCTGCATCTTCTCTAGTAATGAAAGTGACAAGATATCACTTTTTTTTTTTTTTAAAGAAATCACATCCTTAACTCGAGGAAGGATGGTGTGCAGATTATGAAAAATCCCTCAGTGGTCCCCCTTTACACGATCTCCTGCCCAATATCAAATCTGATTTTCAAGTGGAATTGTTGAGGTTTAAAAATTATATAATTTAAGGAAGTGGAAAAGCCACCTAGTCTGTTGTCTCTCAAATGCACTAAAAATATCCCCTTTGTAAGGCATCTTAAAGAAGCATACAAATTGCAAGGCTTGTGGGAGCCACTCATGGAAAATACCGTGCTGTATCTTCTTGAGATGTTTGTGACAATTACTGGAGGTAACGACAACCCACTTTCTTTCAGAATCAGTTCAGAGGATCAGCTAAGAATGCTGTTAACTATAAGAGACTCAATCTGTCAAAATGTATTAAAGTGACACACAGTTAATGCTAGTTCAACCTGAAAAAATCATCCTGTAATGAAATGCTTTATATAAACTCGGGAAAAATGGGAAATTCATGAGTCCTACTAAATTGAACAGTATTAGAGACCCATGTTGGAGCTGTATAGAAATGGTCATTTGACTGCTTGCAGTGGCTTAGTAATGTCGCCTTCATACTTATCTAAAGATGTGTGTACTCCACATCTTAGAGACCTAGAAATGACTTTGCTCCAAAACAGGGGAAGAATTTGGAAGAAGTAGGTGTGAGTAAATAGAAGGGAAGTTTATTTTCCTTGCTCACCTCCCAAGTTTTTTGCTAGCACATAAAAACATAGACATTAACATACACACACACACACACACACACACACACACACACACACACACATATATACACACACTTTGAACTGAGGCATATCTATAAAGAGCATCTTTACAGTGACTTTATTTTTCAAACAGGACCAATGAGCACTGAACCCGGTGCCACTATCCTCACATTAGGATAGTCATAACCCCCATTCTGTCCATAGGCATCAAGTGTTTAACTGAGAGGAAAAGACTAGACGATATTGATATGACTACAAATCAGGACCAGAATGAGATACTACTTTACAGAAGTCACATGTGGGGAAAATAAAAGCTAGCATACCCTCCCAACAATTTATAATTTCACCAAATTCGTAGACTTTATCTCATCCGATTTATTAGAGTCCTGCTCAGAAGGATCAATTATTGAGGAGTTCCTAAGTATGAAGAAAATGATTGGAAAGTGTTTTCTCTCTATCCCACATGTAAGTCGGAAATAAAAGGGAATGTTTCTTAAGAGCAGAAACTTCATGACCCAAGGATATGAATGTCTAGGTTCTCAACACTTGGGCAAACATATGATCGTCCAGAAAACACTCTTTAAAGAGTACTTTAACACTCTGGAATCATTTGCTCACTGCCCTCCTTAACCCCTTCTCTCCTCTTTCCTGCCTTGAAATTCCCTTCATTAAGTAGGCACTTAATCTCTAGATGTTTGCTATTGAATAATGCTACCTGGGAGACTTTTCTGAACTGTGCTTTAAGTGCAGATTGGTTCATCAGATTATTTAGCTAACACTGTAATGTGATAAAATATATTTAAATCTCATTGAAGAAAGAGACAGCACATGTGAATTGACATCAAAATTGTAATTTTGACATCCTTACAACTGTGTTCAAAGATCTCTGTTATGTGGCTTTAATTTATATTTCTAACCTATTTTCCACTTTTCCCTTTCATATTACATTCTAACTCTTCTCTATATAAACCTCACTTTTCTACATCTGTGACTTTGATCATTCTTTTTAAGTCCTCACAAATGTCACATCCTTGGTATTTTGTCCATTGACAGATGAGATAACATGAGACGGCTATTCACAGCAAATAATTTAGCTCCACTGTATGGTTATGAGCCATTCATAACCATAATGTAGTTCATTCATAATGTAACTCTCAAATTCAGCATGTATAAGAATAACCTGGAATGCTAGCCAAAGATGGAGACTTTGCAGCCTCACCTCAAAGATTCTGATTTGGTAGTTCTATGAGGATCCAGAAGATGCATTAAATCCATCAGATGATTCCAGTACAGGTCATTCCAGAACCTCTTTTAAAGACACTGTTCTAAAAACATCTCTCCTTTGCTTTTTAAATTTTTGGCAAGACTTCCCAGAGATCATTTTTTTAAAACAAAATTGTCATTAAAAATTATAATTCCCAGAAATTCCATTCAGAAATGCTAGAATACAAGCATTTTTACCCCCTAGCTGGATTGAAAGTATTTAGATGGAAGATAGCTAAATGTGGGTTAATGAAATTGCTATTAATCACTTTTTGAGAAAATGTAGGAATCCCAAGAACATGCTATAATTTGCATCACTTTTGTACTCCCTCTGCCAACTCCGTAGTTAAAAGAGTAACAAAACAACTGTTTATGAAAAGGACAGATTTAAGATGAAAATAATTCTTTTGCAAAACTCAGGAAATAGTATCAGAGCCTGCAGCCTGTGCTCTTCCAACTGGAGAATCCTGTATTTGTAATAAATTCCTTTTGCTCTGGATGAGTTCTGCATTTTCAATGAGGTTAACTTGGCAACATTCTAGTTGATTTTAATAAAAATAGCTGCTTTGAGGACAGGGAGCTGAGGTTGCCAAATTTACAGCTGCCTTGCACAATTACTCTTACACCTCCTTCAGGGCTACTTAGAACCAGTAAGCAAATTAAGTGTATCGATTGCAATTTTGTTGGTCTAACCCTGTTTTTTTTTTTGCCTCTTAAGGAATAAACTTGATTCCTTTCAGTATGTGTCTGTTCAGAGTGATCTCTTTTCTTTTCAGCCATAACACAAAGACAACATCATGGCTGGATCCACGACTTGCGAAAAAGGCTAAGCCTCCAGAAGAGTGCAAAGAAAATGGTAAGTTATCTAAGTTTGTATGGTGTTTTGGTGTTACACTTCAAGAATGTGTCTATTTCTTAAAAGAGGGTCTTCTCTAAAGAAACTGTATTCTGATTGAGACAATTTTAAAGCTGTAATATATAGTGCTCAGATAGGAGAGAGAATTAACTCGGCATTTCAGCAGTGCCATGTGGTTTTCCTTTTTCTCTTTAAGGTGACTGTGCTGGATATCACAGCTCTGTCATCTCTGTGGGTTCTGTTTGACTCGTGGCCTTACTTTCCACCACCTACTAGGGAGTTTTTGTTTGCAATATGTCTCTCTGAGTACTCTGATCTTTTCATTGGAATTGAATATGGTGTATAGAGAAAAGTACTGTGAAACTATAAGTGATTTTTTATTTTTGTGTTGTGAGGCATAACATTCTAATAGTTACTAAGGAATGAATCCATGATTTAAAGATATATGTGAATAATCTTTCTTTCAACCAAGCATTTAAATACAATTAATTGCATGAATGTGCTGGGTTATCCTTAGTATTTTACATTTTCCAATGTAATGGCATTAACTTGCTTGAAAATCAACTGCTTTCATCTACGTGAAGGGTTTTTAAAAATAATCTTGATGATTAGATGAATGGAAACCTTGTTCTTGTATAGTAAATTATATAGATGAAATCTGTTACTGACGATACTTATAAGTTTTGTACCATTGAGTTTAATGTTGAAAGAGTACTTATAATTTGTCTAAAATGATAAATATCATATACTCCTGAAGATTCATTATTTGAACACATTCACAGCTTTTATCTGATCAAATTATTAGAGCCTTGTTCAGAGACATCTCATCATTGAAGAGCTCTTAAAAGTGAGGAAAGTGATGAGGAATATTTACACTTTTTAAAAAGCTTTTAGAAAGTCAACTTTTTACAAAGTCTGTAATTCTAAAAGTCCTTTAATTTTGACATAATTCTGTCTCAGATAATATCAACATGCTATTGTTCATTCTTAGGTTATATGGTAACTATTCACAAGTTGGTTATACAACTGAGTTAAATTTGAAAATCAGTATACAGTTTACATGTATATATTTGAATGCATTAGTCTCTTAATTTTTATCACTTTAATTTTATATTCATAGCTATATCTGTATGCCTTCTGTATACAAGTACAGCTATATGTATGTGATTTTTTTGCAATTATTTTGTGACAGATTTTGAGCACAATTAGGTTACATTTCATTGATACCCATAAGACATGTGTTACAAATTATGATTGGTTATAAATTAAAATTACCTGATCTACTATATTTAGGAGTTACAATTTACTTATGCCACAGATAGAAAGCCTTAATATATAATAATTAAAATGAATTCAGTGATTTTGCAGTTCTTTAACATGTTGAACTTCTCAACTCTCTTGTTATTCTTTGAGTTGTTCTTTTCATTATAAAAGGCTATTAAAGTCAAATCTTGAAATCCCGGGAGAGATGTGAGTTTAACATTTTGAATAACTATAACATTTCAGTGTTATCAGTTTCTCCTATATCCATACTCGTCTGTCTTCTCAGGATGGTAGATGCCTAAAATATACCAGTATCTCTGAATCCATTTGCCATTAAGAAATGAGTCCTAGAATAGAGTCTTATAGCTCATAATGATGTTGTAAGTGGTTAATTACTGTTTTTCATTTTATTCAAAATAAGTAATCCACAGACTTTATTTCATATATTATTGGAGTATTTTACAATGGAAACTAATATCTAGGTAAAATGCTACTGTTCCAGACACTATCTTAAGTTTTCTTACCAAGAAAAGTGCCTTTTGGTCATAGTATTGCTTCTGTTTTACTTTTTTTTTCTTTTCTTTAAATTATTTAGGTTAAAATTGTTTAAAATATTGAGTGTTAATGCACTGCTGTTGAGTCTACTAGTTAAGACAGGGTTCTTTATATGTTTCACAGGTCAACTCAGATAACAAATGTTAGTAATTTTCTGAATGCTGAAATATGTATAAAATATGTGTAAAAAATGTAGAGGCTTAAGATGATAATATATTTCACTGGCAAAGATTTATCCTTCTTCTACTAGGGAGATAGCATGGAGGCTAATTTCCTTAATCTGATCAGAACTGGGTCAATATGAGGTTGGACTGAGCTTTGGTGAGACCCAGTCTGCCTCTGGTTTGCCTTTTTCTTATGGTGTTTGCTCACCCAGAGTTTCAACAGCCTATTGTAGGTCAGCAAGTATTTTCTATAGAGGGTCAGGTAGTAAATATTTCAGGCTTTGGTTACCCAGTCTCTTTGCAACTACTCATTGTTTTAGAAAAGTGGCCAAAATCGATATATAGAAAAGAGCATGGATTTATTTCAATAAACGTAGCTCAGGTACACAGAAACTTGAGATTTATCTACTTTAACCAATTAAAATATTATTATTCTTTTGATTTTTTTTCTCAATTATTTAGAAGTGTATAAACTGTTTACTTACCTCTTGGACCATACAAAATATAGGAGCAGGCTGGACTTGGTCCAGAGGATCAACCCTGGTCTAGTGGGTCCATGTGGAGCCTGCCCCTGGGTAGCTCTTGAACACCAACATTTAGTTTTTTTCTCTTCTTGACACTGCAAAACCGCCAAAAATACGTGGTGCCTTTCAGGGGTTTTAGCTTATTTTAAACCTTGCATCTTCTGAACTTGAGAGATGTCATCATGGGATGATTGGCATTGTTGGAGCCTGTCAATCCCTCATGATTCTACAACAGCCTGCCCATTTCTGTCACCCCCAGTATTGGCCTTCTTCCCAGGCTAAGGCTGGATTCTTCTCACAGCCCAGTCAACAGAAATGAACTACACATTCTTTCCTTACCTCTCCAGGCTTCTTTCTTCAGATTCTTAGACCATTTTAGATCTTTTATTTCAGCAGTTCTCTGATTCCTTTGTACTGCTTATTTTTTACATTTAATCTAGATTTTCTGTGTGTTCTCTTGGGTTATAACCTGCTAACTTCATCCTACCTAGAAGCAGAAATTTTATTGCAATAACTTTTATATTCAACAATTTAGACCTTACTGGGTTGCCTACCATAAATTCTTTATTATCATTATAATTTATATTTAATTTCACAAGGTTGAATCCCATGTTGTATATATGTACATAGTTTATAAATGTACATATGATATATGTGTATGTAGATATGAATTGCATCTGTAAATATATGCTTCTTCAGTTCTGTTTATATAGATGCCTGAGAGTAATTCTTTAGTCAACTATAAAGAGGAAGCTGAGTAAAACAGAGATGGGACACTGATTTAGATTTAAATTATTCTTGAATGAGAGAAGCACTAACAAATGTTTTCTTATTAGTATCAAGGGGAGAAAAGCCATCATGGATGACTCAGTACAAATACTTACTAAACAACCACTTATTCTATTGAAACTAATCATTTTGCATTTTTGTCTGAAGAATAATGTAACTACTAAACATAAGAACATATTTCCTTCTCTCACAGTATGGTTGCAAATACTGAAGTAATTGTGTTCTGTGTATTTGTCGTGGCTCTGTGCATTTTTGGAGTTTTAGCACCAGTCTACATGGCAGAAAAAACTCACCACCTACTACTGGATTCTAATATTAGTATTTGGGGGAGTACTGTTTAGCACACCAATATAGTCTTTAACAAAATGCAAATAGTGGTTAACTATTAAAGAATCCGGATGTAAGAGTGCCTGAACTACATATAAAGCATTTTCGTATTGTCCCCAGTCCTCAGAATTAGCACTGTGGTGTTTGAGATGTTTCTAGTCATAAATGTCCCAGTGATGATACAGTCTATGTGAATCACTGCATTAGGGTTAATATCAAAAGTAATTCAATCCCAGTATGACTCTCCTTAAAGTAGAAAAATGATTAAACTCAGTAGGACTATGGTATTGTATTCAGGAAAGGACATTGTAGAATTTTTCAGGAAAAGCCCTATGGCAACCCACTCCAGTGTTCTTGCCTGGAGAATCCCAGGGACGGCGGAGCCTGGTGGGCTGCCGTCCATGGGATCACACAGAGTCAGACACGACTGAAGCGACTTAGCAGCAGCAGCAGCAGCAATCTGTGGGCTTTTAGGTAGGTACTTAATTTCTAGGAGCCTAGGTTTTCTGACCTGTAAAATGGAAAGGATATCTATTTCACGCAAATTTAGTTTCACATACAAGAAGCACAGAGTTTGTTGTACAATAGGCTCTAAATTGCTTCTTCACTTTCTTTCAAGTATGCTCTGAGCCAACACACCAGCCTCATGGAAGACAAGGGCAAAGAAACTCAGAATAGTTGGCCTACTTGAGAACCTTTAGTTACTTTAGGGTGCTCTGAAGAGGTAGAAAAGAGCAAACCCACGTAGGCTAAAATTATCCAGCTAGCTAGTTCTAGCCTGGTATTAGTAGACAGGCTGTCCCACTCACCACCATCTCCATTCTGTTAAAATGGCTGTAAATTTCACAAAGAATTAGAGCTATGTGAATGAGATGGCTTCATTCATATATTTTGTATCTGTGAATTTAGTTGTCTCATGTTTTCATAGGGGGATAAAGAAACTTACATAATCTTAACCTTTTACCTACATGAGAACTGCTTTTCAGCTTATTTTAACTAAAGCCTGAACTATTACTTACTCTAGCTTAGAAAAAAAAGTCCAAAATATATATGTCCAAAATACTCATGATTGAAGATAGCATAAGCTTTGTTTCAGAATAGTTATTAGATAGATGGACTTTCTCAAGAGAAGGAGGTTGCCTTTCTAAAATAATTGAAAACACTAATTTCAGGTCATTTCTTAAGTGAATTTTATAGAAATGATAGACAGATGTGGGCGTTTTTATTTTCATAGTTCAAATTCTGTCTCTCAACAACATAATTTATTTTCCTTAAATAGGGACTTTGAACTTTCTCTGAATTTTTTGATGATTAGAGATCCTAGATTAAATATGACCAAATTAATATATCCCTTAAATATTTGATTTTCTAATCTGATAAAACTGCCAGGATTATATTTGTAAAGTATCTTGAATTTTTTTCACTAGGAAGACTTAAAAAAAAAAAATCTCTAAAGCTATTTACTATTCAAGTACTAAAACTTTAAAAAGATATGTTTATGTGCAAATATTGTACTCCTAATGTTTAAGTATTACAAACAAACAAATTTGAGTATTTTCTGTCTATACTGATATTTTTGGGTGTCTTCGTTTTAAAAAATGAAGAAATTTAAGATTTCTTAATAGAAGCAATTCTTATTCTACTAACTGTTAATTGTTTGTATTGCTAGTCATTATTTTCTAAGGCAACACTTTGAGATATGCTTTATCCAACAATATAGAACCGTTACCTTGATTTCACCTCAAAGGTACTAAGAAAAAACAATATTTTAGGAATATGAATCTTTTTGGAGGAAATAACAAAATTAATCTAAAATAAATCATTGGAGAAATCAGTGGATATTCCACTGTTGTGCACAGATACCAAATTCTGGGTTGTTCCTGGCTGGCATCTGTTCAAATTTGTCCCATTCTATTCTAAGTGGTTAGTGTTACAACAATTAAAGTTGTTAAATATTTGGAATTTCGTTTCTGTACCAATTATTTATTTTCCCCCTTCTACCTATTCATATTTACTGTAACTATCAAGTAGTACCTCGTCCTTTAGTTCTCAACTTTTATGCTTAGGAATATGTCATATCTTTTCCTTATTCCTTGTGGCTCAGACAGTAAAACGTCTGCCCGCAATATGGCAGACCTGGGTTCGATCCTTGGGTTAGGAAGATCCTCTGGAGGAGGAAATGGCAAGCCACTCCAGTATTCTTGCCTGGAAAATCCCGTGGATGGAGGAGTCTGGTAGGCTACAGTCCATGGGGTCGCAGAGAATTGAACACGACTGGGCGACTTCACTTTCTTTTCTTTAATGCACGCAAATTTAAAAATAATTTTGACATCACTAAAACTGTTGTGCATAGCAACAAACTTATTTAAGTTTTTTTTTCAAATATGGCTGTTTTGGGAAAGCATTATAAATCCACAGGAAATAGCAAAGGAATGTACAAGGAGTTCCAAACACCCTTAATGAAGTCTCCCCTGTGTTAACATCTTATATAACTACAATGTCAAAATCAGGAAATTGACATTGGTACAATGCACAGAACTTATTCAGACTTCACTAGTTACACAAGTACTCGTTTGTGCGTGTTTCTATACAATTATACCATCTGTGTAGCTGCATAGAACCATAACCACAATAAAGATTTGTTACCTTGAGACTCAACCATTGTACAGTCATACACATCTGCCACTGTACAATCCTTAGCCCACTAATCCATTCTCTACTTTGATTACTTTATTTCAAAAATGTTATACAAGTAGCATCATGCAGTGTACAAACTTTTGAGATTGCTTTTCCATTCAATTAAATTATGTTGAAACCCGTTCAAATGTGTGCCTCAATGGCTTGCTACTTTTTATGTACCATTGACAAGCATTTGCTCATTGAAGGATATCTAAATTGTTTCCAATTTTTAGCTAACACAAATAAAATTACTACAGACACTTGTATACAGGCGTTTGTATGAACCTGAAATGAAACATAGGTTTCATTTCCCTGACATGAGTGTTCCAGATTGCAATTGCTAGGATATTATAGAAAGTGTTGTTATTTTTGTTCAGTCACTCAGTCATGTCTGACTTTGCAACCCCATGAACTGCAGTATGCCAGGCTTCCCTGTCCTTCATCATCTCACAGAGTTTGCTCAAACTCATGTCTATTGAGTGGATGATGCCATCCAACCATCCCATAGATGATAAAAAGTGTATCATTACTTTTAGAACAAACTACAAAACTATTTTTAGAGTGACTGTACCCATTTATTTCATTCCCACCAGCAGTGAGGGAGTGATCCAGTTTTACTGCATACTTGCTGGCGTTTGGTGTTACAACTTGTTTTTTGTTTGTTGGTTTTTTAGCCATTTTGATAGACTGTAATGATATTGCATTGTGGTTTCAATTTGTGTTTCCATAATGGTTAATAATATTGAACATATTTTCTTATGATTATCATTTATATATCCTTCTCAGCAGCATGTCTGATCATGTCTTTTGCCCAATTTTTAATTAGACTAATTTTTAAATTGCTTTGAGAGTTCTTTACATATTCTGGTTTTGTAAAGATACATGCTTTGTACAATTGATCAGATATGTTTTGTACAAACATTATCTCTCAGTGTGTAATCGGTCTTTTTATCTTCTTAACAGGGTCTTTTGCAGAGAAAATGTTTTTAATTTTATTGAGGTACAATTTATCAAATTTTCATTTTATGAATCATGTTTTTTACAAGTCTAAGGACTCTTCACCTAACCGTAGGTGCCAAACATTTTTTTCATGTCTTTTCCCTAAATTGTGTAGTTTTACATTTTACATTTAAACCTGTGGTGTGTGTTGACTTAATTTTTGTATAAGGCATGAATTTTAGGTTCAGGTTCAGTTTTTCCCCCATGGATATCCAGCTACTCCAGCACCGTTTGTTTAAAAGGCTATCTTTTCTCCATTGGATTGTGAGGGCAACTCTGTGATAAGTCTTTAGGTGCCACTGGTTTGTGTGTCTATCTACACGCCAGTAACACACTGTCTTGATTCTTGTGGCTCTATGATAAACCTTTATATTAGGGAGTGTTGATGCTGCCTAGTTTATTCTTATTAAAGAAAATAAAAAGAAAAGGAAAAACTGAGATGGAAAGAGAAAGGAGCTTTAATTAATAGGGAAGAGACAACAATTCTGAACTTCTGTGTGTGCTTGTGGTTACAGAGTGGTAAAAATGACAAATCTGAAAAAAAAAAAAGAATTTTAAGAATTAAGAATTTACTGTTAGAGTGTATGATTGAACACACCTCTTACTACTCAGTATATTAAACAACCAAAAATAAGAAGAAATATATGAATAACAGAAATAGGATTATTGATCTAAAAGTTTTAACAAATGGAGAATATACTTCTCAAGCATACATAGTATTTTATAAACATTGGATATGTAATAGTCAATAGAGTAGGTCTTTGCAAAATTTAAAGATGTCATTCCTATATTTACAGAAAGCTTCAATTATATATCAGTAAAGTGAAAACTAAAATAATCTCCACAATAGGAAATTTAAAACATGTAAATCTTTTCCAACTTTATTGGATATAATTGACAAATGAAATGGTGTCAATTTAAAGCATGAAATATGATGATTTGATTGTCATCATTTAGTCATCAAGTCGGGTTTCGTAGGTGGCACAAGTAGTAAATAATCCACCTGCCAATGCAGGAGACACAAGAGATGTAGGTTCAATCCCTGGGTCAGGAAACTTCCCTGGAGAAGGAAATGATAACTCATTTCCAGGCAGGATTTCTTGCCTGGAAAATTCCATGGACAGAAGAGACTGGCAGGCTACATACAGTCCATGGGACTGCAAGGAGTCAGGCAGAACTGAGCACACACATGCTAGATGATTTGATACCTATATATATTGTAAAATGATAAATGCAATTTACTTAATATATCTATCAACTCATGATTACCTTTCTGTATCTATATGGTGAGAATATTAAAGATTTATTCTCTTTGCAACTTTCAAGTATATAGTGTAGCACTATTAACTATAATCATTATGCTGTACATTAAATCCTCAGAACTTACTCAACTTATAACTGGGAGCTTCTTCCTTTTGACCAATATCAGCTGGTTTCCCCTACTCCCCAGACCTTGGCAACCACCATTCTACTCTCTGTTTCTATGTGTTTAGCTTCTTAGAATTCCACGTATAAGTATGATCACATAGTACTTGTCTTTCTCTGCCATTTCCCTTAGCATACTGCCCTCAAGGTATATGCATGTTGTTGCAAATGGCAATATTTCCTTCTTTTTTATGTCTGAATACTATACCATTGAATATTTACATCATGTTTTCTTTACCTATTCAGTATTCAATGGATACTTAGGTTGTTTCCATATCTTGGCTATTGTAAATAAAGTTGCAGTGAACATGGGAGTGCAAATATCTCTTTGAGGTAATAATGTAATTTCCTTCAGATATATATGCAGAAGTGGGAATGCAGGATCATGTACTAGTTCTGTTTTTAATTTTTTTGAGGAACCTCCATACTGTTTTCCATAGTGGCTGTACCAATTTATGTTCCTATCAATAGTGCATAAGTGATTCCTTTTGAACCTCTTTCGTCTTTTCTATAGTAGCCATTATAACAGGTATGAGATGATATGTCCTTGTGGTTCTGATTTGCATTTCCCTGATGATTAACAGTGTTGAGAACATTTTCATGTACCTGTTTGTCTTCTTTCAATATGTCTATTCAGGTCCTTTGTCAATTTTTAAAGTAGATTGATTTTTTGCTATTTATGTGCAAGTTGTTAATTTATTTTAGGTACTAATTCATTTTCAGATGAATGTTTTGCAAATTATTTTTCAATAGATGTTTTCTGCCTTTTTATTATGTTGATTTTTTTTTTTTTTTCTATGTGGGTTCTTTAAGTTTGGTGTTTTCCCACTGGTTCAGCTTTGCTTTTACTGCTTGTTCTTTTGGTGTGATTTCCAAAAATATTACCAAGATCAATGTCAAAGAGCTTTTTCCATATGTTTTCTTCTAGGATTTTAATGATTTCAGATCCTACATTTGAGTCTTTAAGCTCTTTTGAGTTAATTTTTGTGAGTGGTATAATATAGATATCCAGTTTCATTTTTTTAATATGAATATCTAGTTTTCCCAACAGGATTTGTTGGAGGGACTATCCTTTCCCCACTCAGTACTCTTAACTGCCTTATCAAGTACTAATTGACTTGTAAATGCAAGTTTATTTTGGGGCTCTCAATTCTATTCCATTTGTCAATGCGTCTGTTTTTATGCCAGTACCATACTGTTCAACGACTTTAGCTTTGCAATATGATTTGAAGTAGGAGGAAGTTTGATGCCTCTAGCTTTGTTTTTCCCTTCTTTGGATTGCTTAGCTCTTTAGGATCTTTTGTGGTTCCATACAGATTTTACAACTTTTTTTTCTGTTCCATGAAAAATTCCATTGGTATGTTATTAGAGATTGCATTGAATCTATAGATGGCTTTAGGTAGCGAGAACATTTTAACAATAATAATTCATCGATTTCATCAACATGGTATTTTTTTATGTTTATTTGTGCCTCTTGAAATCTTTCACCAGTGTCTTACAGCTTCAGTTGTACAGATCTTTTATCTCCTTAAATTTAGTACTTAGTATTTTTTCTTCTTTTTGATGCTATTATAAATGGAAATTTTTTTTTTAATTTTGTTTTTCAGATAGTTTGTTGTTGTATGGAAAGGCAGCAGTTATTATTTGTTACTTTTCTACAAATTTACTGAATTCATTAACTAGTTCTAAGCACTTTTTGGTGTGGACTTTTCTGGATTTTCTCTATATAAAATTATATCATTAGCGAACAGAGACCATTTTATTTCTATCGTAGAAAATGTTTCATGTACACTTGAGAAAATGTATTCTGCTGCTGTTGGATGAAATGTTCTACATATCTACGTCCATGTATTCCAAGATGCAGTTTAAATCCAATATTTCCTTTTTAATATTCTATCTGGATGATAGAATTGTTGAGAGTGAGGTATCAACATTACTGTATCATCTATTTCCCCCTTCAGACCTGTATTTGCTTAATATTTAGGTTCTCCAGGATGAAATGCATATCTATATCTATATACAGTTGCTATATTCTCTTGATTAATTGACCTCTCTATCATTACAAAATGACCTTCTTTGTCTCTTGTTAAACTTTTTAAAGTCAATTTTGTCTGATGTAAGTTAGAACTCTTGCTGTCTTTTGGTTTTCCCTTGTTTGGAATATCTTTTTCCATCCATTCACCTTGAACCTATGTGTCCTTAAAGTTGAATTGAGTCTCTTTTAGGCAACATATAGTTGGGTCTTGTTTTTCTGTCCTTCTGGGATACCTGGATACTTTTCTCTTTTTTAATCTTCCTATATGTTACTTGAACTTGAAGATTCTATATTTATTTACTTGTAGTATATTTTTCATAGTAGTTGGATTGAACATTACACTAATGTGTAATTTATCACAATCTAATAATATTGACATATTGATACTTACAATTAAGTATAGAAGTTTTACTTCTAATTATGTTCCTTTAGCCTCTCCTAGAGAAGGCAATGGCACCCCACTCCAGTCCTCTTGCCTGGAAAATCCCATGGACAGAGGAGCCTGGTGGGCTGCAGTCCATGGGGTCGCTACCAGTCGGACACGACTGAGCGACTTCACTTTCACTTTTCACTTTCATGCATTGGAGAAGGAAATGGCAACCCACTCCAGTGTTCTTGCCTGGAGAATCCCAGGGGCGGTGGAGCCTGGTGGGCTGCCGTCTATCGGGTTGCACAGAGTCAGACACGACTGAAGCAACTTAGCAGCAACAGTAGCAGCAGCCTCTCCACTTTTTAAATATATTTGAATTAAGCATTTCATCTGAAAGTGAAAGTGAGAAAAAGTAATGATTTCCTCTAACATATGTTGAAATACTCCATTAAGTGTTATTATAATGTTTGTTTTAGGTATCAAATAAAATTTAAGAGGGCTTCTCTTATAGCTCACTCGGTAAAAAATTGGCCTGCAGTGCAGGAGACCTGGGTTTGATCCCTGGGTTGGGAAGATCCCCTGGAGAAGGAAATGGCAACCCACTCCAGTATACTGGCCTGGAAAATCTCATGGACAGAGGAGGCTGGTGGGCTGCAGTCCTTGGGATCGCAAAGAGTTGGGCACGACTGAGTGACTAACACTTACTTACAATTTAAGAATTTCTCTAAGAGAATGATTATTTATCATCTTTTCCTCCAGGTGTCCCATTCCATTGAACTTTTCTTTCTAAAGTTCTGAGTTTTCTCCTGTTATCAGGTTTTTTTTGTTTTGTATGTTTGTTATGAGAACTTCAGTTAGCCATTCTTTAAGGCATGTCTGCTAATGGCAAACTAAGTTACTGGTGTTTTTTGTTTGTTTGTTTCCATCTAAAGAGTTTATTTATTACCCTTCATTCATCCAGAGTATGAAATGTGTGCCACTTCCTCATGACCCCCAGTTTCAGATAAGAAATCCACTGTTATTTGAATTTGTGCTGCCCCATAGATAGTATGACACTTTTCTTAGTTGTTTTTAAGACTTTTTCTACCTTTCATTTTCAAACATTATGGTGTCTGTTGGTGTGAATTTCTCTTTTTTATTGGTTTATGCAAATTCTTTAATCTATAGGTTTATCTATTTTGCCAAGTTGGGAAATCCTTTGGCATAAATTTTTATTTATTGTTTATTTATTTATTTGCCCTTTTTATCTTCTACTTCTGGAACTTCAATGATAGAAATGTCAGTATCTTTGTTACTGTCCTACAAGTCCTTGTGGCACTGTTCTTTTCTTTTTTGTGTTTTTTGTTCATATTGAGTAAATTATACTTCTAAGGCTTCAATTTCACTATTCTATCCTCTGTTCAATTCACTCTTCTACTGAATTCACTCAATGAGATTTGAATGCCTTATTTATTTATTTTTTTGTCATGCTACATGGCATGTGGGATCTTAGTCCCCTGACCATGAATCTAACTCACATTCCCTGCATTGGAAGCAGAGTCTTAACCACTAGACTACCAGGGAAGTCCCAGATTTTATTTCCAATTATTTTTTCTATTCTGTAACTTACATTTTGTTATTTTTTACCGTTTCTATTTATTTCCTGATTTTTTTCCATTAGTTTCAAGGGAATTCACAATTTCTTGTTGAAACAATTTTATGGTGGATACTATAAAATCTTTGACAGATCATCCCCAGAATTGATGTATCTTGCTATTGGAATCAGTTGATTGTCTTTTCTTATCCATTTTGAGATATTCCGAGTTATTGGTATAATGAATTTTATTTCACTTTATCCTGAACTGATTTTACATGGAATTTATAGACATTTAAAATAAAATATTTTATGTTAGTAGTAAGTGTACCTGTTTAAATTTTGTATGCATATACTGACCCATTTTGTAGGCTGTGGTTTCAGGTGCAGTATGGTTTTCAGAGCACTTGCTGTGCTATTTTAATCAGCTTGGTTCTTACTTGGGAGTTCCTGACTGATCCCTGCTGGTGCCATCTGCAAGCTGTAAAAGGGTCCTCCCTGAGTTGCTTGTTGTCACTAGTAGGGATGTGAGATTCTAGATCTGTGGGATAAAAAAATGTTACCCGTTGTGTATGTTCTCTGCCCACCTGGTAAAAGCAGGTGTAGGGCAGGGGATGGATCACCTACTTGGGACCCACTAATGTCACCATCTCAAGTGTATCAGGCCATCACTCCTGATGGGGAATATGTTGGTCTCTCTGGGCTCCAAGATGCCACCAAGGGCCTCACCATTGTAGCTGGGGGTGTATATTGGAGATGAATCTGCCCTCATTCTCATGTCCCTGCTAGGCTCTCCTTTTCAGCGTCCTTTGGCAAGACAGAGTAGGCTTTTCTTATTTGTTTACTTGTTTCTTTGTTTGTATGTACCTATTGGTATTTTTGGCTTACAGCCTGGCCCTAGTCTAAGATATGTAAGATTAAAAGGAAAACTCTGGGAATTGACTGTGGTATCTATCATTCTTACAATCCTGTGGTATCTATCACACTTCAAATTGAGAAAGGGTTGCTAACCTTTCTGCTAGTCTACCTTTTTATTTCCACATCTCCAGTCTTTGTGTGTGTGTGCACACGCACATGTGTGTGTGCATTTGTGTGTGTGTGTGTGTGTGTGTGTGTGTGTTATCTCTTGAATTATTTCCGGGGGAGGAACAGAGGAAAGTGCGCCTATACCATCTTGTCTGGGATCACATGTCTAAGTATGTCTTTTGATACCAAATGATAGCAATACTTTAAAGCTTAAGATTATTTTTTCTATACATTCTTCTCTCTGTTGCATCTGCCAAAAGTCTACAAGATAGGTAAAGATTTAACATGTATTTTTTAGATAATGATGCTGTAGTCAAGATTTTAAGGACTTAATCCAATAAGAGTATATAGAAAGTGATGCTTGAATTAAGCCATCTGAGTTTAAGACAGATCTCCATGTTATACTCATCTTGTAACACCACTCGATGCTGTATAATTCATTAAAACTGTTTTATTTTAAAATTTTTATTTAAATAAAATGGAAAAATTTTTCATATATTCTCAGTATTTTCCCTGAGCCATTGTATCTGTAGATAAACCAATCAGTATAATTATGATCAAAGAATTTGTGTCATAAATTTATGTTCTCAAATTATTATAGTGAATTCAGTGCTCTGAAAGACACCTTTAAATGAATATTGATTTATAGTCTGTGCTCTTCAATTAAACAAAAACAAGCTTCTACTGTTTTTTTATGTCTTCACAATTTCTAAAAATGTTCACTACAGTTCACATAATGTGGAACAGTTTCTCTAAGAGCTAAAAGTGTGTCTCTGTCAATTACACTGTGAGGCCAGCATTATGTGTCCCTCAGTGGTTAGATCTGTTACCAGTGTAGACAACAAAACAGAATGGTGAAGCACTGATTTGATCGTTACACACAAGTTCTTTCAGAAACAGGAGAAACAGATCCAGATTGTCAACTCTAAGCCAGATAACTGAACATTAACTATGGATTGCAGTTGAAAATTTGAAAAAAAAAATTAGAGGTTTAATTTCAGTTGCTTAGGTAAAAGGATCTGATTTCCCTCTTGGTACATGTAATTTTAAGATTTCCTATGTGCTATGTATCACCAAACAATGCTTTTCAAAGCTGGTTTCTATTTTTTAAAAAAAGCAAACTTTTTAAAGCTAGTCTCAATAAAAAATGAATGTTATAATCCAATGCATGATTGTGGCCTAAGCAACAAGCATCCCAAAGTTTCTATATATGTTCGGTGGAGCTGCAGTTATAGTTAAGAGCCTATTCATGTTGCTATTAGAAACCCATCTATTAAGGAATTATACTTCCAAGAGCTCAAGATTTTATATATTCGTGTGAACAATTTTAACTTTAAAATTTGCCTTCAGAAATAAAGGAGGCAAACATTATTTGATGTTTTGTTCCCAAATTATGTTGGAGAAGGAAATGGCAACCCACTCCAGTACTCTTGCCTGGAAAATCCCATGGATGGAGGAGCCTGGTGGGCTGCAGTCCGTGGGGTCGCGAAGAGTCAGGACATGACTGAGTGACTTCACTTTCACTTTCTTTCCCAAATTATATAAGGAACCCAAATAGAACCATTATTACCAAGACATTTTTGTGTTGTTCAAGTTAGCAACACAAAGTCCATTTGAAACTGCATTGATTCTATTTGTTCTTGAACTTCTTACTAGTAATTGATAAATCATGTATATTATCAGTGTTCTTAGCCATAAAACTAAATCTTGATAATATTGGTTTCACAATATTTCTTTCATTTTGTAAAGTATTATCTCTCATCTCCCACATTATTTTTCAACTTATTCTAACTTGTATCCTTTTTCTTTACCTTCATACTTGTTTACTTAGCCTGAATCTTTCCTTTGAAGCTGTTGTACTCAGTGGTCCAGGGCTTTGAGCTACAGAAAAGTGACCCTTTCCCTCTGATTCTAGTACTCAGTTCTTAAATCGTGTTTCTTCTTTTAATAAAGGTAAATTATCTCCCTATAAAGAAGGTCGGACCACTCATCCATATGACAAATATTTATTGGATAGCCACTTTACTGGTAGAATTATGAACCTTGAAAAACACAAGTGCAATGCCTGACCCCATTCTTCAAAGAGCAGCATTGTTGAGAAGATACTATATTAAGCTTTAAAACAATGAGGAAAGTTTAGTAAAAAGTGTCAGAAACTGTCACAGAAGAGGAAAATTAAAGACAGCCAACTGTAAATAGGAATGTAAGGGAAAGCTTGATGGCATACCTGGAGTTTGAACAAAATTTGAAAGATGATTGGGTTTAAAGTCATTTTTAAATGTTCACTAACGCTAAATTGCTTCATTTGGTGACCTCTTTTCTCTACTCCTCCTCCCTGGGTTGTTGTTCCCATTATTATGACTTTACCTCTCATCTGCATGTTGCTGAATCTCCATTTCTCCTTTCAACTCTGATTAATTCTATCTAGAAATTCACACAAATGTTATATTCATTTTTGAATACTCCATTAGGTTCTGTTTCTATTATTGCTTATGTGATACTAGATAGTTCCGTCCTCTACTCCTACTGCAACCAGGTCTGCATTTGTTATTTGATTTTTACTTTATTCTTTAAAAGACTTGTAAAACCCATCCTTTCTGTTACTAAACTGTAAGTCTTACATGCATTCTTTTAACCTTTATTCTATACTTCCTCCATAAAATGCTTCATGTAAGAAAATATTTCTTATACTTAGGAAATCTATTCTCTGAAAAATGTTTGTTTCCAAATGTCTGATATCTCCTTCCACTATTCACATAATGTACTTTCCCACTATTTTGTAACTCTGTGCTTTTCATATTCACCATAAATCCAGGGTTTTTGTCTTTGTATTTAAGATTATGCCTGATTTCAGTCTCATTCCATTTGACTCATTTTTCTTAGGAACATGGCCACATGTTACTACTTTCTTTATTTCATTCTTATTACTAATATTTATTTTAGAGCGCCCAAAAACAAAAAAATCCACAAGAATCAAATAAGCATTCTTGGATCTTCCTTAATACTAAAGTTCAAAAAGTTCCAAGTACCAACTTGGTATATTGATTTAACATGGATTTGAACCCCAAACCCTGAGGGAGCTCCTGATAAAATTATGACCCAAGAAAGGGTCAGATGAGCATTTAACTTGAAGTACTGTGAACATCTTAGAATCATATTACGAAAAATGTCAGCTTCCAGGAGTTCAAGAGAATTTTAAACAAGAACATCAGGGTATTCACCTTTGAGTTGAGTTCCCTATGTCTCTGTTAATACATTTTAAGTTTGATAAATCTTATACACATTATAGGGCTTCCCAGCTAGTGTAGTGATAAACAATCTGCCTGCGAAGGCAGGAGACACAGGAGACATAGGTTTGATCCCTGCATTGGGAAGATCCCCTGCAGAAGGAAATAGCAACCCATTCAGTATTCTTGCCTGGAGAATCCCATGGACAGAGGACCCTGGCGGGCTATAATCCATGGGGTTGCAAAGAGTCAGACACAACTGAGTGACTGAGCACATGCACATTGTATTTTCTGAGAAAATATCTATTACATTAGTTTCTTCCCCTTAAATGGAAAAATTACCATTAACTTCTACAGGTGTGAGATTATATGTCTTCATCAGTATCTATATGGGTAAATGTCCACCTAATTTTACTTGTCCACTTGCCATTCAGATTTCACTGAGAACATGATTTATTTTGAACAGGGAATCTATTCTTATGGAATGGAAAGCTTGGTTGAGGCTTATTGAAAATTTTAAAAGTGTTGTTTTTTCTTACTCTCGTAACAGGGGCTAGGCAATTCTGAGTCACTCTTCGAATGTAATTTAATTAGTTCCTAGTGCCTGGAGCTATGTCATATTAGTTCTTTTCCAGCATAATTTTGAAATTACCTTTTCCACCAGTCTGAAACTCAGCTTTGTGAGTTTTCTTGAGAATGTAACCGAATGATGATCTTGTTCAAGTTTATGTACTATTATACAGATTCCTTTCTTTATTATCTTCTTACAACTCATAACTTGCAACTAGCTGGATGTCTAATACTCTAAAATTAATGAATACCTCTTCAAAATTTGTTGGGAAAAAGTCCAGCTTGCAGGTGAATAGATCCATGTGGTAGTTGGTTCTTTTGCTCAAATAGGGTAGTATTCCTGTTGGTCTTGTTCTCAGAGTAATATCAGTGTATGAGATAGTATCTGAGGAAACTTTGTGATTTCTAAGGCACTGGCACACGTGAGTTGATGTTTCTATCACGGTGATGTCGAGTCTGTCATTGATACATGCTGGAGACTGTTCCCTGGTGGTGAGAGGGTGTCAGATGGTGATTTTAAAAGCGAAGCATTGAGTTCGAAGAGATTTTAGCTACTACATGGCTTTTTCACCTGTGTTATGTATCTCATTAACATCCCTCTCCAATCTTTTTCTTCCCTCTCTTCTTTCCTCCTACTTCTGGGCTCTTTCACCTAACAGCTTGTGACTTAGGGCTTTCTTTTAGCAAGTCTATTTGGAGCAAGGGAAGTTAAAGGGGTATTGTGTTTGGATCTCCATGTATGATTACATAAGAAATAAGTATTGTGTGTGTGTGTGTGTGTATGTATTTTATATCATTGGACAGAGTGAAATGATATGACATTAGAAATGCATCTGGGTAATTAGGGAGGACTTCTTTTACAAGATGAAATTTTTGCGCTAAATTTTTTGAAAGACTGAAGAGGTATGCCATGACAGAGAAAAAGCAAAAGAAACATATTTTACTTGTGGTTTGACTTGAGGAAGATTTGAAATGAAAGAGAACAAGCAGGTTTTCCTGAAAGCTACAATTTAAGCAGGTAAAGTCACATGTAGGTATAAAAATAGATGATCATAGAGAAAAGACAGAAATGTTATGAAGTCAGAGGAGATCGGAGCAGGTGCTTGCATGCTATCAAAAAAATAAATAAACTGATACATTGATAGCCTTAAGCCAAAAAAAATGTAATTCTAACCCCAACCAAGAAGCTAACAGGTTATTTGAGGAATAGCTGAGAAATGGGACTAGCTGGTAGCAATCCAAAGACATAAAATGGCTCTGTGATTTCGTACCTCAGCAGCTTTTCTGGATATTTGTTGTCTATAAAGCATATTTATTTTCTCAAGAATTTTTACAGATATTAAATTATTTCCCAGTAGCATGCCATAAAATAGTAAAAATTAATATTCTTATTAAGAGACCAAGGCTTAGAGAGTTACAGTGATTTACCCAAACCAGCTCCTGGCAAACCTGTTAATCCTTCCCCTGTGGCTCTTCAGTTAGTGACCTTTCCCTCTCAAACACTGCCACTAGGCATGGGGTGGAACCCGGTGGTAAATACCATCAAAAGTCCCTGGGATTTATAAGGTTCATGTGTCTTCTCCTAAAAGATGCCAAAGCATCAGTACCATTGTGGCAGCAATCATGAACAGGAGCTGAGAACAACAGCATGTGTTTAGGATGATGCTAATTAGCATCGTTGCATAATTTGGGAATTTATGCTTAGAAGAATACTTGAGTACTCTTCCAACACTCCACTGGGTTTATAACATCCCATTAAGTGGAATGGGATTGTGGTTATCATTTGCTAGTATCTGTCAGCACACATGGTACCTGCCATGCTTAGAATACAGTATTCCCTAAAGAATAGTAAAGCTGTCTTAAATTTATTAAATGTTTAGCTTGCTTCAAGGGCAATAATTTGTCCTTCAAAAAAAAGTTTTCTTTTTAAAAAAAGATGTTTATTGAATCATTAGCTGCCACAAGGTAGATAGATCTGTTAAATATTATTTATTGCTCTTTGGTTCCATAATCCCTGCTGTCTATATTTGTCTGGTCTTTAAAGTCATTACCTTAAAACATTTATTTTTATCAATTGGGGGCTAATTACTTTACAATATTGTAGTGGTTTTTGCCATACATTGACATGAATCAGCCATGGATTTACATGTGTTCCCCATCCCTATCCCCCCTCCCGCCAGCCTCCCCATCCCATCCCTCTGGGTCTTCCCAGTGCACCAGCCCTGAGCACTTGTCTCATGCATCCAACCTGGGCTGGTGGTCTGTTTCACCCTTGATAGTATACTTGTTTCAATGCTATTCTCTCAGAACATCCCACCCTCGCCTTCTCCCACAGAGTCCCAAAGTCTGTTCTGTACATCTGTGTCTCTTTTTCTGTTTTGCATATAGGGTTATCGTACCATCTTTTTTTTTTTTTCCATCTTTCTACATTCCATATATATGCGTTAGTATACTGTATTGGTCTTTATCTTTCTGGCTTGCTTCACTCTGTATAATGGGCTCCAGTTTCATCCATCTCATTAGAACTGATTATTCAAAGGATGTTTTAATGCTTTGTATGGGCTTCCCTGGTAACTCAGATGGTAAAGCGTCTGCCTACAATGCAGGAGACCCAGGTTTGATCCCTGGGTCAGGAAGATTCCCTGGAGAAGGAAATGGCAACCCACTCCAGTATTCATGCCTGAAAATTTCATGCCTGAGGAGCCTAGGGGGCTACAGTCAATAGGGTTGCAAAGAGTCGGACATGACTGAGTGATTTCACTTTCACTTTCATGGTATATGTATATAAATTCATAGACAAATCTAGCAAAGAAACAATTTTTAACTAAGTGTGAGTTAAAAGTTTTAATATTTTAATTCAAATTGGGGAACTAAATTTTGTCACAAAAACAAATTCATTATAGCAGCAAAAAAATGGTGATGAAACACATATTGGGAAGGATTAAGAGATGATCATCGTCAAACCTAGTTGTGGTAATGATTTAATACTGTCCAGATAGTGCTGAGCCATGTGACTAAGAGAGGAAACCTAGACTAGCAAGCAAGAATGTGGAATCTCTCTGGAGTCACACTGCTTGGATGCAAACCATGATTCTACCCTTTACTGCCCATATGAAATGGGCAAATGACTGAACCTCTGGGTACCTCAGTTTCTGCATCTGTAAATAGAAGCAAAAATTAATCTTTCTCACAGGTTGCTGTGAAGATTGAATGGATTAATATATTTAAAGTGTTTATATCAGTGTCTGACATTTAATAAATACTCTGTAAATAATTCCTTTTATTACTATTAAGCAAAATACATAATTATTTTATTTCTAACAGTCTTCCCTCAGATTCCAATATGGAAGAAAATACTTTGAAATTTCCAGAAAAATATGTTTAATCATAAATAAAACCAACAGAATTTATTTCAATACATTCATGTTATCTACATCACCATTACTTTTATGTTGTTACTTTTATTATTAATAGCTACCAAGTATTGAGTAATTAGTGTGTGCCTAGCATTACATACATTAGCTCATTTAATCCCCATGATAGCTTAGTGAGATGCATATCATTATCCCCATTTTACTGAAAGGGAAGCTTGTGACTAGTTCATTCTTCTAATAAACTTAGAAAATAAAAGAAAACTTAGAAAATAAAATCTATGCAAATGTAGCTCCATTTATGTCAGCCTTTTCTTCTCATTTCTCACTCCATTTTAATTATTTTGGTAGTAGCACTGAAATAGCACGAGTGTACTTCCTTTTATGAACGAGCAATAGATAGTATCATCCTAAATGTGATCTTCCTAATGAAATAAAGTTGATTAAAAAGTTCACCTTTTTAAAAAATAATTCACTGCTAGTGTAAGATCATCAGTAGTCTAGTTCACTTTGGGCGTGAGATGACTAAAATATAAATTTTCCATTCCTAGGTGAGTACAAGATATATGTTTACTACTGCCATAGAACACAGAGAATCTTATTATATTGCACAAAATTTATTTAATGAATAATTTAATGAATGTTAGAGCCTTTACAAAGAATCACTTGGTTTAATTTTGCTGAGAATCAGTTCATTTTTCCTTCAATATTGCACTTTTCTTCTGGTCAAATGTTAAGGCTTACCTCGAAGACATGTTAAATTGGATCTTATGCTGGTTTAATGCATCCTGAGGTTGACAGTAAGCTGACTTTATTGTAAAGCATTTTATTCCATGGAAAGGAAAACTGTCTCAGTCATATGAACCCCACCCAACAGAAGGCAATGGCAACCCACTCCAATACTCTTGCCTGGAAAATCCCATGGGTGGAGGAGCCTGGTAGGCTGCAGTCCCTGGGGTCGCTATGAGTTGGACATGACTGAGTGGCTTTGCTTTCACTTTTCACTTTCATGCATTGGAGAAGGAAATGCAACCCACTCCAGTGTTCTTGCCTGGAGAATTGCAGGGATGGGGGAGCCTGGTGGGCTGCCATCTGTGGGGTCACACAGAGTTGGACATAAATGAAATGACTTTGCAGCAGCAGAAGCAACAGATCCATTGTATTCAGCCAATAGATCGGGACTTTCATTCTATCTAAACATATGTTCTTGTAAACATAAATAAATTATTATTTCTCTGTCTCTCTGTATGTTCTATGGAAGTAGTGGCTGACTTCCACTTTAGTGGCTGACCCAAATTTCTTCCCAAGTCCATGTATATTTTGTAACATCCTTAAAGCAGAAGATTCATAGATTTTGACCATCACATGCTCAAAAATTATCTAGAGCCTTGATTATGTTGCATCAAAATTGAATTATGAAAACAAAGGTTAATTATGTTGATCAAGTTTATTCCATTAAGAAGAAAATTAAAAGTGTATTTTTAACTTATTTTTCTATAGTCAATCATCCATAATCCCTACCACTAAATAAAGGAGAAACAATGCATTAATGCATATTAATGTGGTCTAGCCAATTTGTTATTGTTAATTCTCTCCCAATTCCCTATTAATTTTATTTTTTAAGTTAAACAGTGCTAAATAAACATTTTTATTGTTTAATGAATGCAGTAGATGTAAATGACATATTCCATAGATGATTACATGGTAGAAAATGTAGTTTTCTTTTTAAATGAAAGAATAATAATCTGTCTTTAAGTTTAGTTCCCTTTGGGTCAAGAATGATATCTCCACCTGCATCATGCCAGGCACAGAGGCAGAGGTTTGGACTGTAGAGATTGAAAAAATGTTGCTCATAAGGTGGTTTTACATCCTGTTAGTGAGACAAACAAATGTTTGGAACTTTTCAGTGCAAAATGATAGAGACAGACTTACACAAGGGGCTTAAGAAACAGAAGAGGAAGACTGAAGGCACCCAGAGCCTTCTCTATTTTCTGCATAACTCTTACTGACTGTGCCTTTGTTTTAAAGCACCGTGGTAGACTCTGGGTGGAAACTTCAGGCAGAAAAATCACATAGAGGAATAGATGTGGTTGAGTAAGTAAGGAAAATGAATGGGTGAACTGAGATCTAGTATCCTCAGGACTTCAAATTGGAACATTGAAAACCCCATCCCAGAGGCAAAGTCATTATAAAGCCATTTGCCCCAGATAGGAACCAAGTTAATAAGCTGCAGACTAATATTAGTATGGGGAAAAGCACATCTTTTAAAAGTAATTGAGAGAAATAAAATCAACCATTTCTTAAAATCTTTGAATTATATGAAGGTATGAGAGTCTTTGCATGTGGCATGATCAAGTCTTGGTTCCCATGGCTGATTCCAAAGAGAGAAAAGAAATAACATGCCATTAATGGTCTTAAGATAGCTTTTCAGTTTCAGTTAGGCAAGGACAAGCACATTGAGTAGAAAGAGTTCGTTGATTGTTCTTATCTAAACAAATGAGATGTGAAGTAGAGATTACCTCAAATAAGACCAAAGCCAGTGACCTTATAGTGTTTTTGAGACTCTACTGTCTGGAGTTTAAGGGTTTGTACAGAGTAAATAAGAAAAATAATGTTTTGCAATGTTTTTTCCATATGATCCGTGACTCTAATGGTTCTAGTTCTAGGCTATTTCACAAATATTGATCACTTACTTTAGTTTGTGCAAGTTTAAATTTTGTTTTAGGTAGAAATTAATGGATGATGTGTCTCGTTTTCAGAAGGCAATCATATTTGTATCAGACAATAAATAGATTATATATTAGTAACTATATGTACATTTGTCCCCTGAGCATCTGCAGTTCCCCCAAAAGATTGAGAGTTAGTGTTAATTTGTTAATTTAAGCTTGACTTACTCAAAACAGGAACTTTGTTTCATCAAGGAGTATTGAATAATCATTCTCTTGTAGCTCCTGCTCACCCATGTGTGATTTGGCTATTATCGTCTTCTGACGTGGCTGCACTGTGTCACCTCTGCCTGATTCCTATATCAGGCAGATGTATTAGCTGCAAGCAGCAGTGTTCTCTCCATCAAGTCTGTCACAGAGAGCAAAAGTCAAAGATTTTAGAGGCATCCTTCACTTTTAACCTCCCGATTGTGGTCTGGCAATCAATAACTATATATTTTCATGAACTTTTTTCCTGTTAGAAAGCAGAACCAATAATATTAAACAACTTCACTTTAAAAAGTTATTTAATAGGGCTATTAGAAAAATAATTTTAATTCTAATGTCAGTATAGTATATATGAAATGCTTTCTCAGTGGTTTAAAATCAGTGTTGTGTGAGAGTAACTTTTGTAAAATGCAGATCCTTAGATAATAGCAAGAATGACAAAAGAACAGCGAGCAGGCTTTATATACATATATAATGTGCATACATATGTATAGTTTATACAATGATATACACACATAAAATAATGTGAACATCTTCGGTTTTCACAGTTACTAACACAGCTACATCTAAGCTATTTTACACACTTGCATTACCTTCCTGGACTAGAAGCCACTAGAGTTTGTATCCTCTGAGGAAGGGAAGTGACTGAGAAGAGAGCTAGTATTTGCCTAGATCTGTAGGCAGTTGTAGCAGAGAAGGCGATGGCATCCCACGCCAGTGCTCCTGCCTGGAAAATCCCACGGACGGGGGAGCCTGGTGGGCTGCGGTCCATGGGGTCGCTACCAGTTGGACATGACTGAGCGACTTCATTTTCACTTTTCACTTTCACGCATTGGAGAAGGAAATGGCAGCCCACTCCCGTGTTCTCGCCTGGAGAATCCCCGGGACAGGAGAGCCTGGTGGGCTGCCATCTATGGGGTCACACAGAGTCGGACACGACTGAAGCGACTAGCAGCAGCAGCAGCAGTATTTGTAGATCTACTACAGAAGGAACTTCCCATATATTATCTTATTTAAATTTCATAAAACTGTTTGATATAGTGATTATAATCACCATTTTACAGACAAGATAATAGGCTCTGATAGCTTAATAAATGGCCCAAATTCATACTATGTAGAAACTCTAGGGTTCAACAACCAAGATTTTTGTTGTTTCATTTTGTTTTGTATTTTTAGTTTAATTGTTAGAACAGATCATTTATTACATAACCCAAAATGGATAAACTGAAAATTTTTACCCCTACTTCTCTTGCTTTGTTACCCAGTTTCCTTCCCCAGAAATAACCAAATTTATTGGTGTCTTACATATTCATCTATAGATATGTTTTATTCCCAAACAAGAAAAAATATCCTATGTCAATTTATATAGAGTATTCTCAATTTTTATTTTGTTTTTGAATAAAACAGTTTTTCAGTGTACACACATACCAAATCATCACATTGAACACCTTAAACACATACAATTTTTATTTGTTGATTATGCTTCAGTAAAGCTGGAAAAATAGCACCTTGCATATAAATAAATAAATGATAGTGTTTTAACTAAAAAGTGTTCATTCTAAGATTCTAGCATACTTTATTTGCTCATTTAGATTGTTTCCAAGTATTAAAATTTTTACTACAGTGAGTAATCCAGTGTACCAGTCATTTCATACGTATAGAGATAGAGAGTTGAATTTTCAAACACAAAATGCAGTTTAGTACATGGTACAGGCAATATTTCAAACTAGAAGTGAAAGTATAGTTTTTTAGTAGGTAATATTGAAACAACTGGATTGGCATTTGAAAAAAAATTGAATTCTCCTCTGTCTTATCCTAGTATATCTCTCTGCTAATAATAATATCCTATAAGTATATTTTTGGAGCTTGCTAGATATTTGTTAATTTCATTTCTAACTTACATTTCTCAGATCCCATCAGTTTAACTTTCAGTGGTACACATAATATTTTGTTTTAATTAAACTCTCATTTGCTTGGCAAGATGTCTGAAGCATATCAATTAGCCAATTAGTTCTGATCAGTGAAGTGTCTCTTTGGTTCTGTTTCCACCAGGGCACAGCTCACAAAGGACCATCTCTTAGGACTGGAGGCTGAGGCATTTCTTTGTGTCCTAAGGGCCCAATTCCTTAAGGGTTATTGTTAGGATTAAGTGAGTTAATAATGTAAAATTGAACAGCTGTTGATTAGCATGGAGAAAACACTTCAAACAAGTAATAGAGAAGCAGGGTATCACAGTGGTTACATGTACAGATCTGGGAGCCAGGAGCCTGCATTTATATCTCATAACTGTCACCTGTTAGCTGTGTAACCTTCGGCAGATTTCTGACCTTGTTTGTGGCTCAATTTCTTTACCTGTAAAATGGGAATAAAAATAGAGGCTACATCACAAACAGTTGGCCACAACTGAGTGACTTTCACTTTTCCAAGGATGCCACTGGCTTATTCTGTGCCTCTGTGTGAGTTCAGAAAAAAGATAGATGCCTTTTAATTTTGCAACCTAAAGGCACTTTTGGGCTTCCCTGGTGGCTTAGATGATAAAGAATCTGCCTGCAATGTGGGTTCAGTCCCTGGGTTGGGAAGATGCCCTGGAGGGTGGCATGGCAACCCACTCCAGTATTCTTGCCTGGAGAATCCCCATGGACAGAGGAGCCTGGCAGGCTACAGTCCATGGGGTCGCAGAGAGTCAAACACAACTGAGCTACTAAGGACAACACAAAAGCCACCTTTATATGAAGAAATAGGAGCCCCTTCATTCCCAGACCAGGGCAAGGGCAAGATGCACTAAGCAGTGGCAGGATATCAACTCCTGTCCTCACTCTCTGCCACGTGCTTTTGGCAGTTTGATGGCACAACCCCTTACCAGGACCATGACCACAGTGTAGGATTACTATGTGTATGAAATGAGTTAATACCTTTAAGACACTTAGAACCACGGTCAGCACATAGTATGTGCTCAGTAAATACTAGCTATTTTCCCATCTAGCCCTTCACACAGTTTATTTCCTAACCTGGTTTCCTCATCATCCACCAGTTTCAGCACCATTTTATTTTAAAGCACAAAAGGCAGGTAAAGAACTTTTTCTAATTCCTCGTTTTTATAGTCACCATCTGTTTTAATTATTTGTAAGACTTTTTATACTTGATGTAATGTAAACATTTAAATTATAGGCACTTCAGCCTGTGCACACCACACACACACACACACACACACCCGCACACCCTTTCTTCCCTCTTTGGGGCAATTTTGAATTGACCCAACACTGAATATAAAACATCTGCTGAATTCACAATTTGTGTTCACATTTGGGCCTTAGTGAGGCAATTTCAGTGCAACACTGAATGGAACAGAATTGAGGACAGAACTGGAGTTCTTTCTGGAGGAATAAAATCTGTGATTACAGTTAGTTTGATGCATGTTAAGCTCAGAGGGAAAGGGAAGCATAGGGCAGGGGCTGATCAGACCGCAGGTCAGGAACAATTTCTGTAAGATTTGATGCTGGAGCTCTTCATAAAGATAAGGGAAAATAGGAAAGGGGAAGTTCAGATAGGATGAAAGCTTAGAGGCATTAATCGAGTCCATTTCCCTACACAGACGCTTTGAGTAGTAGGAAGGAAGTTAAGAGATAGCAAAGCCAAGTTGCGGTAGGTCATCAAAGGGGTCAGGATAAATATGTATAAGTTGATCCTATGTATAGTGTGAGTCACTTAAATAATTTGAAGTTCACCTATCTAAAACTGTATTTAGGATATAATTTTGTGTCTGAGTCACATAGACAAAGTTGAAGGAAAGGAATAATGGCAGTAGGCCACTCAAGATAAGAATCTGAAGTGAGAGAGATTATGAAGGAGGAAATGGTGTGGTTTGAAGATTTGACTGGATGATAATGGAGCTGGCTGACATTTTAACTGTGAAAGCTAAGCAGAGAAACTATAACCAAGGGATGAAATACATTTTTATTTCATGTTATGCCTTGCATTTAGGGCTCTTTTTGTGAAGAGTTACTTGATTGATCTTTCAGAAAAGAAACTATTTCTCTGGCCTTGGTAGTCTGGAAGAAACTTCATTATTTTCTAGGTTTAGGCGTAATAACTTAGAGGAATTTTTTGTGTATAATAGTTTACATCTTATCATGATTATCTCCTTATCCATGCCATATGGGACACTTCTAAATGTTTGAAACAGCAACTTCTCCAGAGAGCAGCCTAAGGATTTTTCATAATGAAATGCATCTGTTAACAGTTTGATAAACCATATTGTGCAAGGTGAACCTCATGCACTGTAGCTCAGGAATGTGGCACAAGTCTCCCATCTATACAGAAATTATATTCTTGCCTACTTCTATTGTGTAATATTAATACAAGTATCTACATATTAAGATTTATATGCTAGTAAATCCGTCCCAGTTTATGATGACTTTCAATGACCTACCTACAGACACCTGCTCATGTCACTACAAATTGGGTTAGTTCACTACCGCCATATGTGTATGCATTTTGAAGCCTAGATTTACTGAATCTCATTGGATTAACACTGGGTGCACTGAAAACAGATTTCTTTACTTGACAAATTTCTTGTATGTTTCCCCAGGTTAACTATAGTCATTTTAGATTTTTTTTTATATTGGATAAATTGTCCAGTTAATATTCTGAAATAATACTGTGATGAATATGAAATCATAAGCTTTTATCATAAAGCAAAGTTACAATATGCATTATGGAAGTATTAAAGAATTTACAAAATTATTCCTGAGGGCTGATAGTAATGGGATTAAAACTCAGAATAAAATGCACATACTTACCTCTAGCTCATCCTTTAGTAGCTCTTAAAGTTTCAGGGAATAGTATGGTCATTTGGAAAGTTCAAGTATCATCCCAAATGACTTGACAAAATCTAAGAAAGTTATTTGTTTGATGTATCACTTGTGAAAAAATCAAATGCTTATCACCTCACTTTGTGAAAAATATCTTTTCCCCAGGATGGAGAAATGAGCTATGCATTCTTTGTGGGCCATTAACATATGCAGAACATGTTTTTTGCTAGAATTTGTCTGCAGAATAATATTGCCTGTTATTTCATTTTCTCTATTCTCTTGAAAATGAATTAAGTTTAAGGACACTTTTAAAAATACTTTATTTTTGGATGTGCTGGGTTTTTGTTGCTTTGAGGGCTTTCCTCTAGTTGCAGTGAGTGGGGGCTGCTCTGTTGCAGTGATTGGGCTTCTCGTTGCAGTGGCTCCTCTGGTTGCCGGGCATGGGCTCGAGGGCATGCAGGCTCAGCAGTTGCAGCTCCTGGGCTCTGAAGTACAGGCTCAGTACTTGTGGTACTGGGGCTCAGTTGTTCCCCGGCATGTGGGATCTTCTTGGCCCAGGGATTGAACCCATGTCTCCTGCATTGGTAGGTGGAATCTTTACCACTGAGCTAGCAAGAAAGCCTGAAGAACACTTTTGAATTTTATTTATCCTTGAAAATTAGAGAATTCCAGCCCCCAACGTGTTGGGTCAGGATAAGAATCTCAGTAAAGGGACTTGGTAATGGCCAAATGCATAGGAGGAATAAAAGCAGGAGTGTTGACACAAAAGGCAGAGAGGCTTCCAAAAGTAAGAAATCGTTGATAATGGTAAGTGCTGCAGTGAAGTCAAGTAAAGATGTGAATGAAAAATTGTCCACTGGGTTTTGCAACAAAGACGTTAGTAGTGAATTTGGCAGGAGTGAATTCCTGAAGTGTCAGGAGTTACAAGCTTAAATGAAGTGGGTTGAAACATGAGGAGAAGATTATCAAAGTACCTTAGTAGGTCATGGCAAGCTAAAGAACTTCTGATGTATCTTCGTTGCTGAAGCTCTCTAAGGACAATGATAGCGTTGATAATGATGGTGACAATAATGAAGATGATGATGATGACGACGTTTAAGATTTCTTGGGCACCTCCAGTATGCCAGACACTGCAATACACACTTTTTACATACTGGCTCTTATAACCTTCACAGCAAACACTTTACGTATAAATGAGATTTTAATAGTTCAGCTCTTCTTCATCTGCTTGTTCCCCTTGATGCCTCCTCCCTGTGTATCTTCCTTTATTTCTTCCTTCCTTCCTTCATTTTCCCTTCTTTTCCTTCCTATCATCTCTAGCAAATATCTATTTAACTCCTTTTAGATTCCAGGTAGTTTGTTATATATGCAAGAAATACAGTAATGATGAAAATATTTTGGCAGTCTTCTTCCTTTGCTTCTTGAGAAAAAAATCTTCCTTGCATACTTTAGTTCCTGTAACCCATCACTTTCTGCATATCAAACTATCTCCATTGGCTAAGGAGAGTTTCCCAGAATGCTCTTCTTACTTCTTTGCTCTCTCAGGATCTTTCCTAGTAGCCTCCACTTCCATATGTTTAATTTTCTAGGAAGGCCATACAGTTAGCATATATTTAAACTTCTCTGAGGAAGCCATTGTGTTTAAAGTGTGAGACCTTGGGGGCATCTCTGGTTAGAACAAACCCAGATGAGCACGACGAAGACAAAGGTTTTAGCAACTCCCTCCCTCCGTATGGGTTCTTCTAACATCCTAGCCCAGGAACTTCAAAAACGTTCTTTAAATATTGTTTATCTTTATTTTGTGAAATCTTTTCTTAAATCACCTTACTCTCCTCTGTATATTTCTCTCATTTTTGTCTTTTCTGTCACTAACACCCCTCAGCAGACACTATAATAGTGCAATGCCACATTGCTTTCACTCCTACATTCAGTATACATCCTCACCATGGCCGCCAGTAGCCCTTCTCAACACAGCTCTTAGGACACAGCTCCACCCACTCCTAGAAGACCATAGGCACCAGGCCGTCTGTTTACATTACACCACATGCTGTCCTTTTTAATCAAAGTTCAAAGTGGGCCTCAGGTAACATTTTTTATAAGCATCTATTTTGCCATAGTCCTGTGACTATTCCGTACTTTGTTGACTGCATCTCTTATTTTAAATCCACCTGCCTCTCAATTTTAGGAACCCTTGTAGAAAGTTATAGCGCAGCATCATTTTTGTGTGCTGAATGATGGTGGAGTTTGCTTGTGTTGCATTTGAAATTCTGCCATCAGCACACAAAAGGAACCATGCTAGCTGGTTAAGGTAGGAGACCTTTTGCTCCTTCTCGCTTACATGCTGTGACTTTGAATGCAGCATTCATGCAGCAGCTTTACAATTTTATGCAAATCTTCAAGGAACATTTTGATTCTGTTTGGAAAATGTTCATCATTGATTTAACAAGTAAATTGGTAAGGTTTTTAATTACATTTTTGGAAAGTATTCTGCTAAAATTAGGTTCACTAATTGGCTCTCTGTAAATAATATTGAAATCGGAAACATTTTCTTCATATTTAATGAAATGTACAGTAAATTTAACATACCTAGTACAATTCTCCTAAATGTGGCAACAAATTTTTGACATTAAAATGCATTGTTTTTTCTCATCATTATTTCTGATGTTACATTTTAAAGTCTAATTCCTAGGGTTCTCTGAGATCAAGAGAAATTGAAGTTCATCTTAAAGTAATGATATATCTTCCATTGTTTATGTTTTTATGCCTCAGTCCTTCTATTTGATTTCAGTGCTCTATTGGCACTGTCATTCTTGTAAGAAAAATAATTTGACTATTCTGTGAAACTTGTAGCAGAAGGACTTTTTTTCTACAAAAACTTGAGTCATGTGATTTGAAATCAAGTTGGTACTACACCTGAATATTTAATAATTCAATTTTACATTATAATCATTTTTTCTGTTTCCTTTTTATATCATTTTGCTTCACTGAGATTTTGTAAAGTTCTAAATTCAAGATTAGGAAATACTCTGTTTTAGGCTGTACCAGCAACATAAAATTATTATATTCCAAACTGGTTAATTCAGAAATTAAAGTTACACAAACACAACATATGAGAACGCAGAACAAAACTGAATAAATCTGATTCTTTCAGCCAAGAGGAAGAGATTACCCAACACACACACATACATTAAAAGTGTCTTGAAATATAATTTCTATTTGTTTTTGTATTTTTAATATGTCAACCAAAAATTAATGCAGGAGCTTGCAACTAAGAAAAGAGTTTCTTTGGGATTTTAAGAATTGAGACACAGATTCAGGTAACCCTGAAAGAGTAATTCAGTGAAACAAAAGACTCAGGGGCTTATAAAGACAAAAAGGCATAAGGCTGTTGAAAGTTGCCTGATGAGAATTGTGATTCACTGACACAAGTCAGAAAATAATTGTTCTCAAGGAATTGTGAGTTGTTTTAGGGTAAAAGCTCTAACATTTTGAGTTTCTGGCAGATGCTGGCAGATGTCCTGGATTCCTTCACAAGGATCATAAGTGGTCCAAAGACCAGGTTCCATCCAGGCTGACGCTTCCTCTGCAGCCTCCCAGCTCTCAGCAATGCCAGCCCCGTTTTTATTTTCCTTTCACATGTTTCCTCACTCACTCATATTACTCATCCAAATGTAAGCCAAACAAACAGTGACAAATTCTGTCTTAGAATGGCTTTTATTACAAAGCTTCTAGGAGAAGTTAAAATCTTTCTTTACTGACCTAGCACAGAGTAAACATTCAAGTATGTATTGAATGTGGGAATGATGAACATGATGGACAGACATGTAGTGTGAAAGATGATGAGTGGAGAGAAGGATGAGTGAAAAGACAGTAAAGGAAAAAAAAAATTGAGTGGGGGTTGGCAAGAGGAGAGGTAAATAGGCTGTTAAAAAGGATGGAGACCAGAAAGCAAGATATATAGAACAGTAGGTAGCTCTGTGTGTGTGTGCACGCGCGTGCACGTTTTCTCCATTCCATGTGTTGGTAATTTACATGGCAGTATTTTGAGCACCAGTATCATTGACAACATAATCCCTTTGTTAGAATTTTCAAAACAACTAACCATCACTTTGCAGTCACAGAGTTTATGAACCAGTACTTTGCTTTCATTTGGTTGTAATAAACATGGAGTTAAGTACAGAATTATTTTCTTAATTGCCAAGACTGAGGAAGGAAGATATGGTATTAGAAGGAAATTTCACAGTGAATACATGTGACTCCTATGAGTTATTTCACTCCACTGACTCACACACTCAAATTCTTTCTATAGTATGCCAGTAAACCTTCTACTAGCCAACCAAATCTCAGGCCACTATAGGATCTGCTTCCCAGAGTTCCTGAATAATTTATTCAAAAGACTAAGTATAATCATGTGTGTATATGTGTGCTAAGATGCTTCAGTCATATCTCTTTGTGACCCCCATGGATTGTAGCCTGCCTGGTTCCTCTGTCCATGGGATTCTCCAAGCAAGAATACTGGAATGGCTTGCCATTTCCTTCTCCAGGGGATCTTCCCAACCCAGGGATCCAATGCAAGTTTTGTGTCTCCTGCATTGGCAGGAGGCTTCTTTACCACTAGTGCCCCTGGGAAGCCCAGTAATCCCATGATGCCATATTAAAATGATTGGTAGGGTGAGTGCCAGATGTGTATAGGGGCTTACTATCAAATGTCTATTTTGTTTTGTATCTCTAAAAGTATTAGAGAATTTAAGCAAAATCAGATGCTCTGGGGAGCAACCCAGTGAATGACCATCCCTGAAAAGTGATTTGGTGTTTGCAAAATCTGCAGCAGTCATTATTTCTGTGCTTACCTAGATGACCATGGCTATTAAACACTGATTTGTTTTAAATGTACTTCTACTTTTATCCTATCAGTTTAAGGAAATGTAAAACACTCACCTTTTCAAAATCTAAAGGTCATTCCCAAATACCATAGAGAATTTGAAAATGCTGAACTGTCTTAAAAATCTTTGCTTATTTTTTGAAGCATTAGCTTTAAAATAATTAAATATACAGCATGAGTGAAAAACATGAGTAAGAAAAATACATATATGAAAGTAAAGTATTCAATTAAGTTTTATGGTATTAATTGCACACTTAATTAATCTTTATTGCTCACAGTGCTCACTTAATAGGAAAATAGAGGAATATTAAATTAGTGAAATATGTCTCATATCAGTATATTTTCCAGTATGTGTACATTTTAAGTAACTGAAAATGCCTTTGCTCTTAAGAGATTTTAGAGATTCAGCCTCTGCATTTATAATTAAAGATTTCATTTTTAGAACCCTCATAGATGTGACTAAAAAGGGAAATGAGCCATAACCGTGTTAATACTACCCTTTGCTCAGAACTATCTGCTCACCAAAGCTTATGAAAAGTACAACTAGGTAATCATGAGAAGATAAGGTTTCTGACTCTAATTGGTTTTCCCCACTCTGCAGGTTATTATGTAATTCCTAATGAAATTTTTATATTAATCAAGTTTAAAAATTGCCTTGTCATATCTCAGGGATTTTAATTGTCAATCTGGTATGCGTTTTTTAAATGTGGCACATTGGAGGAAAAGGAAAAATAGTTTCCATTTTTACTTATGAAAATAATCGATTATAATTTCATTATTTAAGAAAAGCAAACATACTTTGCATACTCTTTTATCAAACTGAATATATATTACCAGTCAATAACTTCTAGGTTAAAGACAGAGCTATAACTGCAATCCTCTTATATTTGAAGTTTTGGGTATTTTCCGCCCCCTCTGGATACAGAACAGAAAAAGCAATGAATCACTGACCAGCAGTTTCCTTTCCAGTTATCAAAACAAAAAACAAACAAACATATCACTGGTAAAATAAATACACAGATTACTGCTCAATATAAACATATATATAAACATAAATGTAACTATAAATATATATATTCTGAACAAATTTACTTTTTATCCTTATTATTATTAAATTGTTATTCATATAACAAAGTATAAGATGGAAAACATGTATGTATCCTTTTTCATTTTCCATCTTATACTTTGTTATATGTTCTTCCCTTGTGGTTCAGCTGTTAAAGAATCCGTCTGCAATGCGGGAGACCAGGGTTCAGTCCCCGGGTTGGGAAGATCCCCTGGAGAAGAGAAAGGCTACCCACTCCAGTATTCTGGCCTAGAGAATTCCATGGACTGTCTAGTCCAGGGGGTCGCAAAGATTTGGACATAACTGAGCAACTTTCACACACACACATAGGTACACATATATGTGTATATACACAAAAACATATATAAAAACACATGCAAAAAAAAACATGCATATAAACATATTCTTCATAATCAAAAAGGCATTCATAAACAGTGTGTCCTAAGCAAAATAGATGCCACGAGAGCCAATGAAGTGCCAATACTGTCCTTAACTGACCAGATTGTTAACGTCTAAACAGGAGTACGAGTAATAGATTGAAAACAGCTCTTCTAGAAGTCCCCAGTAACAGTGAGCTGAGAGGAAAGAGACAATGCCCATTGCAGCTCACACTGGGTTCTGGGAGCTGCTCTAAAGGCAATAATCTTATGATTGTAGAATCTAATCTCCAAGAAAACTTTTGAATTGATTTATGGAATATTTCTAAATGTATGTCTTTTGCAAAAATGTTCATACTTACATGAGTTGATGTCTGCTGTAGAAAAAGGTAAATCATCTCCTTTATTCCAAAATACTACAGAAGGTTTCTTCAGAAAGCAATATGGCCATCAGAATGTTTTAAGCATTTGTCTGCATCATACCTCCTGCCAGATTCCCTTTTCTTTCTTCTTGTCTGAACTCCTTGTTTTTAAATCCCAGTTTGAATATATCATATTCCTGGAAGATTTCTCTGGCTGATTTCCATCACTGCCTTCATGGGGTTTCTCTTACCCTCCTCTCTGAGAACTCTGTAGACTATATATCTTTAGGCTGGTGCTATCACTGCACTATACTATATTCTTTTCACAAATCTTTTTGTCCAAGCATATGTTTAATAAATATTTGTTGTATGTTAATTATATAGTGAAACTGCTGAAAATAGGGACTGAGTCTTAGAAATCTCACTCTTAGCAATGTCTGGCACAGTTCTTGACCTAGAATCTGTGTTCAATAATTATTTTTTAATAAATAAGTGAATGATGACTGTGACAGGCCCTGAGAGATACCATTTTCCTCCAGTTTATTGAAAATGGAAGGATGCTTAATAGAATCAGGGTTGTCAGTTTAAAATGATGTATAAAGGAGATGAACAGTAGAAGGATGGTTACCAGGGGCTATGGGAAAGGGGAAACGGGGAGGTGTTGATAAAAGTGGTACGACATATTGGTTATGCTTGATGAAGAAGTTCTGAATATCTAATGTACCATAGTATAACTGTAGTTAAGGGTATTATATTGTATATTTGAAATTTGCTAAGAGGACAGATCTTAAGTGTTATCATCCCCCAACCAAAAAAAGAAAGGAAAGGAAATGATAACTTTATAGGTGAGAAATTTGCTAGTTAATTTCATTGTGGTGACTATTTCACAACTATGTACATACATTATTTTTAATTCTCTATTGTACCTCAGTAACTCTGGGAGGGAAATGATGTTTAAAGAATATAGAAAGTGGAATATGTCCCAAGATTAATATAGTGGCACAAATTTGTAAAAAGCCTCTAAGGTCATCATAAGCTAGGCTGACAAAAATGTCATATAATCAATAACAATAACCAGAATCCCTCTTTAAATCATGTATAGAAATATACTGATCACTATTACAATGTAAAAGTGTAAAGTAGAGAGGAAAACTATAACTGCTGGTTTGATAAATCTTTTTTAAGAGCAATTGTTTTCAAAGGGGAAAGACTAGGAAAAAAGTATATCATGTAAAACTTAAAATTCAAGTTATCTAGGTGAGTCTTTTTGTCTCAAGTTTACAAAAATGGCCCTGAGAGCTGTCAAAAAATATCTAGTGGTCCAAGATGTCTGAAATAGTGCAAAGCCTTTGACCCAGATTCTTTACCATCTAAGCCAACAGGGAAGCCCAAAATGACAGTATGATCTCTGTTCACTTCCAAGGCAAACCATTCAATATGACAGTAATCCAAATCTGTGCCCCAACCACTAATGCCAAAGAAGCTGAAGTTGAATGGTTCTATGAAGACCTACAAGACCTAGACTAACACCAAAAAAATATGTCCTTTTTATCATAGGGGACTGGAATGCAAAAGTTGGAAGTCAGTAGATACCTGGAGTAAGAGGCAAGTTTAGACATGGGGTACAAAATGAAGCATGGCAAAGGACAAAGTTTGGCCAAGCGATCACACTGGTCATAGCAAACACCCTCTTCCACCAACACAAGAGGCAACTCTACACATGGACATCACCATATGGTCAATACTGAAATCAGATTGATTATATTCTTTGCAGCTGAAGATGGAGAAGCTTTATCCAGTTAGCAAAAACAAGACCAGGAGCTGATTGTGCCTTAGATCATGGACTCCTTATTGCAAAATTCAAACTCAAATTGAAGAAAGTAGGGAAAACCATTAGGCCATTCAGGTGTGACCTAAATCAAATTCTTTACAATTATACAATGAAATGACAAATAGATTCCAGGGAGTAGGTCTGATAGATAGAGTGCCTGAAGAACTATGGACAGAGGTTCATAACACTACAACAGTCAGTGACCAAAAAACACCCCCAAGAAAAATAAATGAAGAAAGCAAAATGGTTGTCCAAGGAGGCCGTAAAAATAGCTAAAAAGGAAGAGAAGCAAAAGGCAAAGGGGAAAAGAAAAGATATACCCATCTGAATGCAGAGTCCCAAAGAATAGCAAGGAACGATAAGAAAGCCTTCCTAAGTGAACAATGCAAAGAAATGAAGGCAAACAATAGAATGGGAAAGACTAGAGGTCTCTTCAAAAAATTAGAGATACCAAGGGAACATTTCATGCAAAGATGGGCACGATAAAGGACAGAAACAGTATGGACCTAACAGAAGCAGAAGGTATTAAGAAGAGATGGCAAGAATACACAGAAGAACTGTACAGAAATGACCCAGATAACCAGGATGGTGTGATCACACATCTAGAGCCAAACAGTGCAAAGTCAAATGGGCCTTAGGAAGCATCACTAGGTACAAATCTTAAAAGATAATGCTGTGAAAATGTTGCACTCAATATTCCAGCAAATATGGAAAACTCAGCAGTGGCCACAGGACTGGAAATGTCAATTTTCATTCCAATCCCAAAGAAGGGCAATGCCAAAGAATGTTTATACTGCTGCACAGTTGCACTCATTTCAAATGCTAGCAACATTAATGCTCAAAATTCTCCAAGCCAGGTTTCAACAGTATATGAACTGAGAGCTTCCAGGTGTGCAAGCTGGATTTAGATAAGGTAGAGGAACCAGGAGTCAAATTGCCAGCATCCATTGGATAATAGAAGAAGCAAGAGAATTCCAGGAAAACATCTACTTCTGCTTCATTGACTATGCCAAAGCCTTTGACTGTTTGGATCAGAAAAAACTGGAAAATTCTTAAAGAGATGGGAATAACAGGCCACCTTACCTGCCTCCTGAGAAGTATGTATAGCACGTCAAGAAGGAGCAGTTAGAAGTGGACGTGGAACAACAGACTAGTTCAAAACTGGGAAAGGAGTACGTCAAGCCTGTGTGTTGTGACCCTGCTTATTTAACTCATATGCAGTGTACATCATGTGAAATGCTGGGCTGGATGAAGCAGAAGCTGGAATCAAGATTGCTGGTAGAAATAACAATAACCTCAGATATACAGATGACACCACCCTAATGGCAGAAAGTGAAGAGGAACTAAAGAGCCTCTTGATGAATGTCAAAGAGGTGAGTGAAAAAGCTGGCTTAAAAATGAGGATCATGGCATCTGGTCCCATCACTTTATGGTGAACAGATAGGGAAACAATTGAAACAGTGACAGACTTTATTATCTTGGACTCCAAAATTACTGCAGAAGATGACTGCAGCTCTGAAATTAAGAGATGCTTGCTCCTTGGAAGAAAAGCTATGACAAACCTAGATAGCATGTTAAAAAACAGACATTACTTTGTGGACTCAGGTCTGTATAATCAAAGCTATGGTCTTTCCAGTAGTCATGTATCAATATGAGAGCTGGACCATAAAGAAGGCCGAGTGCTGAAGAATGATGCTTTTGAACTGTGGTATTGGAGAAGACTTGAGAGTCCCTTGGAATGCAAGGAGATCCAACCAGTCAATCCTAAAGGAAATCAGTCCTGAATACACATTGGAAGGACTGATGCTAAAACTGAAGCACCAGTACTTTGGCCACCTAATGTGAAGAGCTGACTCATTTGAAAAGGCCCTGATGCTGGGAAACATTGAAGGCAGGAGGAGACAGGGATGACAGAGGATGATATGGTTGGATGGTATCACCTACTCAATGGACATGAGTTCAAGCAAGCTCCAGGAAATGATGAAGGACAGGGAAGCCTGGCATGCTGCAGTCCATGGGGTCGCAGAGAGTCAGACACGACTGAGCAACTGAACAGCAACAATAACCAGGCCCAGATGCTGGAAGTAATTAAAATGGGTAAAGTATGTGTATCTGTCTCTTAAAGGAACAAATGAGTCAGTAGACTTGTCAAACTTTGAAAGAAAAAAATAATTAGATAATGTTTAAGTACTTAGCAAAGAATGAGATAATTCTTTGAAACCAGATGACATCACTAAAAATAAGAAATACCAAGCTAACAATTATTTTGTGGTAAGGGCTACTAGATTATGACCAAAAAAAAATACTATTAGCTACCACCATTTAATAAATTAGCCACTTTATGCCAGATTCTGTGCTCAGTGTAATATCTTTTGATTTTCATTGAGGTGCTAGCATAGTATCTCAGGATATCTTTGTAGGTAAGATAGAGAATAGGGATTAAAAGATAGGCAGATTTAAACTGGTTGAAGACATGTACCTAAAAAGACTTGATATTTTATAGTGAAATGGTCTTTTGCTATCTATGTTGTCATATTACACTAGTACTGGAAACAAGGTGGGGAGTTTCTTTGGTGGCTGAGCTGGTTAGAATCCCAGGCTTTTACTGCCATGAACTGTCTTCAATCCCTTGTCAGAGAACTGAGATCCTACAAACCACACAGCAGCATTAAAAAGAAAGAAAGAAAGAAACAAGTTATATTGATTGCAGTTGTAGGTGGCTCAAAACTGGGGGTTATTACTAATAATAGTTATAAAATGACAGAAACAATATTTCCTAACTACTTAGTGTGAAACTAGTAAGAAGCAGTATCTTAAGAAATAATTATAAGTTTCTGAATTAAGGGTTTGTAAAAAGTTAGTTTTTATTTAATAGACTGTTTTTGGTACAGCTTCAAGTTTATAGAAAAATTGAGCAGAAAAAGCAGAGCTTCATATACCTACCTCACTGACACTTCTAGTTTCCCCTTTTATTAACTTCTTATATTAGTGTGGTACATTTGTTACAATTGATGAACTGACATTGATACATTGTTATTAACTAAAATTTTTAGTTTACTTAGAGTTCACTCTGTGTTGTATGGTCTCCTGGGTTTTGACAAATGTGTAATGTCATGTATCCACCATTAGTGTATCATACAGAAGAGTTTCATTGTCCTAATAACGTCCTTGCTCCACCTAGTCATCCTTTCTTCCTAGAAACCACTAGTCTTTTCACTATCTGTATAGCTTTGTCTTTTCCAGTGTGTTATGCAGTTGGAGTTGTAAGATACATAGCCTTTACAGATTGACTTCTTTCACTTCTCGGAATGTGTTTAAAGTTCCTCTGTGTCTTTTCATAAGCTTCCCAGATGGCTCATTGGTAAAAAGAAAAAAGAAAAAAAGAAAAGAAATTCACCTGCAATGCAAGAGACATGGGCTCAATCCCTGGGACAGGAAGATCCCCTGGAGAAGGGAATGACAACCCACTCTAAAATTCTTGCTTGGGAGTCCCATGGACAGGGATGCCTAGCAGGCTAATGCCCTTGGGATCACAGAGAGTCAGACACAATTTAGCAACTAATCAACAACACCTTTAAGTGGCTGGATTTTATCTCTGAATAACATTCCATTCTATGGATATACCACAGTCTATCCATTCACCCTTTGAAGAATTACTTTGAATGTTTTGCAATTTGAATAAAACTTCTTTAAGCATTCATGTGCAGGTTTTTGTGTGGACTTTGGCTTTCAACTTATTTGGATAAATACCTAGGAGTATGATGGCTGGACTGAATGGGGAGGATATATTTAGCTTTGTATGATACTGCCAAACTGTCTTCCAAGGTGGCTGTACAATTTTGCATTTCCACTGGCAGTGAATAAGAGTTTCTATTCCTTAACATTCTCATCAGCATTTGCTGCTGTCAGCATTCTGGCTTTTGGCCATTCTGATAGGTTTCTGGTTGCACTGAAATCAGGTTTTAAAAAACGAGTTTCACTAGGAATAAAACCACCGTATGACCCAGCAATCCCACTCCTGGGAATATACCCTGAGGAAACCAAAATTGGAAAAGACACATGTATCCCAGTGTTCATTGCAGCACTATTTACAATAGCTGGAACATGGAAGCAACCTAGATGTCCATTGACAGATGAATGGATAAAGAAGTTGTGGTACATCTACACAATGGAATATTACTCAGCCATAAAATGAAACACATTTGAGTCAGTTCTGATGAGGTGGATGAATCTAGAACCTATTATACACAGTGAAGTAAGTCAGAAAGAGAAAGATAGATATCATATTCTAATGCATATACACAGAATCTAGAAAAATGGTACTGAAGAATTTATTTTCAGGCCAGCAATGGAGAACAAACATAGAGAACAGACTTATGGACATGGGGAGAGGGAAGCAGAGGGTGAGATGTATGGAAAGAATAACATGGAAACTTACATTACCATATGTAAAATTTGCTGTATGGCTCAGGAAACTCAAACAAGGGCTGTGTATCAATCTAGAGGGGTGGGGTGGGGTAGGAGAAGAGAGGGAGTTTCAATAGGGAGGGGATATACATATACCTATTTCTGATTCATGTTGAGGTTTGACAGAAAATAACAAAATTCTGTAGAGCAGTTATCCTTCAATAAAAAAATTTTTTTTAAATGAGTTTCACAAGTAGAGAAAGGGGGAGAGTTGCTTAATAAATGGTTCAACTGGGAAAAGATGTTCTTGATAGAGTTTTGTGGATCAAAACATTAATATATATCAAGAGTTTGTTAAAAATGCCAAAAACAAATCAAAACAAAACAAAAAATACCCTGCATGTTTTTGAAGTATGTTAACTGCCCTAGCACCCTGCTCATGAGACTAGTCATGCCATGCTCTGCTGGTCAGGCCCCGTGTGGACAATGGCCCTTGGGTCGCTTTGGAGCACGTGGTACTCTGGCAGTTTGGATTTGTTCATCCAGGATGTTGAGACTGTGGTTATGATGTCAGTCCAAGTGTGGTAAAAAAGAGGAGCAGAACAAGGAAATATATGAAAACTCTATCAAAATGGTGCTGCACACCTATTAGAATAGCCAATGGCCAGAATACTAACAACTATCAAAATACTTGAGCAAATGTCATATTAAAGGAATTGCTTTTTTGTGAGTTTCCAAACTGCTAAAGAAAATTTCCCTATTCTCAAATATAAAATGGAGATAATTTTACTAATCCCCAGAGACTTTGGGTAGAGTATATACTGTGAGGTAATGTCTGCATATTGCCTGACTCATAATATGTGTTCACCATCAGATTGGATGCCACTGGGGATCCAGGGGTCCAGAGGGAAGTCTTGGCTGGGAGACACATAAGTGACGTTTGAAGTGAAGTGACATTTGGATGAATTGGCTCTCTCACCAGAGACACATATAGAGCAAAATAGGAGAGGCCAAAGATGTCTCTGAAAAGACCAGGAGGAAAAGGAACTAGCCAAGGACATTATTGCAAGAAAGAAATGAACAGAATCAGAGCTTTTGTGGTTCTTGGCTCAGGTACCAGAAGCCAGGAGCCTGGGGAAACATCAGTTTCTTTCTACAGATTCGCTGCAACCGTTTTCTCTCCTTTTATCCCTGAAGACAAAGAACTCTGTGAAAGAGTCAACCATTACTGAGATTCTGTGGCATTAATTAAGTCTTTCAGTTTCTCCATCTGTGTATTTGCATCACACCTGTCACCACAGTAACCTGGAAGCTTATCTTTATACTTGTGGGGAGAGGTTCACATGTGTTCATTATACAGAGGGATCTGGCAGATTTAGGTCTGGTTGTGGCAGTAAGCAGAGCTCTGACATTGTAAGACTACCCTAAAACTGAAAGTAAATCCTCAGAGAATACAAAGAATAGAGGGAAAAGGCTATTAGCATTCCCAGTGAGGTGATCATGATGACATTAATATATTAGAAGTAAAAAAATAATTTTCAAAAGTTATTTCTTTAGTTTTGATACTAAAAACAAATGTAAATGTGTTCGTTTTTTCAGGAGAAACTCAGCAATCAACATGCAATAGGTTGAAATGACCATATATTCTATAGAAGTTTTAATATGCTAATAAATAGTAATATAATTTTCCACATTAGGATTTTGACATTGAAATTATATATTTGGGGGTTATTCTGGTAATTTAACTTTGGATTTTAAAGTTATTTACAAATTACTAGAGAATTTTTTGTATGTTCCTCTGGTACCTGATACCCTGGTACATGTGTTCTACCAAGTTTTTCTCCACATTTCTTAAAGAGATATTTACTTTATATTTTCTGCCTACAATTAAACTTTCCTATGAAAGGTGAGATATACTGTATTAAAATTAAACAACTTATTTGTTTTACATTTTGAAATTATGTGAGTTTCATATTTTCAACTATTTTTTTTTGAGAAGCTTTCAAGATTGCTACCACAGTGGTAGTAAACTGTTTCAACCCCAGAATTAAAAAATCATAGGCATAACTTTAATACTGTTAGTGATATTCTGTCTTCATTCTGTTCTCTACCGTTACCAATGCTCTTTAATGTCTGTCACTCTTACCATCCAAATCACAGTTGTTATCATGAAAATCAAGAAGAAAGCACCACTTCCTGGTTGGAGATATGGGCATTGGAACCAGATAGGACTGGTTCTGCAATTTAATTTATAAACTTGAAGACATCACTACACTCTTGTAAGTCTTGGTTTCTTCATTTCAAATAATACCTCACAGGACTAATATAAAGAGTAGACAAAATAGTACATGTTCTATACTTAGCAGAGTGCCTGGCACAGATAGGTTCCAAACAATACTATTTGTCCTTATCATCATTATCAACATATTACAAAGATATTGTTACATCAGTAACTCTAAAGATGCTACCAGACCTGGAATCTTGGAAATAAAGCAAAACTCTTAGGTCACGATATCTAGACAGATGTGACTTTCCATTAATTATGCAAAACCTTTGTAAATGCCTTATATTTCCTAAACACATATTCTAAGGGAACATTTGTCAGTATTGTAACAATACTTCTCAAGAAAAGGGCAAACAATATGGAGAAATTCTGCAACAGATCACCCTCTTGATAATTCACAATATGCATTAGTATATCAAAATCCCTGATCCAGGAAAGCAACTTTACCAGCATTGCCAAAAGTGCCCCACTCATATAATAGTGCTTACACTATGCCAGACTCTCTTGAGCTCTTTACATAGTAATTCATTTAATTCTGACAAACCTCTGAGGTAGAGGTTATCATCCCCATTTTGCAGATTAGGAAAATGAGGCTGTTTCCTATAATAGGTTGGTTATAACATGCCCATGAGCCCTCAACTACTTAAGAAGCAAATTCAGAATAAAAATCCAGAGCCAAGTAGGCTCCAGAGTCTGTTCTCTTAACCCCACCCCATATATTTTTGTCTCTATCATCCTCCCAGGATGCTTTCAGAGTAACTAGTTCCATTTTCAGTGCCTACCTGAAGAAACTGTAAATTTCTCTGGAGGCCAACACTGCTTTAATATGCTTGATAAATGTTTGTTAAGTTTTATAGATTATAAAACTGCTTCCTTTGTATCTTTCCATTCTAAACATTATAAGAAACCATCTCATTTCAGTACAATATTATAAATATATGTTCTTGAGGGTAGTAAGCCTTTCATAAAACTTCTGAAGTCACATACATTCAGATGTAAATAACAGTAAGTCTACAAAAATAGGTGCTTATTCTGCACAAAATCAATATTTAACACTGGAACTCTTCCAAGTCAACAATGGGAACCAAACTAAAAAAAGAAAAAAATGAGGTGACCAGTGCATAAAGAAACACTTCTAGAAATGACCTTGATATCACTTTTTCAGTACTACTGCCCACCACTGAAATAATTTATCTTTTTCTTGTTGTACTCTATCATTATGTGAAAATCATATTACTGTTATATTTATTATGACTCAAGGATCAGAGCATAAATCTCCAGACCCTTAGTCACCTCACCATTACCTGAACTTGTGCCAGAGCAGGTGTTGAATGAATTAGTAAATGACTAAATGACCACCTTTGGTAGAAAACACAGTCAATGAAAAGTTAGGGTGACCTTAGTTCTAGTCCCAGCTGCATTGCTAATCACTTTGCTGCCTTGTGGAAATTCTTCTCCTTCCAACTCTGAGATTCTATTTGCTATCTGTGCCCAAAAAAGTACAAAAAGTGCCAAAAAAAAGTAAGTGGAGAAAATGAGAAATGTTCTTGTCATCCTCAAGTTAATAAAGACCTGTTTTAATCACCCAGATACAATCTTCCTAAGAATGTTTCTTTTTAAACTCAAAGAAGCCTCAGCATCCTGTCTGAAAAACACTTTCATCATAATGAAGCATGTGTTTTTTGCATGATGTATCCAACTTAGTCATCTTATTAACAAATGCAAAATTATAGAACATTTATTTGAGTTGACTAAATTATCCCTAAATGGGGCAATTTCAAGACATGAATAACTTTCCATCTTTTATATTTCTAATGAGACATTCCTTTTCCCCCTTATTCTGCCCTGAGGATATGTAAAGGCTATGAATAATTTAAAATAATATTTCCTAAAGTGTCTTACATTTTAATAAATTCCCAACAGTGAAGTACCAAAATAATTTTAGTATTGTTTAAATCATATGAATGTTAGACATTAGTATTTTGTAGTGGTCATGAAAATTTCATCCTCATACTAGTGTAATTTGATAACATAGGAGGAAGAAATGATAAAATGTTATGAAGATATTATGAAGAAAGATATGGGAAAGTTGAAATTAAGAGGCAATTTCATATATTTCAAAAGAAAAATTTCTACTGATTTCTATAAAGAATATCAGTTCAGCTCAGTTGCTAGTCATGTCTGACTCTTTGTGACCCAATGGACTGCAGCATGCCAGGCTTCCCTGTCCATCACCAACTCCCAGAGCTTGCTCAAACTCATGTCCATTGAGTCGGTAATGCCATGCAACCATCTCATCCTCTGTTGTCCCCTTCTCCCACCTTCAATATTTCCCAGCATCAGGGTCTTTTCCAATGAGTCAGTTCTCCACATCAGGTAACCAAAGTATTGAAGTTGCAGCTTCAGCATCAGTTCTTCCAATGAATAGTCAGGACTGATTTCCTTTAGAATTGACTGGTTTGATCTCCTTGCAGTCCAAGGGACTCTCAAGAGTCTTCTCCAAAATCACAGTTCAAAAGCATGAATTCTTAGGCACTCAGCTTTCTTTATAGTCCAACTCTCACATCCATATATGACTACTGGAAAAACCATGACTTTGACTAAATTGACCTTTGTCGGCAAAGTAATGTCTTTGCTTTTTAATATGCTGTCTAGGTTGGCCATAACTTTTCTTCCAAGGAGCAAGAGTCTTTTAATTTCATGGCTGCAGTCACCATCTGCAGTGATTTTGAAGCCACCCAAAAGAAAGTCTGTCACTGTTTCTACTGTTTCCCCATCTACTTGCCATGAAGTGATGGGACCAGATGCCATGATCTTAGTTTTCTGAATGTTGAGCTTTAAACCAACTTTTTCTCTCTCCCCTTTCACTTTTTTTTTCCATTTATTTTTATTAGTTGGAGGCTAATTACTTTACAATATTGTAGTGATTTTTGCCATACATTGACATGAATCAGCCATGGATTTACATGTATTCCCCATCCCGATCCCCCCTCCCACCTCCCTCTCCACCGAATGGATAAGGAAGCTGTGGTACATATACACCATGGAATATTACTCAGCCATTAAAAAGAATTCATTTGAATCAGTCCTCTTTCACTTTTATCAAGAAAATCTTTAGTTCTTCTTCGCTTTCTGCCATAAGGTTGGTGTTATCTGCGTATTTAAGGTTACTGATATTTCTCCCAGCAATCTTGATTCATTTGTGCTTCATCCAGCCTGGCATTTTGCCTGATGAATAAACAGGGTGACAATATACAGCCTTGACGTACTCCTTTTCCTTTTTGGAGCCAGTCTGTTGTTCCATGTCTGGTTCTAGCTGTTGCTTCTTGACCTGCATACATATTTCTCATGTGGCAGGTCAGGTGGTCTGGTATTCCCATCTCTTTCAGAATTTTCTGCAGTTTGTTGTGATCTACACAGTCAAAGGCTTTGGCATAGTCAATAAAGCAGAAGTAGATGTTTTTCTGGAATTCTCTTGCTTTTTCTATGATCCAACAGATAAAGAATGTATTCCTGAATGAATCAGATATGTTCATAATTATTCACAAATGGTATGAAGATTCACTTGTATGGCAGCTGCTATAGACATAATCCTCTAATTCAATGTTATCCAAATGGGGAAGGCACCATGAGAGATTTTAAGTGAAGCAGATGCAGCTTTAGATTAAATAAAATCAATTCAATTCACTTCTGGTTACCTGGTTCTACCAAATCTCAAGTCTGAAACTCTTTAGAACCCCTTCATTTGAATGCATTATTAGAGATGCATATTCTCTTTTACCATTTTGTTTATTTATTTCTGGCTGCACTGGATCTTCATTGCTGTGTGTGGACAGTGGCAGCAAGCGAGGGCTACTGTACGCAGTGCAGAGGCTTCTCGTTGCGGGGGCTTCTCTTGTGGAACACGGGCTCTAGGTTCACGTGCTTCAGTAGTTGTGGCACACAGGCTTGGTTGCTCCAGAGCATGTGAGAGCTTCCCGGACCAAGGACTGAACCCATGTACCCTGTATTGGCAGGTAGATTCTTAACTGATGGACCACTGGGGAAGTCCCTGGAGATGCATATTATTTCAGCTAGTAAGTCCCTCAAGGAATTTCTGAAGTCACACATATTTGGATATAACAAACAGAAAGGATTAATCCTTTGTCTGTTGCTTCGTTTGCTATTATTTTCTCCCAATCTGAGGGCTGTCTTTTCACCTTGCTTGTAGTTTCCTTTGTTGTGCAAAAGCTTTTAAGTTTCATTAGGTCCCATTTGTTTATTTTTGCTTTTATTTCTAAAATTCTGGGATGTGGGTCATAGAGGATCCTGCTGTGATTTATGTCAGAGAGTGTTTTGCCTATGTTCTCCTCGAGGAGTTTTATAGTTTCTGGTCTTACATTTAGATCTTTAATCCATTTTGAGTTTATTTTTGTGTATGGTGTTAGAAAGTGTTCTAGTTTCATTCTTTTACAGGTGGTTGACCAGTTTTCCCAGCACCACTTGTTAAAGAGGTTGTCTTTTTTTCATTGTATATCCTTGCCTCCTTTGTCGAAGATAAGGTGACCATAGGTTCGTGGATTTATCTCTGGGCTTTCTATTCTGTTCCATTGATCTATATTTCTGTCTTTGTGCCAGTACCATACTGTCTTGATGACTGTGGCTTTGTAGTATAGTCTGAAGTCAGGCAGATTGATTCCTCCAGTTCCATTCTTCTTTCTCAGGATTACTTTGGCTATTCGAGGTTTTTTGTATTTCCATACAAATTGTGAAATTATTTGTTCTAGTTCTGTGAAAAATACCGTTGGTAGTTTGATAGGGATTGCATTGAATCTATATACAAGCAACTTCTTCAGCTCAACTCCAGAAAAATAAATGACCCAATCCAAAAATGGGCCAAAGAACTCAACAGACATTTCTCCAAGGAAGACATACAGATGGCACAAAAACACATGAAAAGATGCTCAACATCACTCATTATCAGAGAAATGCAAATCAAAACCACAATGAGGTACCATTACACGCCAGTCAGGATGGCTGCTATCCAAAAGTCTACAAGCAATAAATGCTGGAGAGGGTGTGGAGAAAAGGGAACCCTCTTACACTGTTGGTGGGAATGCAAATTAGTACAGCCACTATGGAAAACAGTGTGGAGATTTCTTAAAAAGCTGGAAATAGAACTGCCATATGACCCAGCAATCCCACTTCTGGGCATACACACTGAGGAAACCAGATCTGAAAGAGACACGTGCACCCCAATGTTCATCGCAGCACTGTTTATAATAGCCAGGACATGGAAGCAACCTAGATGCCCATCAGCAGATGAATGGATGAGGAAGCTGTGGTACATATACACCATGGAATATTACTCAGCCATTAAAAAGAATTCATTTGAATCAGTTCTAATGAGATGGATGAAACTGGAGCCCATTATACAGAGCGAAGTAAGCCAGAAAGATAAAGACCATTACAGTATACTAACACATATATATGGAATTTAGAAAGATGGTAACGATAACCCTATATGCAAAACAGAAAAAGAGACTCAGATGTATAGAACAGACTTGTGGACTCTGGGAGAAGGCGAGGGTGGGATGTTTCAAGAGAACAGCATTGAAACATGTATATCATCTAGGGTGAAACAGATCACCAGCCCAGGTTGGGTGCATGAGACAAGTGCTCGGGCCTGGTGCACTGGGAAGACCCAGAGGGATCAGGTGGAGAGGGAGGTGGGAGAGGGGATCGGGATGGGGAATACATGTAAATCCATGGCTGATTCATTTCAGTGTATGACAAAAACTACTGTAATGATGTAAAGTAATTAGCCTCCAACTAATAAAAATAAATGGAAAAAATTAAAAAAAATTTTTTTTAATTTAAAAAATAAAAATAAATAAATAAATAAATAAAAAAGATCCCCCCCCCCCAAAAAAATAAAGCTTAATTATCACACACACACAAAAAAAAAAACCAGAAAGGGACAAAAATAGATGGTTATAATGCACAAAAGCAATACTTAACACTGAAGTTTCCCAAACAACCAGTGAAAACTTAAACTAGAGAGAGAGATCCTGCTCAGAACTTTCTGAAGATGATACGATCTAGGCAAACATCTAGTACTGCTGTTTTATCTACAATTTATTTATAGTCACTGGTTTTTTTCTTTCTATTTATGTTGAGACATGTTTTTTTGTTCTCCGACATAGTGGCACATTTCCTCTTTATATTTTATAAGCTTTGTTGTTTTGTTATATAGTCATTAAGTCGTGTTGAACTCTTTGCAACCCCATGGACTGTAGCCCGCCAAGCTCTTCTGTCCATGGTATTCTCCAGGAAAGAATACTGGAGTGGGTTGCCGTTTCCTTCTCCATTTGCAAGCTTAATTGTGCATCAATTTTTTTAAAGTAAACAGTAGTGCTGATAGCACACCAATGTTCCAAAGATTCTGACAGTAGTGTATTAATGACTAAAGCTTGGGAAATATTGCTCTGCCAAGTTTAGACATATAGCCTCTCTTCTAATACACTGTCCATGTTACCACAGCTGCTTGTCAGGACCATGAAGCAGAGAAGCAACTCGCCAGTGATAGTGGGGGGATGGAGTACTTGGGTAGCAGAACGAAGTGACAGGATTGGGAAAGTGTTGAAAAAGAACATCAGTATCTCCTATCTTCCAGTAATCAGAACCCTGAGTGAGTGTCTGTAAGCCAGAGCAGGTGCCCTTGATCATTATCTTTACCTATTGAACCATTTACTTGGCTAAGTGGGATGGGGAAAGATTTTATTCTACAGAATCAGTGTGTGATGTCTTTATGAGTCACTGACTGTTTAATAAAGCTTGTCTTCACTTATCTTTTCCTAACTTTGCACATGTTTAATCCTGGCATTGTATATTATCAGCAGTTTGCTGACAGAGGTATGTGAGTGTCTCTGTGTGTTTTCATATGTGCACACAAACATACACATAAATATATACACACATATATACATACATAAATTAGCGCTTAAGATACATGGGGCTAACATGACATATTCTCATTTTGAGGATTCTCTCTCATCTAGAACAGATAATTTTTTGAAATGGCACCTTTGTTTTTAAAAAAGTAAGTCTGAATGTCCTATAACATATTTAAATGTGGTCCTAAGCAATGGGAATGTTAGCCATGGAATCTGGAAGTGTTTCATCAGTTCAGACTTGGTACATTCTTGCTCAGAGTGGCTCATTTTCCTGATGCTTATTAGTAAGTCAGGTTCCCTAGCCTGCATTTCTTAGGATAATATGTATCAGCATTGTTAGTACCAAAAAACTGTTTCATATTTGAATGTGTAGACAGTATGTATATGTGTGTGTTGTGCGTGTGTGCCTGTGTGTGTATGTGTGTATAGGTAGTGCCACAATCTTTGCAGAATCATTTTGTCAAATTTGTTGTAACTGATGAACTGTCATCCACATAAAATAATCAAAATGAGTGATTGTTCTGAGAGACTGCCAACTGTGCTTCCTATAAACAGGTCACAGTTGATTGACTTGACCTGAAGATAGGTATAATAATCACAATTGAGATGGGTTTTGTAACTCTTCTGCTGATAAGTATATAGTCACAGTCTGGTTGTTTCATGCTTATGAGCATAATTGGGATGCCTAAAATAAGATAAAATTGCTGAAGCTTCATTTCAAGAGCGAAACCCTGGGAAAACTATTAACAACTTAGCCTCCCTAGTTCATATGTGAGTATATAATGAGCCTTGTTAAAATGACATTTTATGGAGGCCTCCTTTCCTGTTGCCCACTCCGCGCATCAGCACTTGACCGCAGAGGACCAGCAGGACCCATCTGGCAGAGTTTCTTATCGGTAACAAAGTCCAGAAGGATTCTTTAAGTGGTGTTTTATGAAGACAGCAACAAGTTTAGCTGATGATAGATGCATTTTGCTTTGAGGTAACTCATAATTATTTACATCAATGACTCACTAGTATTTATGTCCAGGTCCTTTTTTGAGGAAATGGTGAAATCCTTAGACTCCTCTGTTCAGTTCACAGTGCTCATTTTTATATGTTCATCCACGGTCTGTTGATTCTCTTTGAGAGTCTCATATCTTATCTATTCCAGTTGAAATTGGTCACTTTCCTTGTAGAAATTTTCAAATTAAAAAAAAAACGTATCAAGAACATCTTGACACAATATGACAGTAAAAATATGTTTACTCTCCTGCCCTGTGTCCCACTGAAAATCACTGCAAATAAATATAGAAAAATAGAATAGTGTTATCATCAGAAAAAAGTCAAATCTATAGTACTTTTTTAGTTTCAGAAGCATATGATTTTTCAAAAGAATTTTTTAGTACATACTAGAGTTCAAAGAAAAAACTAAGAAGACTAAGATGAAAGACATGTGAAATGGAAACTGTCAGGGCTTGATAAAGAAAGAGATGAGGGGGTAAAAGTATTAAAGGTATAAAGGCATTGGCAGTTCAGTGGTAGAATTCTTACCTCTCAGCTTAAAGATACAAATGCCATTTTAAATGCAATGACAATGCCATAAACAAGATTTTTAAAAATCAACAAACAAAAATAGATTTGAGGAAAAAGTATATGAAAGAAATATTAAAAATTGTATGCAGAAGGTGACACACAGGAGAGAGACAAAGTAACCTCACTTATGCATGATTGATGTTTTAATAAATAAAATGAAAAAATTTCCTGAAATTACTAAGTTTGAATTTATAAGTGAAAACACTGGATCTTAGAAAATCAGATATAAAATTACTATTATCGAAGTAAATCCTGGTGAATTACTGTAATTTTCTGAGGCATATTATCATGTGTGCATGTAGGATATTAAAAAAAGTAATTTATGATTTATGTACAAGGAATAAATGCCAGGTAAATCTTATACCTTTTGGTAGTAACACTCAATAACAGAATATAGATAATGTAATACTAAATTCTAAGGTATAGTAAGTTTGAACCGAACACTTTTTTTTATTTATTTATTTTTGGCTGCATGAGGGTTTGGTTGCTGCTCATGGGCTTTCTCTAGTTGCAGCAAGCGGGGGCCACTCTCTGGTTGTGGGTGTAAGGGCTTCGCCTCACAGTGGCTTCTCTTGGTGCAGAGCACAGGCCCTAGAGCTCGGGCTCCGTAGTTGCGGCACACAGTCTTAGTTAGTTGCCCTGCAGCGTGTGATATAGTTGTGGCACACAGTCTTAGTTGCCCTGCAGCGTGTGATATCTTCCCAGAGCAGGGCTCAAACCCGTGTCCCCTGCATTGGCAGGCGGATTCTTAACCACTGGACCATCAGGGAAGTCCTGAGCCCAAAATTTTAGTCTGCTAAATTATTTTTGCAAGCACGTAGAAAGACTTTATGTCAAACAATAGACATTTTCAAGCAAGCAACTATATAGCTCATGGGTCCCTTTTTAAAATTTTTTACCAGATTTCATAATTCAGCAAACCAAAAGGTAAACCAGTATAAAGATCTCAGAATAGAAAATCCATGGTTATCATTGTTGATTAATTTCAAGTTTGTGTGACTTATGGTTAAGAACATGTTAAGAACATTGTTTACAACATGTAAACAATGTTGACAATATAAAAAATTTAAAATCAAATAAATTCTGGGTAGAGGAGGGCAGGTGGTCAAAAGATGTATACATTCAAGACATCTGAGAGTTTCAGTATGGCTAAAGTGTTGGATGTGACTAAGTGGAAGCTAAAGATGTAACGAAAGGTCAGATTACTCTGGGTTCTTAAACCACTTAAAGGAATTCAAACATTTTCCTAAGAGCAGTGGGAAACTAACGTAGGACTTCCAAATGGACTTCTGTATTTTCTGAGAAAACAGGAGACAGAGTTTTCTGCTTAGAATGGTGAGGGAAATGATGGGGTCAGAGGTAAGAGAAAGGAGGTTGGGAATAGCCTGTGTGAAGACTAACAGAGAGCGTCCTAGAGAAACTGGAAAGGCACAGCGCTTACCCAGATCTGTCCTGTGCCGTTGCTGCTGTGCTTTCGGTTGTCCACTTTTGGCGACTGAGACCGGCTTCATTCCAGAGATTAAGCAAGCTTCACTCCCCAGATTCCACCCTCACCTCCTGGGGGGCAGGCAGCAGCCCCAGTTTATGAGTGACGGACACGGGAGGGAGTTCAGTAGGCAAAGGGCCTGCCCCAGAGCTTCTCCAAAACAAGCAAAAGCTACTTTTCAGTTAAGACCACATCTTCAGCTTTTTCCGCGTCCTGTTTTGCTTTTGTCACTCCTATTTTCCTGAGAACGTTGTCTCAGCAAGTCTTTGTGAGACTTTGTGTTTCCTCTGAGGAAACACATTTCAAGGCAGAGATTTCAGGGCAGTTTTGAGAGGCAAGTTAAAGTTAGGGTAAATTCAAGCTTGTAAGTGCCCTTAGTCTGCGCAGCTGTGATTTCTCCACCAGTATTGTTCAACAGCCTGAGGTACGTCCACAGGCTCGGCATTTAGATTGACCATGGTTATGGACTTTGTCATCTAGGTGGAATAGAATGACAGTGGGATAAAACAGTGTTCATGGGAGAGGAGTTTCAGTGATGGGCCCTGATAGCTTGGCTGGAGAGGGAAGAGACTGCAGACAGGATGGAAATGAGGGATTGAGGGAAGATAAAGGAGAAAAAGGACTAGGGCAACTAATAATATTTTTTAAAGTAAAAATATGCACATAATATATCATGCACATACACATATGCATACATATATTATGCATATATCCACACTAGTGTACATATGTATGTATAAATCATTGGAATGCCATAAAAATAGAGTAGTGGAATGATTCAAGGTAAAAATTTAAGAGGCCCTTCATATAATGTGAATTGCATAAGGATTATAATATGAAACAATTTTTGTTTCTCATTTAGCCAGGGTTTATTTGAAGCAGTACTAGCTCCCCAATATAATAATGCTAAGCAAACTTTTTTTGAATGAATTTAAATCCTTAGGCCAACAAAGCATTTATCCTTAATGAGAAATATAAGAAGTATTACTTCCTCTGTCTCTGCCCAGCCACAGCAGTAGGAAAGGATTGCTAGGTGTGAGTGTGGATTTCTTTCTCCTCAGGAGCAGGGATTCTGAAAACGTGGCCTGAGGTTCATTATTGAATCATGAGAGTCCCACAGATTGACCAAAAAGGGATCTAATTTTTTTAACTTATCTGAGTGGCTCGATCTTTCATAAACTTTAGTTTTCACTTAAGATTTAAGGCTCTGTACAGAGCGCCAACTAAATGATTTATTTATGATCACTAAATTTGTAAACTAACATTAGCTGGTGATTTACCCAGTTTACTGATGATTTTAATTCAGTGTTCTGATTGCAGCTCAACCCTGGAACAGAAAGTTGAAATTTGAAGTTTCCCAGACAAATAGAAGCTAGAATAGCAAGTGGGCTGCTTTTTTTTATCCCACCCAACCTAAATGGCCTTAGTCATTTGAGAGGCTGCGCTATATTAGAGCTAAAGTAAATAGCATAGCATTCCGTTCCATGTCTAAATTTTTTAAAAAATCTCTGAAGAATCTTCTCTTCCCATTAATACTCCTTTACATGCATCACATCCTAAGGAAAAAAATGAGAACAGCAGGTTGCATTCTCCATGAAGTCAAACTGAAGGGCAGGACTTGAATTTTGACATCTCTATACCAAAGCCAGTCCAAATTAACTCAATGTGAATGCATAGTCCTGATGTACAGATTAGTAATAGACAAATAGAAAGGAAATTTTTGAATGTTTTAGAAATCCCTATGTGCTTATTATGACAGATGCCTAAAACAGAATATATTAATTTTTATCTAGAAAAGAGGGAAAAGTACTAAAATGGCTTTAAGAAAACAGGATTAGTTACATGTTATAAAAGAAGAATAATCAAAGAATAATAGTGGAATAAGTTCAATAGATTTTATTCATCCAGAAAATATGCATAGAGGGCTTATAATATTCCAGCCACCGTTGTACAGACCAAGGATACAGTAGTGAACTAAAAAGATGAGGTTCCTCACATATGAAAAGAAAGAAAACTGGGCGAGCTAGCCTCAAAGCAAGATTTTGAACTTCAAATATTGCTTTCTCCTAATGTTCCAGGTCCCAAATAGGGGCCCAGAACTTCAGAACAATCCTCCTGCTTATCATTGTCAAATGTAAATCATATCATTACCTTCTGATCTTTATTCATCTATCATAATAAGCCCGCAGTGATTTTGGAACAAAGTGTTCTTCCCAAACACATTTTACAGCACTCAAGTGATTAATCTATAAAATATATTTTCATTAATATAGCTCTGCTTAGTAGTTGAGAATTTGTCATGAATAAGGGAGATACAGGGCCACTTACTGACTGTACAGTAGTTGGAAATAGAATATAAACCATGTATTGTTCTTCCATGTCAGTTAACTGACAGGCCATATGGTAACTATTTTGCTAATTTAAATATATATTTTCAAATAAAAGAAGTGAAATAAATTGAATCTCAACTTAACTTTTTCCTGAATGATGAAACTGCCCTTTCAAATTTTCTGTTGTAGGTGGGGAAAAAAAACAGGTTTGCATCAATAACTTCTGTGTGTTTAATCTGTATGTTCAAAAGCTGTGAGTACCAAACCAAACAGTTTTAGTGCTCAGTTATGTTAAATACCCTCCATTTGGATGTTTTTTCCAAAATAGATCTAAGTAAATATTGACAAACAGCACAAAGCGTATCAATAATTTGTTGTCTAAGCTTGTTATTTAGAGGATTGAAATCACAACTGAGAGAACAAATAAAATATTACAAGTTATACTGCATCATACTTGCTAGACTTCCCAAATTATTAGCAAACCTACTGGGTAAATGCAGCAGCTCAATCCATTTAACATGCAAACCTTAAATCCACTTAAGAGGCATAAGAGGGTGTAGATGAGATCTCAGATATATAATTACAGGAGAATTATTGATTCACTGTTTTCATTTCCAAACAAGGTCATTCTAAGGATCACCTTGTAGGTTTACCTGAAATGAAAGAAGAAAATAGTATATCAGGTTTTCAATTAATTCTATGCCTGTGTACAGATTTGGAGGTCAGTTTAGCCAGTGTGTACCAGGATGGTGATTGGTATACTCCACGTAGAACCTATCCTCAAATGAATTGCAGTCAAATAGGAAATGTATAAAATAAGTACACAAAACTCTGCCACATGGAAGAGTGAAGGTGCCTATAGCAATATGAGAACTGTGAGGGGAGAGACTGTTTAGATGGGGAAGGTGAACTGGAGTCCTGATTCCTTGACTGGCATTGGAATTTGAATTGGTTGGGATCTAACAACAACAACAACAAAAACAGAGGAGAAGCAAAGACTTTGGAAGAAGAGTTTGTGTAACTAAAGGATCATAGTCCCACTTGCCTTCTGAGGAAGCAGTATCTCTTTCCTTTAACTGAGGATCTTGACTAGCAGAGGTATGTAGAGGGGCCCTAAGACAGCTGTGAGACGAGGCTGAAGAGAGTTGAAAGACTCTGCTTGGGGAAGTAGGAGGTCTGAGAGGATGAGAACCAAGGCAAAGGAAGAGATGGGAAAAGAAGGATGAAGCGAAAACTAAAGGACTTTCTGTTACAGGACTCTCTAACAGGAATGTTAATTATCTCATCCCTACTGTGTAAGTCCTTCCACCTACCCAGATTTCTGTACTTCATTTCTTCCAGCAAACATCTGTGGGTGGGGTATTTTGTCTACTGTATTTTGATTTGGTTTGGTTTTGCTTTTGTGGTTCTTTTTTTCCCTTGAAGTTAAGGAAGAGAACTGAATTCTGTGACTGGTTAGCATATAAATGAGAGACCACATTAGCAGAAATGTTAAGTAGAGATGTAATCTAATCTCTGACTCTCCTCTAGTTACTAACTGCTAAGGTAACCAAAACCCCTAATTGTGCATGAACCGTGACTATTACCGTCTGCTAATGGCTGACAGAGCTATCTATGGCAATTGAACGTTTTTAAAAATTGAAGTGATTCTGATAATGTAACCCCCTTCTCTACTCCCATTAGCCCACAAATACCTGAAAATCTTAGGGAAAACTTTAGATTCCATATTTTGTGGTGTAAGAGTTCAGTTCCCTTTAAATCTCTGTCTTTAAGTGTATAGAGACTGTAACTGATCAGTCCAATTTAGTTGGAGCCAAGTGAAACAAAAGTAGAGAATTTAAAAGAGAGCTTGGGACCAAATTATGTAGAACCTTGAATGTTTAAGTGAGGAACTATGTTTAATTCAACCATGAGGCTTCCTTGTAACTAAAAAGGCCAAGGTTTCTGGGAGAGGGGGGTGAGGATCAGGGAGGCTAATGAGTAAGAATTGATGTAACCATTCTAAATCTCTTCCTTGAATTCCACACCTATATATCCTGTTTCCTGTGGACATTTCCACTTGAATTTTTCACCGATAACTTAAATTTGACTGTCAAATTTGTCTTTCCTCCTAAATATATGTCTGCCATGTGTTTTCTGTTTTGTTTGGTGGTACCCACTTCCCAGCCAAGAATCTGGGCATCAGCTCTATCTCTATATCCCTTACACATACAATAAATTGGTCACTGTGATATGTTCATATTAGTTTCATGGTATCTTTTCAATTCATCATTTCTTTTCCAACCTGCCACCTCTCATTTAGTCCTGTCCATCATGGTTTCTTATCTGAAATACTGCAGTAGAACATGCTGGGTGCATAAGTCTGCATGAGTTCAAATCCTATACCACACCTCACCAGTCATGTGATGTCCACCTGCTTCAGTTTTCTCATTTGTAAGATGGGGAAATGAGGGAACCTACCATGCGTGAATGGATGAACAGATGCATGCATGCACAAATTTATTAACTAATGATAGAAGAAGGGAAGGGATAAGAAAGAAGTTCTACAATGTCTTACTTTATCTGGATATGATGAATCTAGGCCCTCACACTATAGGGCAACACTGCCTAATGGGAATATAATGGGAACAACATTTGTAATTTTAAATATTCTAGTAAGAAGGGGTAAAAGTAAATAGGTTAACTTATTAATAATATTTATTTAACTCAACATATCCAAATATTCTCCTTTTAACTTGTGGCAGTAGCCACAGTTCAAGTGCTCAATAGCCACGTGTGACTGGTAACTCCCGTTACTGGATACAGCAGCTCTGGAGATATTGCGTCAGAGACTAATAATGTCAAACACAGTAAGAAGAGGCCTTCAGAAGGTGCTTTGGATGAAAGGTGATGAGTTTATCCTGGTCATAGCAAGTTTGAGGGAATGCGAACAATTCAGTTGGAACTATCTTAATGGTCAGTGGGAAACACAGCTCTAAAGTAGATAGAATTTGGAATTACTTCAGAGCCCCCCCTCCCAAAAAAAAAATTAGCCATAAGGTTTGCTTTAGTTTTTGTCCACTTCAACAAGAGTTTACTGAGTACCTAATATTTGACTGGTGATCTATCATGGGCTGAGGGCCCCTCCCTGGGCACTGTTCTTGCTCTGCCCCCTCGTCCGAGGCCCCAGTCCTCCTCTCTACCCCTCCAGATTCTGCCACGCTTCTCCCGTTAAGGCTTTCGCAATCGTTTTCTCACATTACTCTCCCCCTTCGTATCCTGTCATGCATAAAATTATTTTTCCATATTTAGGCACTTAAATCTAATTCCCTATGTACCAACTCACTCTTTCTAGCTTGACTGTAAGTTCCTTGAAGACAGAGGGCCTTCTGTCTTCCACCATCCTCAGAATTGAGTAGAGCTCAATAAAGGATTCTTGACACAATGACTGACTCAGGCAGTATTCAAGCTTCAGCTCCTAAAATAAAAATTCAAGAATGAAAAATTCAGGAACATTGTTTTTAGCTCAGTGCTGATGGTCAAACTGCTTCCATGCACACAGGAGTTAGGAATGGCAGGCTCTGAAATCATTTTTGACATAAGTCAGGTAGCCAAGAATGTACAGTTTCTGCCTGCAGCTGTTTTTCAGATTCACCAGGAACAGAGGGTTCAAGGTGGTTCTCTTATAAATCTTAAATTTCTCAATGCACTTTTCAGCTAATTTATCTTCAAAGGAAGATGTTTTCATCTCTGAGTTGTGAACAGGAAGAGTTTAATTTTAAAAGCTAGAAAAAGAGAGAGCCTAAACAGTCCACTAATGATGCCATTTTCCCAATTTCCTGCTTTTGATGTATTGTGCTCTTATGAATGATGGGGCAAATTCCAGCTCTGGAAATTCATCTTTCTTGGAGATAATCCATTTCTAAGCCTTGCAAAACAGAACTACAGGTGCAGCAGGAAAGTAAACAGTACCAGCTGCTCGCTGGCTGTGGTTCCTTAATGAGAAATTAAAGACCAAATCTAGGTTGGAAGGTAGTACAGAATCCCAGCAAGGATAGCAGTGGATGTTCATGGCTTTGGCTGCAATTCTAGCAGCTCCACCAGAGAACAGCATGCTCTTGAAGGGAATGCAGAATTCCAAAGGGAGATGTTGGGGCTGGTTTCTGCCCGTATTCTGGTGAAGATATTTAGTGACAGTGTCCTGGCAGGCATTGTTACTTAACCAGAAAACTCATACTAGATGCACATAGTAAAGCATTATTGGTTGATTTGAGGTATAATATATACATTAGTCACCAAAAATAAAAAGTATTCATGAATTTGTGTCATAGATTCTAAAATAATAATAATAATCCCAGGGAACTAAATAGATTTTTTTGTAACTTGTGACATGAATTCACTTTTTTTATATGTGATTAGTTTATGCTTTCAGAAAAGGACCCATTTGCAGGGCTTTTCAAAATAAAGAAGGATATATAGTACATGTGTCACAGAGTTTCAAAAAGTGTTATGCAGTTGTCTGTTTGCTTTATTCTCACGAATTACCTTGTGTCTTATACCTTTGTATGTTTAGTACCACCAAGGATCAAGGGAACAAACTGTCATTACATGTGACATAAACAGCCACCAGTGACAAAACTGTTGCCTTTTATTACTCCTGTACCACTTTCAACATTTTATTACCTCATTTGACATTTTGAAACTTTTCAAGAACTTTGGGAAAATTTTTTCATTAGATGAAATTAGGTGGAATTTTCATTAGGTCAGTGATGGTGGAAGCTGGAATAACCATCTCTAAGAATTTACATTGTGTGACCTTTTTCCTATCTATATACAGCAAATTATAAACTTTCACAACTGCCCATGCTTAACTTCATTGTAAGTCACTTGGGAATGCGAAACAAATGCTGAGAACACTCAGTGGGCATGTCATGCCATCATCTCTTTTAAATGTATTACTAGTTCTAGTGCCCTAGTCACTGCCTATAATACAGTTTACCCCAGTGCAAGTGACTTCAGCCTCACTGCCCTTGTGCTGGCAATGTCACATCATATACCCATTACTCCCATCCACTGTCAAGACATAGATGCAGAGGCTGGCTGAAAAGGTGAATGAAATACCAATGCACATTCCCAGCATAGGAGTAGAAGCCACACTTTGTTTTCAAACGGGGTCTTTTCAGGTAAACAGCCTTTGCCCTGCTTTGTAGCATCACTTTCTGTTTAGACTCTCTTATGCCCAGGGAGAAAAAACTGTAGCAAAATGCAAATTCTTTTTGCATGACTTCTTCTCCAAATTCAAAGATGCTTTTACAGGTAATTTGTAGAAAGTAGAAAGGGCACAGCCTTGTGTACTGAAAGGAGTGTGCTGTGTATTCAAAGGAGCCCATGGTAAGCTATCATCTATCTCCCTTGCCTCTGAGTGAGGCATTGCAGAACAGACAACTAAGCAGCTTCCAAAAGGCAGCCATGATTCTCCATGGGTTTCCCCATGTACCAGGAGCACTGTTCTCTCTGGCACAGAGCAGTGACCGTCCTGTAGCCATAAAGAGTTTTTTAGTATGATGGTGGGATTTTCTGTATTCTCCAGGATCTTCTTCCTTTCATATACCTTTCCCAAATTATCCTGTAGTTTCTCTCCATACTTTTGGTATAGAGCAGCTCTGGAGAGAGCTGCTGGGATCATTGCATGTCCGTAGCACCAGTATCATAACAGGTTACTGAATGCTGTTTCCATCCACTTGCTAAGAACCAGTCTAAATGCATAGGTCCCATACATGTCTCAAATACATGGGTTTGGTTTTTGAAGGGCACCTGGATGTCTCTAAGGACTGGCCAGCCCAGGGGTGTGGCTGGGAGCTAGGAGATGTGATCTATCACAGGAACATGGCAGGCTTATACAGAAGAATACATGTAGACAGGGTCTGTGAGCAGAAAAGTATGACATAGAAAGCAATCTGTGCTGTCAGAGAGGCTCAACTAGGAAAAACCAAATAGTGAAAGCTAATGATGACATTTTAAATAGAACAGGCAGAAATCTTTTTGAATTTGGTTGTTGCCATTGTTTGTTTGTTTGTTTGGAGGTTTTTTGTTTATGTGTTCTTAGCCATAAACATGAAAAAATATTGAGTTCCTATGTAGAGTCTCAAACTTCATAAACCTCTCAGACCGCTAGCCTAGTGGTGATTCCAAAAAAGATTGCAAGTTGAAAATCTGAGGTCGGTCACAAGGAATTTCTCCTCATTAAACTGTCCCATCTTCAGGGTTTTCTGCGTCTGACTTGGCAGCTTCAGCCAGGAGGGATCAAGGAGCTTTTCACCTCATTGGTTTTCGCTTTGTTCCTCCTGGCTTTCTCAGGAATTGTTTAATTGGGTTACTATTGTCTCACTAGCAGGAACCTACAGAAGTGACGCATTTCTGAAGCAAGATCTTCCTCTCCGAAGCTGAGTAGGCTTATTAAGCAAAGACAGCCCTTTGACCAGTATGACCCTTTGTATAAATATAAACATGATTATGGGCTAGCTTTTTTCCTGTATAAAGTAATCCAAGGATGAAAAGTTCTTGGATTAAAAAGACTGATAAGTGATAAGCTTGCCCCAGGATGTTTTCCTGAAGAATCTCAGGGGATCTGGAAAACCTTGTCCAAAATGGCATCTCTTTTCTTCTTGTTTCACCTGATCCTCTACTTTGAGAATGTCCAAAACTCTTGAGAAAAGTCTATTTACATCTTTTCAGAGGATTATCAACTTGGATGTGGTTTTAAACATGAGAGAATATGTCCTTAATAGCAGGGAGACCCAGGGGAAAATGTCCCCTTTCTAATAGAAATTTGTTTATTTTGCCTTTAGCAAGAAGCTGTTTTCTGGGACTGAGATTTTTCATTTCTTCAATCTGCAGACAGAGGCAATGCAGTATCTGAAGATGTGCGCTCATGCTGGGTGCTCTCTGGCTGAAACAAAACACTCCTTGGGATTCTCTGTGGCCTCGGGCACAACTTTAGAAGTAGGTGGTACTTGCAGCTCTAGTGCCTGCAGGCACGTGCGGTCCTGCCACTTCTGCTTGCTCTTCTCAGCTTGTGAACCCACTGTGTGTGTGTGTGTTTTCTTGGTATATAGTGTTTTCAAAGTAGCACAGAATGTACCAGGATAGGCTCAGCTGGAGGCGACTAAAAAGAAATCTGGGGGGAACTGGCAGAGCGCTGTCCACCGTTGAGAAGCAGGAATCACTGACATTCCATTGGTCTTTTGTGAAGGCAAGCAGTATCTTTCTGAGCAGTTAAAAGTGGGGTTGACAACTTGAACTTCAGACGAATAGTTTTGCTACTCATATTTCAAGGTATGAGAGAATAACTCTTCTCAGAGAGCTTCTGTTAAATGAAGAGCATAATAATACTAGCTGGCATTTATTGAGCATATACTATAGGCCAGAAGTTGTACTAAGTCCTCTTAACACATTATCTCATTTTAATTCTCACAACAACCTCTAGGTGCTAAGTGCTTTAACTACCCAATTTACAGGTCAGGAAACACACATAGAAAGTTTAAATAAACTATCCAAAATGACACAAGTGTAGTGAAGTGGCAGAGCTGAGATGAAAACCCAAGACAGACTACAGAATTCAAGCTCTAATAAAATTTTAAATCATTTGACGGTTGTGTTTGGGTCTTTGGCAGGGATATGTTGGGGAATAGAAAGCAGAGAACCGCTAGGGAATTAGTGAAAAACTGTCATGGCCATACAGCAGCTCCTTGCTAAGAGAGAGTGGGTTTTCAGCCAGTTAACCTTACATTTTCATTTTGCTTTAATGATCAGTTTTCTTGTCTTTCCTTACTTTTGTTCCTTTCTCCTCTTGCAAGAATTGATATATCTTTCATTCATTTCCTGAATTTTTCTACATCTCCAAGTTTTTACCCCTTTATATCCCATTGTCTTTCTTGATACTGCTCTAGAATAACCGATCCATTGCCTTACTCTGCAACGCTCTCTCTCCTTATATGTGGAGGAGAAGGAATCATATATGGATGGTATGGAGCTAAAGTCATCTCTTTTTATCCTCTCTCAATTCCTTCCCATATGAAAGTGTTAAAACTTTCTTCCTCCCATGATACAGAGGGAGACACTGAAGTGTTGTTACCAAACCAAATTCAGGTCCACTCATCAATGCACAGTAAAACCAGCCTACTGATACCAGGCTGTGGTGTAGGAAAGTACAGCATTTATTGTAAGCTGCCATACAAGCAGTCTGGGACAGCTAGTGCTGAAAAAGCCCAAATTCTCCAACTGGTTTCAGGAAATCATTTTAAAGGCAAGATGTGGGAAGGGGGTCACAGTACATGTAATAAGGTCGTGCACAGTTTTCTGATTAGCTGATGGTAAGGAACAGGGTGGTGTCACAGGGGTTAACATTGTCAATCCAGTAGGACTGGGGGCTCTGTGCTTATGGTCATCAAATAGTTAACACCTTCCATTTGATGGGAATTTTCACATCTGTAAAATAACTCAGGAATGTGTGTCAGATACTGTTATCTAGGTACTTCAGGGAGAAACTAAAGCAGAGAATAAAGGAAAGGGGCCTGTCCCAGGAAGGCCCCATAGGGTCTTGCTTGGTTACAAATCCCCTTTCTTTGATACTCCTCAATCATCAGGCAAATGGGTGTCTGACAAGAAAGGGAATCACTTTTTGGATAGAGAGTTTAATCATAAACTCTGTAAAGGAACTAGGTTTTCAGTTCAGTTCACTCACTCAGTCATGTCCCACTCTTTATGACTCCATGGACTGCAGCTCACCAGGATTCTTGGTCCATCACGAACTCCTGGAGCTTGCTCATACTCATGTCCATCGAGTGGGTGATGCCATCTAACCATCTCATCCTCTGTCTTACCCTTCTCCTCCTGCCTTCAATCTTTTCCAGCATCAGGGTCTTTTCCATTGAGTCAGTTCCCGCATCAGGTGTCCAAAGTACTGGAGTTTCAGCTTCAGCATCAGTCCTTCTAATGAATAATCAGGACTGATTTCCTTTAGGATTTGATCTCCTCACAGTCCAAGGGACTCTCAAGAGTCTTCTCCAACACCACAGTTCAAAAGCATCAATTCTTCAGCACTCAGCTTTCTTTATGGCCCAACTCTCACATCCATGCAAGAATACTAGAAAAACCATAGCTTTGACTATGGACCTTTGCTGGCAAAGTAATGTCTCTTCTTTTTAATATGCTGTCTAGGTTGTTCATAGCTTTTCTTCCAAGGAGCAAGCATCTTTTAATTTCATGGTTGCAGTCGCCATCTGCAGTGATTTTGGAGCCCAATTTTATCTAAAGTTTTAACTTTGGATGTCGTATTTTATATACATAACAGAAGGTATTGGCCACTACTCATGTCTTCCTTTTCTGCTAATATCTGATCTAAAGCAGTCTCATTGTCTAAAAATTTAATAGTTCCAAGACAAGACCTTGAGGCCACAGGGTTACAATTGGCACCTACCAGCAGACATTGCTTTGAGAATGGCTGGTGGCATCCTGAGTCTGACACTGATTAGAAAATTTAAATTCTCGACAATATAGTTTGTAATTGTCTGAAATTACATCCATGAGGGTTATCGAGTTTTACGTCAGAAGTACAGCTACTCCATTTTAAATTTCAAATGCATTCCCCTCCTCAGTGACCAAAGCAGATATACAGTGCATATTCAAAAGGCCACAAAACAGACCATTCTGGTCAGTAAAGTTTAAGTTAAATGGCTTTTTGAATGACTTCCCCATATTTCAGTATATGAAGCTTTTACATCATTTCCCTTTCTGGTTATAAATCTTTACAATAGAAAGCATTGACGACCAAAATGTTGTTCCTGCCCCAGGTCCAATCATTTCCTTTGGGTTCCTTTGGCCTGCTTTTTGTAGATAGGTAGGTAGGTAGGTAGATAGATATTTGCCTGGTTACCCACATTGAGGGAAAACTAATCAGGTATAACAAACAAGTGCAGAGGTACGCTAACCTTTGTATTGTTTGTAAACTACTCCACTAAGAATAAACTTGAGAATCACAAGCAAGTAACCAACTGGGTTATTTTAATACATAATTATTGAGTTATAGTTCAAAAGTTCTTAAGGCAAGGGTTAAAATGTTGAACTAAATTGAGATTTTAACATTATCTGATATTAAGTATTTGCCACAGGGTATTCATACTTACCCCAAGGCTAGTGCTATTAATAATGGGAATGAGTATTTTATGTATGAGTATTAAATAATTATTTTTTTATTCATAATGAAAGGGTGATTTTCAGTACATTTGATTATGCGATATTTTAAACTATATCAGTTCAGTTCAGTTGCTCGGTCATGTCCAACTCTGCGACCCCATGAATCGCAGCACGCCAGGCCTCCCTGTCCATCACGAACACCCGGAGTCTACTCAAACACATGTCCATCGAGTCGGTGATGCAATCCAACCATCTCATTCTCTGTCATTCCCTTCTCCTCCTGCCCCCAATCCCTCCCAGCATCAGGGTCTTTTCCAATGAGTGAACTCTTCTCATGAGGTGTCCAAAGTATTGGAGTTTCCGCTTCAGCATCAGTCCTTCCAATGAACACCCAGGACTGATCTCCTTTAGGATGGACTGGTTGGATCTCCTTGCAGCCCGAGAGACTCTCAAGATTCTTCTCCAAAATTACAGTTCAAAAGCATCAATTCTTTGACACTCAGCTTTCTTCACAGTCCAACTCTCACATCCATACATGACCACTGGAAAAACCATAGCTTTGACCAGATAGACCTTTGTTGGCAAAGTAATGTCTCTGCTTTTTAATATGCTATCTAGGTTGGTCATAGCTTTTCTTCCAAGGAGTAAGCGTCTTTTAATTTCATGGCTGCAGTCACCATCTGCAGTGATTTTGGAGCCCAAAAACAATAAAGTCTGACACTGTTTCCACTGTCTCCCCGTCTATTTTCCAAGAAGTGATGGGACCAGATGCCATGATCTTAGTTTTCTGAATGTTAAGCTTTAAGCCAACTTTTTCACATTCCTCTTTCACTTTCAAGAGGCTTTTTAGTTCCTCTTCACTTTCTGCCATAAGGGTGGTGTCATCTGCATATCTGAGGTTATTGATATTTCTCCCAGCAATCTTGATTCCAGCTTGTGCTTCTTCCAGCCCAGCATTTCTCATGATGTACTCTGCATATAAGTTACATAAGCAGAGTGACAATATACAGCCTTGACGTACTCCTTTTCCTATTTAGAACCAGTCTATTGGTCCATGTCCAATTCTAACTGTTACTTCCTGACCTGCATACATATAGTACAATACAATAAATATCAATAGGAGACCAGCAAACTATACTGGAAATAGTTTGAATAAATTTGGTAGATTTTGTCTATCTACAGACTAAATCTTGGTCATTTGAGAAATATTGAGTAGTTTCATCGAAGGTGATTGATTACTAAATCCATTTATTAGATTTTTTTCCAAAAACTTAACAAGTCATAATTATCACACAAATCAATAGTGAAGAAATATATGATTTAGCACATTCAAAGAAATCACACCAAGCCTATGTTCTTGAGAACCGTGATCATTTCACAACCCTCTTGTCCTCAGTTTCACTGACTAGAAATGAAACATGGGGAGCATTTGTCTACTTCTGCTATTTAAGCATGTTTAGAAATAGAATCTGAAAAATGCTTTAATTGTACAGTCTTATTTAATTGCACAGTCTTAAGAGTGTGCTTAGTCACTCAGTCATGTCCAAATCTTTGCAACCCCATGGACTGTAGCACACCAGGCTCCTCTGTCCATGGGGATTCTCCAGGCAAGAATCCTGGACTGGGTTGCCATGCCCTTCTCCAGAGTATCTTCCAAACTCACTAATCGAACCCAGGTCTCCCACACTGCAAGCAGATTCTTTACCATCTGAGCTACTAGGGAAACCCTATAATTATTACCATCTAATTATCAGAGGGGTTAATGACATCCATAAATTACAAAGTTGTCATGCTTCTGTTTTTGTGAGGCCAAGTATAATTTGTTTTTGACAAAGGAAAAATTAGTTTTACCTGATATTTTTGCAAAGCTTGTATGGGTTATTTTTTCTACCAATGCACAGAATATCTGGCTATATTCAGCCAAATTTTCAAAGTAGCGGAATTTTCAGTTTTCTAAAATTTTCAAATTTTCCATCTTTTTAAATGATATATTCAGCTATAATCAGACAAATTATGAAAGTGGCTTAATTTTCTACTTTGTAAAATTTTCTATCCTTTTGAAAGTATAATTTAATGCTTTAATATTAGTTTCAATAAGTTAATTTAGTACTTAAACCTGCTGTCTTATATGATATGTGAAATAGTTGCCCAGTTTTTAAAAATCAGTTTTATTTCATTTTTATCCATTAGGTAAGGAATATAAACACTAAAGATTTGGGGTAATTCTGATTTCCTGATTTTTCTTTTCTTTTTAAGAATTCAAAAAGCTTTGAGGAAAGTTCAAACACACACAGGATAGAATCACTGTGAGAAGGGGAAGTCGAGGGTTCATCTGATACTCAGGAGCCTCATGAAAAGTAGCAGAGACTGGCAGAGATGGAGGAGCTACATACACCCACAAATGCACTCACACAGCTTGACAAAGGGCAGAACACAGAGTATCCTGGTCTGCCAGTGTTTCCTCCTTCAGCAGTGTTGCCTTCTGTATGGAGCTTAGTTCTCCTCCCAAGCTCTCCAGGTTTTCCAAGTGCTAAATCCCTTGGATCTCCTCAGTGCTCTGAGAAACAGGCAACAAGGCAACTTTTGGGATGGCCAGTTCTCCTCCCTTACAAATAGAACACAAGGTGTGAGAATTACGGGATCTATACTTGCCATAGCATCTGAGATCAACTTTGTTATCTACCACCTGCCATTCTTTCACTTCCAAGATTTTATTTTTCTTGCTTTGACTGACCAGTTGCATAAATAACTTAGAAAAAAGTTTTTGATTAAGCACCTACATGTAAAACTGTTAATATGATTTGGAAAGTCAATAAAATACCTGATAAATAATCCAAACTGCTTTAGCAGTTTTTCATTTAACCTTTGAAAGGGAACAGTCAGCTTCCAGATTATAATCAGACTGAATTTTAAAAGTGAGTTACCAACCACTGCTTTCCTTGCTCTCTCTAATTAGCAGTTACTAGCATCTAAAGAAAGTCAAAAGAAAACAAGCAAACTGTGCTCTGCCTTCACACCTTCAGTCAGCTTTTGAAAGTCCCTTATTTGCAAGTGTCTCAAATAATTACCAAACCACTCATGCACAATTCCCCTAAATGAAGTTAGTAATCATAGAGGCTAATCAAAAGTTCATTGAATCAGCAGGGAGTGTAACAAAGGTATTCATAAACAAAATAGGTGTTTTCTTTTACTTTAAAAAAAAAAATGCATCCTCACTGATTCCAAAGAGGAAATTCTCACAGATAAACTGTGAATCTATATACCAGAGCAAACCTAGGCAAAACTATGAGTTACTCACTCTGAACACAGTCGAACCTTCTCTCTGGGATTTCTGCCTTTCTCTTTTCTTAGGATCCCCTCCTGATGAATTTGGAAGAACTTAGTCACTAGTGTCAGTGAAAAATTGATCCAAGAAATAAATGGAAAATTTCATTCAAGCCAAATGGAGGATTATAACCTGAGAATAGCATTGCAGAAAGCTTTCACACATTCTAAGTCAAGGCACCGTTATATTAGTTGTTTGAGACAGAGGGCTATATATTCAATGATGTATTGACAGTTTCCACAATCTAAGAGTCTCTGACCCCTTTCAAGATCAAGAAAGAATACCTTTTAAGGTATTGTCTTATTGATGATAGGAGATTGTTGCTCTTTATGGTCGATCAGGTATTCTGCTGGTGAGGAAGGTTTGGTTGATACAAAAGCAATATACATACTATGTATTGAATAATGCAGATATACAATACGCAGTATGGGGGAGAGGGAGGCCAAAGGACAGAGAAAGATATTTGTGTTTAATTTTTTCCTTTCTTGCCATAACATATGAATTTTGTTTCATACTAGTAATCTTGGTTGTAAAGATTCTCTATCCTCTTTGAGGTGTCAGTTATGAACACACGGCCATTTACCCTTTAGGGAAGCAGAATTTGCCTCCCCAAAATATGTCTCTTTGGCATATTCATTACTTTAAGCTAGTTATTTTCTAAGAAGCAGCAGATGTGGGAAAAATTCAGAAAACCAAGTAGGAGTTACCCTTTTGTAAGAAGCATTTGTAGGAATTCTCCGTTTGGGAGTATTTCTCTCTCTGTGTACCTGGATGAGGAAGGTGACCAAATTTAGAAAAGCTTTTCAATGGAGAAGGCAGTGACTTGAATCTATATCACAATCACCCTTGTTTACTGTGCTTTTCCTGGCAACTTCCCAACTGACTCCCCCCATGCTCAACACGCTTGTCTTCAGCTGAAGATGGTATTTAAGTTAAGGGGCTCATCCATTTTGGAGAGTTACTCTCTTTTCCAGGGTCTCTCCTGTGTATACATGTTACTAAACTTCTGTATGATTTTCTGCTGTTAATCTATCTCATGACATTTAATTGTTAGACCAGCCAGAAGATCCTGGAAGCTAGAGAAAAGTTTCTTCTCCCACAACAGTCATACCATATGTCTTTGTGTTTTACTAGAGTTATAAGACCTAAAAAATGTGAAGACTTAAAGGACTGGTGGTCCACTGGGGAGAATCTCAGGAAATAGATCAATTGTACCACTCTGGGGGACACACCTCTGCCTGCTTTCAGGCTTTCCTTTTCAAAATTGTTTCAGGAAGTTGCAAAGTTTCCATTGTAAAGAACCATTGGTGTGTGAGGTGAAAGTTGCTGAGTCATGTCCAACTCCTTGCAACCCCATGGACTATACACTCCATGGAATTCTCCAGGCCAGAATACTGAAGTGGGTAGCTGTTCCCTTCTCCAGGGGATCTTTCCAACCCGAGGATTGAACCCAGGTCTCCCACATTGCAGATGAATTCTTTACTGTCTAAGTCACCAGGGAAGCCCATTGTTGTGCACTGTTTGGTAATTGCTATTGTTGAGCCCTCTGAAGGACGGTTATTCAAGTCTTAGATTTATTTACAACCAAAAAAAAAAGTTTTTAACTTATTTTAATAAATAGGACCAATAGATGAAAAAGCAGTTTTAAAAAAGCTTTTTTGAATCTATGTACATGTTCAGCTCTTAGAGTTGACAGAAAGGAAGCCTAATGAGAAAGGGTTAATGATTTTTGGGGAGAAAAGGAAGTAGAAGACCCATATGACTGAGTAGTTAATAGCTGAAATTGTACTGTTAGAAGCAAGAGTCTGTTTTGTGCAAGACTATATTTTTTAATAATAAATTTGAATTAAGTAATGAGATATTAATGAGCCCCCTATCATGAGCGCAGCATTTAGTTTAAAATTAACATTGGTTCTCACTTTATTTCTACCTTTAAAACTGTATGACTTTGGGAAAATCCATTTTTCTACACTTCAGTTCTCCTATATATAACTAAAGAAAATGTATGTCAGCCACATGGGTGTCTTGTTTTCATGTCTTTATACATTACATTCATGTTCTAGAAATAAGATATTGAAAATTATCCTAAGAAGTGAGAAAATAATGAGGTCAAGTGATAAGTGAAAAAATAAATTATACCAAGATTCATATTGTCACAAAAAGCACTTGCACATAACAAAGTTGACATTATATTCTGCCTGTTTAGGTAGAAATACATACATTATCTAAAACATCAACTACATTGTCAGTATTTGTTTGTTTGTTTAATTGTGGCAAGAAAACATGGTCCTCTGGAGAAGGGAATGGCATACCACTTCAGTAGTCTTGGCTTGAAAACCCCATGAACAATGTGAAAAAGCAAAAAGGTATGACACTGAAAGATGAACTCCCCAGGTTGGTAGGTGCCCAATATGCCACTGGGTAAGCATGGAGAAATAACTCCAGAAAGAATGAAAAGACGGAGCCAAAGCAAAAACAACACCCAGTTGTGGATTAGACAGGTGATGGAAGTAAAGTCCAATGCTGTAAAGAGCAATGTTGCATAGGAACCTGAAATGTTAGGTCCATGAATCAAGGCAAATTGGAAGTGGTCAAACAGGAGACGGCAAGAGTAAATCAACATTTTAGGAATCAGTGAACTAAAATGGACTGGAATGGGTGAATTTAACTAGGATAACCATTATATCTACTTGTGTGGGGCAAGAAACAATTAGAAGAAATGGAGTAGCCATCATAGTCAACAAGAGTCCAAACTACAGAGCTTGGATGCAACCTCAAAAATGACAGAATGATCTCTGTTCATTTCCAAGGCAAACCATTCAATATCACAGAAATCCAAGTCTGTACCCCAACCAGTAATGCTGAAGAAGCTGAAGTTGAATGGTCCTAGGAAGACCTACAAGACTTCTAGAACTAACACCCAAAAAAGATGTCCTTTTCATTATAGGGGACTGGAATGCAAAAGTAGGAAGTCAATAGCTACCTGGGGTAACAGACACATTTGGCCTTGGAGTACAAAATGAAGCAGGGCAAAGGCTAACAGAGTTTTGCCAAAAAAAATGCACCGGTCATAGCAAACACCCTCTTCCAACAACATAAGAGAAGACTCTACACATGGACATCACCAGATGGTCAATACTAAAATCAGATTGATTATATTCTTTGCAGCCAAAGATGGAGAAGCTCTATACAGCCAGCAAAAACAAGACAGGGATCTGACTGTGGCGTAGACCATGGACTCCTTATTGCCAAATTCAGACTGAAATTGAAGAAAGTAGGGAAAATTACTAGACCATTCAGGTATGACCTAAATCAAATCCCTTACAATTATACAATAGAAGTGAAAAATAGATTCAAGGGATTAGACCTGATAGAGTACCTGAAGAACTATGGATGGACGTTTGTGACATGGTACAGGAGGTAGTGATCAAGACCATTCCCAAGAAAAAGAAATGCAAAAGGGCAAAATGGTTGTCTGAGGAGGCCTTACAAATAGCTGAGAAAAAAGTGAAAGAAAAGTGAAGTTGCTCAGTCATGTCCGATTCTGTGCGACCCCATGGACTGTAACCTACCAGAGGAACCTGGTATGGGATTTTCCAGGCAAGAATACTGGAGTGGATTGCCATTTCCTTCTCCAGGGGATCTTTCCAACCCAGGGATTAAAACCAGATCTCCTGCATTGCAGGCAGATGCTTTTACCATCTGAACCACAAGGGAAGCTGAGAAAAGAAGAGAAGCTAAAGGCAAAGGAGAAAAGGAAAGATATACCCATCTGAATGCAGAGTTCCAAAGAATAACAAGGAGAGATAAGAAAGCCTTCCTCAGTGATCAGTGCAAAGAAATAGAGGAAAACAATAGAATGGGAATGACTAGAGATCTCTTCAAGAAAATCAGAGATACCAAGGGAACATTTCATGCAAAGATGAGCTCATTAAAGGACAGAAATGGTCTGGACCTTACGGAAGCAGCAGATGTTAAGAAGAGGTGGCAAGGACACACAGAATTGTACAGAAAAGATCTTCATGACCCAGATAACCATGGTGATGTGATCACTCATCTAGAGCCTGACATCCTGGAGTGTGAAGTCGAATGAGCCTTAGGAAGCATCACTACAAACAAAGCTAGTAGAGGTGATGGAGCTATTTCAAATCCTAAAAGATGATGCTGTGAAAGTACTGTACTCAATATGCCAGCAAATATGGAAAACTTAGCAGTGGCCACAGGACTGGAGAAGGTCAGTTTTCATTCCAATTCCAAAGAATGGCAGTGTCACAGAAATGTTCAAACTACTGCACAATTGCACTCATCTCACAAGCTAGCAAAGTAATGCTCAAAATTCTCCAAGCCAGGCTTCAACAGTATGTGAACTGTGAACTTCCAGATACTCAAGCTGGGTTTAGAAAAGGCAGGGGAACCAGAGATCAAATTGCCAACATCTGCTGGATCATCGAGAAAGCAAGAGAGTTCCAGAAAAACATCTGCTTTATTGACTCTGCCAAAGATTTTGACTGTGTGAATTACAAAAAACTATGGAAAATTCTGCAAGAGACGGGAATACCAGGTCACCTGACCTGCCTCCTGAGAAATCTCTATGCAGGTCAAGAAGCAACAGTTAGAACTGGACATGAAACAGCAGACTGTGTCCAAATTGGGAAAGGAGTACGTCCAGGCTGTATATTGTCACCCTGCTTATTTAACTTATATGCTGAGTACATCATGTGAAATGCCAGGCTGGATGAAGCACAAGCTGGAATCAAGATTGCCAGGAGAAATATCTGTAACCTCAAATATGCAGATGGCACCACCCTTATGGCAGAAAGTGAAGAAGAACTAAACAGCCTCTTGATGAAAGTGAAAGAGGAGAGTGAAAAAGTTGGCTTAAAACTCAACATTCAGAAAACTAAGATCAAGGCGTTCAGTGCCATCACTTCATGGCAAATAGTTGGGGAAACATTGGAAACAGTGACAGACTTCATTTTCTTGGGCTCCAAAATCACTGCAGATGGTGACTGCAGCCATGAAATTAAAAGATGCTTACTCCTTGGAAGAAAAGCTATGACCAACCTAGATAGCATATTAAAAAGCAGAGACATTACTTTGTCAACAAAGGTCCGTCTAGTCAAAGCTATGGTTTTTCCAGCAGTCATGTATGGATGTGAGAGTTGGACTGTAAAGAAAGCTGAGTGCCAAAGAATTGATGCTTTTGAACTGTGATTTTGGAGAAGAATCTTGAGAGTCTCTTGGGCTGCAAGGAGATCCAACCAGTCAATCCTAAAGGAAATCAGTCCTGACTATTCATTGGAAGGACTGATGCTGAAGCTGAAACTTCAATACTTTGGCTACCTGATATGAAGAACTAACTCATTGGAAAATACCCTGATCCTGGGAAAGATTGAAGGCAGAAGGAGAAGGGGATGACAAAGGATGAGATGGTTGGATTGCATCACTAACTCGATGGCCATGAGTTTGAGCAGGCTCTGGGTATTGGTGGTGAACAGGGAAGCCTGGCGTGCTGCAGTCCATGGGGTCGCAAAGAGTCGGACATGACTGAGTGACTAAACTGAAAGAAAACATGGCACCTACCCTATGATAATTTTTAAGTGTATGATATTGTATTGATAACTATAGACTCTAGAATTCTATAACATGACCTACTTTACCTACATTATCCTTGTGATGTGTTACATAGCAGCTGGCACAATGGTTAGTACTCTCTGTAGGTTAATTTCAGCTCCACATTGTGTGCAAGGCGCTGTGTTCTGCAGCTGATCCTCTGATTTTTATGATTCGGTCCCTGATAAGATCCTGTTCTTTGAGTGTTTAGAACTGCAGTGTTTGCTGTATCCTGTGAGAGTCAAATTCTAAGTATACTTTTTAAGTATTAAACTAACCCATTTCTTATTCAAGTATCCTTTTGAAATTTCCCAGTTTTGGCATCTTGGCTTGATTTTTCCCTCCTAACTAAACTTAAGGAAATATGTCCATTCAAAATATCTATGCTAAATTCCCATTCCAATCCATTTATGAAAATAAGGTGGTTTCTCACAACCATTGTAAGATACCTCAAAGAAAATGTTCCTTATGAACCCTGTCTGTGTTTTCTATCATTGCTAGATTTTAGTATGTGACAGAAGATTTCTCCAACTCCATGTGTATTTTTGTAAAGCCATTAGAAGTAAATCTTTTCAAATGTCAAGAGAAAAAAAAAAAAAAGGAAATTTTGTCTCTATGGGCCACACAATTGCCATGTGAAACCTCAGAAGCACCAAAGAGACCACACTGGTATGATTTCCTCTTACCAAAACTGTAGAGTTTTTACCTCCACCAATTAGATACATAAAGATATTCAGTGGAATTGACTCTTGTTAAAATTATTCTCCTCATCATTTATGCCTAGAAAGCTATTAATAGTCTTGTGGATCATCATCTTGTTTCTAGGGTTTCACAAGAGTCCTTCTTCTAGATAGGGATCACATCAGAATCTCCCAGTCCTCTGGCAAGGTGGCTGTTTGCAATAACAGTTTACAAGTTTGGCCAGTGGTTCTACAGCTTCACCCTTGAGTTCCTTTGAAATTCTTGGGTGAGTGTCATCTGGCCCTAGTGATTTATCTATGTCCTTGGTAGCTCAGACAGTAAAGAATCTGCCTGCATGCAGGAGACCTGAGTTCCACCCCTGGGTCAGGAAGATCCCCTGGAGAAGGAAATAGCAACCCACTCCAGTAGTCCTGCCTGGGGAATCCCATGGACAGAAGAGCCTAGCAGCCTAGCAAAGAGTTGGGTACAGCTAACATACACACGTTTGTCAACTGAACTTGGAACCTTTTGATCTATTGCCTCTGGCCTGTATAATTCCAAACTTCCACCTTCCTTTTGCTCTCTTTTCTGATCTTTCTTATAGTTCGAAAAGTCATCATTAAGGTAAGGTTTGAACTCATGACTTTGCTTAATACTAGTTAAGTCATATTTCAACTTTGTTAAGTCAGGTTACATGGCCAAGGTCTGAACAATACTTCTGGGTACAATTTTGGTATAAGTGATAATTAGAACTGAGCCATCAGACTTAAGGAATAGAAGAAACTACATGTCCCAAAGCTATCTTTATATTGTAACTGTTCATTCCCGGAGAATAGGAAAGCATCAGTGAAATAGGACTTTCAATCAATATACCCTTTTCCAGAAATGGTAAACTTTTTCATTTTAACCTTTGTAGGTTGTTATCATCCAGTATGGTTTCAGGTTTCATTTTAAATGGAGAGCTCTTAAAAGAGACTGGGTATATTATTACACTTTATTTGGTTTTTATTTCTCAAGGGAACAGTTCTTTGTTCTGATGACTCTCCCGTTTTTAAAATTTACATATTTTTTTATTGGAAGCACTCCTCAAAATTTTCAGTTCATGGAGTAGTTCTTTACTTCTTGTTCCTTACTTCCTGCCAAGAACCTTTGGTGTGTACTGTTTGGTAATTGCCACTGTTAAGCCCTCTGAAGGACTGTTATTCAAGTGTTAGATTTAGTGATCCTAGTTACTGTTGTTCTGGTGGCAATAAAAAGGCAAATGATGAGCAGGCTTTCAACAAACAGTCCTTTATTAGGGCCAAAACTACGCTGGACTAACTCCACCCTAAATCATCATGGCAGACTACTATAGAAACTCAAAAAGGTTTGAATAATAACAGGAACTCTAAAGTAACAAAACAGCTAGCATGCCCCTGTGTCCTCTGGCATCACCATCCAATGAGGACAAATTAGGTCACCTTAAAATTAGTGCCTGTTTATACCAGTCTCTCTCTGATCAATAGGCCCTCAGCTCCCTTTCTGAAACCTTCCGCAAGTGTTTCTGAGATACTATAAACAGTGTGGGTTGTCAGCATTACCCCCTGTGCAAGCTCAGATCACTTCTTTCTGTGCAACTTGAGAGTCTCCTTGTCAGTGTTCTCTTGTTATGAATCTGCTTGCAGCATCTTCAGCAGAGCCTTTTCCCATGGTGTCCATCACACTGCTAATTGATGTGCATAAGGCAGTGTCTTCCACTGTTCCCAAAGTTGCTGGTCTCCCAGATGTTAAAGTGACTTGGATTCTCTGCAAAGGTGGAGAAAATGGTTCGACCTCCTGAACACTTTTGCCTAAAAAGGCAGCATTGTTCAATCCCAGACTCAATACATTTCCTAAAAATCACCTCTTTCAGTTTCTCTTCTTAACCTAGCTCTCCTTAATGACTTTAGACTCTTTCAAAAGTTTGGGTGGATGTAGATGCCAAGATATTACCCTGTTCAGTCTTCACTGTCCTTATTAGCTTCTGCCTCCCTACACACACAGACAGACACACACACACACACACAGACACACACACACACACCAGCCTGTATGCACCTAGATGCATATTAACTAATGAACTTAGATCAGCAGATTCCAGAAGAGTTACCCACCCGTTCTAAAACAGCCTAGTCTTTATTATAGGCTCAGCAGGGCATCCTTCTTTATTTAGCATTTATCCAAGCTTCCTCTTGCCAAGCATAATATTCCTCTTAGTACATTGTAGTACTAATATTGTAGTACAATATTCTTCCTGTACAAATATTCCTCTTTGTACTAACAAGAGTCTATCCTTGTTAGTTAGTACCCATGGATGCTCAGATTGATCTGGCATCACTTTAAGAGTTAGAGTGTGGGCCCAAGTCACTTGAATTTGAATTTTCAAAAATGCAGATACATACCCAGAAGCATTGCATATGCACTAATTCACCTTCTGGAAATTTCAGGCTAATCAGTATTTACTGAGAATCCATGTATCCTAATGTCTATAATGAATTTCCTAACTTCTAAGCAGCTTGCCATCTTTCTTGAGGGGGGATATTCCTTTATGACCTGCTGTTTATTGCAGTATTTAAACCTTCCTTGCTATTTATCAGCAAGGATAAAATGTTGTTATTACTATAATTACTAGTAGTCTTACCCTCCCTACCACATACTACCTTCATTTCCTCTCACTTATCATATGCCAGACTTATATGCTAAGTATAATCCATCATCACGTCTCATTAAACCCTAGCAACAACATTTTAAAATAGATGATATTTGCACTTTCCAGATCAGAATACTGAAACTTACTGTACCATCAGACTTAACTGATCAGGAAGACTGGTTTACAAAGCACAGTCTAGTTTTATACCATCCAGTAGGGTAGCCTCTGGCAACTGTGGTTATGTATATTTAAATTAATTAAAGTGAAGTTAAAATTCATTTTCTTAGTCACATTGGCAGTATTTCACATTCTTAATAGTCATAGGTGTCAGCAGCTGTGCCAGCACAGACTCTAGAACCTTTCCATCATCATAGGAAGTTTTGTTGAATACCATGGATAGTCCTCCTCATCATTGCCATAGCTGCTTTCTTTTTCAGTTGAATGCATCAGTGGGCTGAGTTTTCCTATCACTTCATCTTCTGTGCCTTCTAGTTTACATCCTGCTGACTGACTCCACCAAATTGTTAACACAGCTTCATCTGTTTGTGAGTGTATCCTCTGATAGATTCCCTGATGCGCTCAGTTATTGCTTAGCAAGAAAATATGGAATTTCAACCCTTCTTTCAATTATTTATATTTGCTTCATCAGTGTCTTGTTTATGATCTACTCTTCTATTGCACTTCTATAAATTTTGTTTTGGGGTGAATCATAATGTAATCTTTTGGAAGATATTTTAAACAGCAGTTACGCTCATCACGTGCTGGACCAACCATTCCCCTAACTCAATTGAAAAGACAGCAATGTGGTGATCCATCACCAGGTCCTCAAACACACAGAAGTGACAACTACTGCCTGATAACAGTAATTAAAATTTGCCATCAGAGGTGAACTACATCTTAATTTTCAGAGCTGTTTTCAATGTGAAAAGAAAAATTCATATTAGAACTGATGAAATGTAAAAGCTTACAGTCTAAACTCTACCATTGAAGTCTTTGTGACTATAGGCAATCCACTCTCTTTAAACCTGTCTCCTAATCAATAAAATAAGCACAGTAATGTCAGCCCCACAGGATTATGGTGTTATCCAGTGAATAATACATGTACAGGAATCAGCACTCATTAAGCACCTATTATGTACTAAATATTGTGCCATGGGTTGGAAACATTAGGATGAATAAGACTTTGTCTTTTTCTCAAATAACTCACAGTGTGGATGAGGAACATGAAAATAAAGCACATATTGTAGAATGATAAATATTATTTGACTAAGTAATAGGCTAGAGGTGTGGCACTAAGGAATGAGTAATTGATTGACTTTAGGAGATGGACATAAAGGCAGCTGACGGAAGCTTATCAGAGAGGTGTGTGAGTGTGAATTCCTTTACTCCTTCACCCATGAGTGAATGTCTCAGAGCAGGGGCAGTGAATGATTTACTTAGGAAATGTGTTTATTTTTATGGACTGTCAGGAGCAAGAATGGGTCATTTCACGAGTCTTTCCTTAGTTTGCTTGAAAATAAACTAACAGCCTTTTGGTATATTAGTTTTAGGAAATGGAATGATGGATAGCAAAATCCATCCACTATGCTCTGCCTCCCAAGCTGCTTTATTTAGTTATTTACTTGAAATAATAGAAAATCAATTTATGCTTCCTGGTGTTATCACTTCCTTTTATTAGGATTTTTTTTGTAGGAATAACAAAGATTATTTGTAGGTTTTCAGTGACTGCCATTCAGTTTTTTATATCTATTACCCCACATAAAACCAGTTTAAAGTTATTTTAGGAGACAAAAAAGTATTTAGAATATGCAATTCTAAACTATGCCTAATATAACTTAAGAAACCTGCAGAGAAAATGACATTCTTCTGGACCAAAACAAGTCCTAAAATAAAATTATTTGGTATAAATAATTTACATAGTGTTAGAAGCATTTCATTAAAAGTGTCAATATTTATTTTTAAATTGTGTGTATTATATGCTGCTGCTGCTGCTAAGTTGCTTCAGTTGTGTCCGACTCTGTGCGACCCCATAGACGGCAGCCCACCTGGCCCCCCTGGCCCTGGGATTCTCCAGGCAAGAACACTGGAGTGGGTTATCATTTCCTTCTCCAATGCATGAAAGTGAAAAGTGAAGGTGAAGTCGCTAGTCATGTCCAACTCTTTGCGACCACCTGGATTGTAGCCTACCAGGCTCCTCCGTCCATGGGATTTTTCAGGCAAGAGCACTGGAGTGGGTTGCATTTCCTTTTCCAGTATATTATATAAATGATAAATTTTTAATATGTGGTTCTAATGCAGATTTCCTCTTTTGTAGCAGATCCCCTCTACATTCTTAGGCTCAGCCCAGCGTACCATATCACCTATCCTATCACACTCCAAAGTTATGCTGTTGGTTCTGGGGATCTTTTCATCTTTCCTTTACAGCCACTAGCTAATTCTCATTGTTCCAACATATTCACTTTAGTTCAGACCATGTTCTACCTTGTCAACAACTCCTGTGATATTGCTGCTTCAGATATTTGTAAGCCACGTGCTGGCCCATTCCTGCGTCCAGCAGCTGACATCAAGGCTCACTCTTACCCAAGATGCAGCCTTCCACCTTTTCACCTTCTCTGTTCTACCCCCAAGGTTGGGGTTCCTGCACCCACTCCCATTAATAGCCTTGCCTCCCAGAAATCCCTACCCATCTTCAAACCTTAATGCCTCATCAACATACAAAGGATTGGGCCATGTCCCAGCCCTTAAAGATGAAAATTGAAATATTAAAGCTAAAAACATGTGCATTTCACTTTATCATCGTGAGAGCAATTATGGCTCATGTTCAAAGTATTATAGACAGAACATCTGGTTAAATGTTTTTAAGCCTTTAAAACCATTATCACCACCACTGACAGATCTCCTGTGGGGCTGACAATGACTTCTTTATGGTTCATGGTGCTACTCTGGAACTCCTTGAGACATTTGCCAGAAATGCTTCATTCTATTTTATATCTTAGAGTCAGAAAATAGGAGCAGAAGAATTATAATCCATGCTAAATTATATCATAGTTTCCTTACGTAAAACTAGCCATAGTATTTTGAACTTGGGGTATTATGTTTCAGCATGTATCTAGTGCATACAAAAAGAATTGTTCTTAATATGTCTCTACTTAACATACTTTGTATTTTGTGTTCAGAGCTAGCATAATAAAGTCTTCATTTCACTTGTGAATATTTAGAAATCTTTTGAGGTACAATCTACCTGTTTTCAAAGACTACACCCTATTCCCATGTCTTCTCTCCAACCTCAGTGTTCCATCCAGCTGTACAACTTAGCACATTTAGATGGCATGAAAGGCAGTGGAAATTGATTCAGGTCTGTAGATTTTTAGATACAAAATATGTTAACAGCATGCAGATATAATTGATCTGATTCCTATTTGTGATTAGCTGGAGAAATGGATGAAAATAAGGTACAGGTTTTAAATGAAGCCTTAAAATAATCCCTGGATGTTTATAAATAAAGGCACTAAACAATTTGGTAGGTAGTTTCATGATTTTCCATTTTTATGAAATCAATTGTCATATAGCTTCACCCTTCCTTCACTTGGGTTAAATCAGGGCATATATTCTTCAGAAGATATAATCCATTAAACCTCATTATTTAAACGTCTAAAATAATTACCACTTGGAATTTCTGAAGAGACATCTTACCAACTCCTACTATCTACCTATTTTGTATATTTTACACTTGAGTATTATTAAAAGCATACTTTAGCAACATTAGTTTTAAACAGTTGTCAAACCTATTTAACCTTTGTTCTAAAGCTAGATGTAAGTCACTTAACTTGCCAAATCTGGGAGTGAGGGCTGAGTCTGCCCAAATTTCATAAATAGCAAGTAGAATATATTTCTACCTCTTCTATGTTAAAGGAAGAAGTGTGCACTCACCTGTGTGTTTGTGTGTGTGTGTGTTTGTGTGTGTGTAGTACATGCACCCATGTGGATTTGTATTTATTAACTGGATGTGTTTATGTGTGTGTTTCAGAAAGAAAAAATTTTCTGCTTTATTTCTATTAATATTATTCTATTTTTCTATTATTCCTTCCTTTAGCCTTTTAGAAATAGAAGTCAATGAACTTTTTCTATTAATAAAAGCAATACATATTTTATCTGAAAATGTAGAAAATTGAAAAGCAGTAAACCCCAATATTACCATTCAGAGAAAACTACTCTTAAAATTTAATGTATTTTCTTGCCTTCTCTGTGTATGTACTTTTTAGTGATTTTGTTAAAACACCAAATTAGACAATCATTCTGGACATGCTATTTGATATTCTGCTTTTTTGCATGTAACAGTATACATTTACATATTATATCATATTTTCCCCATGTGACTAAATATTTTGTATAATGTGAATGATATTTTATCATATTCAACTTAGTCATTCCCTTTTATGGGTTTTTATGTGGTTTCCAACTTACTAAAATAATGCTTCACTTTGGGGCATCAGTCAATCTTTCCAGCACATCAGTTGCCTTCTAGAAATGGAATACTGAGGAAAAAAGTGCCCCAATTTGCACCTCTGGGAGAGGCCTTGATATTCTTTGCGTAGCTTCTTACTAAATATATATGATGGCTGGAATATATCCCACTGACTTTGAAAAGTGCTATATAAATTTACTGTTTATGATAGCCAGATAATCTCTGATTTCGTCAAAACACCACACAGATTCTCAGTGAAAGTTAAAATGAGTTCTCAGCCTCCTGTGATCTTGCTTTCTCCATGTTCCACTTGAACTTGTACAGGGCTGTCATTGGCCCTCTGGAAGGTCAACATCCAAAGCTTCCTTTCCTTCCGTGCCCCGTGCAGCATGTGACAGTAGTGATTTTGTGACCGACTCTTAACTTGGGAGACCCCACCTGTTCTCTCCTGGTGTTCCTCCTACCTCTGAACTGGGCCATCTTTCTGAGGTTGCTCAACCTCCCTTGTCTTCTCTTTTAAAACTGCACGTGCTTCCCTGAGCTTTCCCAGCCACCCACATTGCCTCAGCTACCACTTCGACAATGACTCTCAAAAAATCTTTCCAGAGAAAAAGTATTTTTGAACTTCAGAATCACACTTCCAATTGCTAATTAAGAGGAACTGAATTGATCCTCTTCTTCTTCCCTCTTCTCCACCCAAACCTTGAATGTTCTACAGTGTCATGATGATAGAATAACCATTCTTCATAAGGTCCTAAATGGAAATCTGCATATTTGTGATCTATAAATGAACCTGGATAATTCAGACACCATTTTCTTCTACTAATGGATTGAATCTTTTGTCAAATTCAGTTGACTTAAATTATGTATCAAGCCAGTGTCATCTGTTTGGGCCTAGAAATTGGTCCTTAGATCAGAGACCTAAAATGTTTAAGTTCTAAACCTAAAAAGAGAGGGCCTTTAGAAAAACTATCTAGTCCATTTTGTTTTTTCTCATGTCATGTGTAAGACAACTGAGGCCCATAGAAGAAGACTGATTTTGTCAAAACCGTACAGCTCCCTGTTGGCAGTCTATCACCAAGAGACATACCCCAATCCAAATAACTGGTTTTTCCTGTGAACCCCACCTCCTTCTGTGTGCAGATTAAAATTATTGAGATATTAAAATGTTCTTATTACTTGAGAAGGTTTTCAGTCTCTAAAGGAAGACAATGTGGGACGGTGGTTAACAACCTTTTAAAAACATTTACATGTTCATATTTTAGGCTTCAAAAATTGAAAATTTGTGAATGATCAAGAGAAACATAGGACTTAAGTTTGTCAGTGTGGTATTGCTGCAAATAGGTGGTCTTGTAAAATGACTTAAGTTTAAAAAGCTTGAAAAGACTATTTTCTCTCTCAATAACAAACTGTCGCCAAATATTTTTGAAGCGATCTTTTCTGTATAGGTATACCTTTGATGATTTCCAGTTGCCTATAAGATAAAGTCTAAGTTCTTAATCACATACAAAATACCTACCATCTACCCTTAATCTAATGTAGTTTCATCTTCTGTCAGTCCTCTTTCCTCACACCAGGAACCTGCTCTAGTAACATTAATCTCTTTGCCATTTCCCAGAGTAACATTTCACACCCCACTAATGCTTGTCATGCTAGTTCATTTATTTTTTATGTTTATTTTATATTGGAGTATAGTTGATTAATGATATTGTGTTAGTTTCAGGTGTACAACAGAGTAATTTGGTTATATATATACTTGTATCTGGGCTTCCCTGCTGGCTCAGCAGTAAAGAATCTGCCTGCAATGCAGGAGAGCTGGGTTCCATCCCCGGGTCAGGAAGATCCCCTGGAGGAGGGTGTGGAAACCCACTCCAATACTCTTGCCTGTGGAATCCCATAGAGAGAGGAGCCCAACGGACTGCAGTCCATAGTCACACAGAATCAGACATGATTGAAGCAACAAAGCAGCAACCGCGGCATGTGTATCTATACTTTTTCAAATTATTTTTCTACTTAGATTATTATAGAGTATTGAGCAGAGTTTCCTGTGCTTAATAGTCCTTGGTTATCTGTTTTAAATATAGCAGTGTGTACATGGCGAGCTCAAACTCCCAATCCATCCCTCCCTCTCCCGCTCTTCTCCCCTGGTAACCATAATTTTGTTCTTTAAGTCAGTGAGTCTGTTTCTGTTTTCTAAATAAATTCACTTGTGTCATTTATTTTTAGATTCCTCATATAAGCAATATCATACAATATTTGTCTTTCACTGTCTGACTTACTTCTCTTAGTATAGTAATCTCCTGGTACATCCACATTATTGCAAATGGCACTATTTCATTCTTTTTAATGGCTAAGTAATATTCCATTGTATATATGTACCACATCTTTTTCCATTCATCTGTTGATGAATATATAGGTTGCTTTCACATCTTGGCTATTGTAAATAGTGCTGCAGTAAACACTGGGGTGCATGTATCCTTTTGAACCAAGTTTTTCTATGGATATATGCCCAGAAGTTGGATTGCTGGGCCATATGATAACTCTATTTTTAGTTTCTTAAGGAACCTCCATACTGTTTTCCATAGTGGTTAGACCAATTTATTTTCCCACCAACAGTGTAGTAGGGTTCCTTTCTCTCCACATTCTCCAGAACTTGTTATTTCTAGACTTTTTAATGATGACCATTCTGACTGGTGTGGTACCTCATAGTTTTGATTTGCATTTCTCTAATAACAGTGATGTTGAGCATCTTTTCATGTGCCTCTTGTCCATCTGTATTTCTCCTTCAGAGAAATGTCTATTTAGGTCTCCTGCCCATTTTTGATTGGGCTGTTTATTTTCTTGATATTGAGCCTCATGAGTTATTTGTAAATTTTGGAGACTAATTCCTTGTCAATCACATTGTTTACAAATATTTTCTCCCATTTTTTCACTATGTGTTATTCTTATCTCAGTACCATTGTATGGGTATTATTGGCTCTATCTTAATAGATGAGGAAATGTTAATACATTTTAAATTCTATAAAATTTAAAATAAACCACCATAGCATCTATTTTTATAGCATCTATTTTTATTATTTGCATTGTTATTATAATTTATAAATTTGTTATATTTTAAAAATTTTAGTAATTTCACCCATTAAAAGCAGTATAAATTCATTTTTCTCAAGGTAAAAGTTAAGCATGAAACATAAAAGAATAAAAATGAGATTAACTAATAAACTAGTAGAGATTAATTAGCTAATAGAAATGAGATATATATATATACTAACACAAAAGAAAGCGTTGAAGTACTTAGAAAGACAATCTAGAAAGACAAATGGATAAAGAACACAGTAGTTAATTCAAAAAAGAGAAATTTAAATGTCTAATAAACATATAAAAATGTTTACCTGAATTGTTTTCACAGTAATGCAAATTAAAACAATAACCAGTTTCATCTTGAGTTTGCAAGGAGATGAAAGATTGTGAGCCTCAGTACCCATAGCAAGTTCAAGGTTGTAGGTACATATTGATAATACCCAACCACTTGAGTTTCAATCTATCCTTCCATCTTATTTTCCCCACACTATAGATCCATCTTAAAAATACTGGGGTTTGTTGTTATTTTCCAATCTCCAGGGAACTTTGTTACTATTCCTTGAGAGTCTAAAGGTACCCTAGGTTTTAACAAAACCAAAACTTGCAAGACATAGAAAAAAAAATGTTATTTTTTAAATGAGTGAAAATGAGAAAACATATAGATGACAGCTGACTTGGGAATGCCATGTAAAGACATAAAATAAATACATAGAAAAAATAAGTATGCATTTCTCAGTCTCATGCTCTGGTTTATATTTCACTATGACGGTAATAAAGATAAGAACTTCAGATAGAAATAACTCACATCATGTTCAACAGAAGGATTTCATGGTGAATGATGATCATGTTTTGGCGGAGGTTGAGGGAAATAACATACATCAAGTTAAATTTTGTTTTTCTAAATTGGAGAAATGTCCAGAAGTCTGTTTAAATATGAGTTTCCAATAATTTAGCTCTACTACTGAAAAATATTTCTCCTAGTCATGTAGGAATGATGACATCATGTGTCATTTCCAACTTAAAAATACCGTCATTAATAGGCTAAATTTACTTCCAACTTAAATGATTCACCATCAAATATTGTTCACATAATTTTTACTATAGTCTGAGTGATTTAATTAAGCCATCTCCATGAACCTAATTGTCTCTAGATTGTTCTTTCTTTTATTAAGAAATTGTGTGAAATAAAAACACAAGATCTGATTATACATTTGGGTTATTTTTATTTCACTCTACTCATTTTCACCATCCTGATAACAACTGATTAAAAAAGTAGAACTGAAAACTAATTTTAGTCCAGTAAAATCTGACAGTTATAATCAATTTTATAAGGGATGATTTGGGCTGAATTAAGTTAAACTGATACAAGTAAGTAGATAATGAAGGATTTATCTTTGTTGGAAGAGAAATCTAGGTCGGAAGACTTTCTGCTGCTGCTGAGAAGTTTCAACCAGGAAGTTGCCAGTCACAACAGACCATTATGTTTCTAATTACCCTTATTAACAGAAGAAAAGGAAGCCCACAGTTTTCTCTGGAGAATCTTAGACAACCTGCTGTTTCCAAATAAACTAGATGGTATTGGTCAATACATTTTATATTTACAGTTTATCTTTCATCATCAGAATAATGGTAAACCAGAAAACTAGCAAACCAATTGCAGTCAAGCATTTCTTTATGAGCAAAATGTGGATGTTACATTCTTAAAAGAGAAAAACGGACAAGCCAAATGTGTTTCTAGATGAGTTTTGTTTTGTGTTGCTTTGATTCATTTTCTTTAATCTCAGAGTTCTAAATCTAAAATACCCACTTATCTGATGAACAATCAAATTTTATTAATGTGTCTATATGTTTGTCCATTGTAAATACTATTGCTTTTTTTTTTTTTTTTTTGGTAAACTAGTAGCTCTATTGAAACAAGCAGTGCTTCTTAGCAGAATATCAACACAGCATTCTATAGTTGAAGTCCTGCTGTTATGTTCAAAAAGCATCCTTATGCGTTTTACATCATATATCAAGAAGGTTTCTCCACTTGGCAGAGAAATTTTCCAAATTCTCCAACCTTGAGCATTTCTGTGTAGGGCATTAGATTAAAAGCTTTCTGTGTGTGTGTGTGTGTGTGTTCAGGGTGAAGAGTGGGAGAGTATTTTTTCATTGAGTTATTCTTTGATATTGTCAACTGAAAAAATGCACAATGTGAAAGTTGTGAATTAAGTTTTATTGGGGGCAAAAAGAGGACAATAGCCCAGGAGACAAGCCTCTGAGATAGCTTTGAGGAAGTGCTCCGCATAAAAAAGAGGTAAGGTGGGCTGTCACCCTGCTTATTTAACTTATATGCAGAGTACATCATGAGAAACGAAGGGCTGAATGAAGCACAAGCTGGAATCAAGATTGCCAGGAGAAATATCAATAACTTCAGATAGGCAGATGCCACCACCCTTATGGCAGAAAGCAAAGAAAAACTGAAGAGCTTCTTGAGGAAAGTGAAACAGGAGAGTGAAAAAACTGGTTTAAAACTCAACAGTCAGAAAACTAAGATTATGGCATCTGGTCCCATCACTTCATGACAAATAGATGGGGAAACAATGGAAACAGTGACAGACTATTTTCTTGGGTTCCAAAATCACTGCAAATGGTGACTGCAAGCCTTGAAATTAAAAGACACTTGCTCCTTGGAAGAAAAGCTATGACCAACCTAGACAGCATATTAAAAAGCAGAGACTTTACTTTGCAGACAAAGGTCTATCTAGTCAAAGCTATTGTTTTTCCAGTAGCTTGTATTGATGTGAGAGTTGGGCCATGAAGAAGGCTGAGTGCCAAAGAATTGATGCTTTCAAACTGTGGTGTTGGAGAAGACTCTTGACAGCAAGGAGACCCTTGGACAGCAAGGAGATCCAATCAGTCCATCCTAAAGGAAATCAGTCCTGGGTGTTCATTGGAAGGACTGATGCTGAAGCTGAAGCTCCAATACTTTGGCCACCTGATGAGAAATGACTCACTGGAAAAGACCCTCATGCTAGGAAAGATTGAAGGCAGGAGGGGAAGGGGACAACAGAGGATGAGATGGTTAGATGGTATCACTGACTCGATGGACATGGGTTTGAGCAAGCTCCGGGAGTTGGTGATGGACAGGGAAGACTAGTGTGCTACAGTCCATCGGGTCACAAAGAGTCGGACACTAGTGAGCCACTGAACTGAGCTGAACTGAGCCGAAGTTGATGTGTATACATGTGTGTTTAGTGAAGGAGGACACATGGAATCAAGCACACATTTTGGCAGACGGTTGTTGCTGGTTACAAGGAGGAAATGTCTTGTTAACAATTTTAGTGCTCTTCTAGATATGAGAAGATGCAAGAAATTGAGCTCATCAAATCTTCTCCTGAAAATATCTATCTGAAGGCTTGGTCTGCCAATTTTTCCCAAGACACAGAATGCCTCATTCCTGACCTCCAAACTTACTTCAGCATGTGTTTGAAGGACAGCAAATGCAGTGGATAGTGACTTAAACCTTGTAGAGGCAGAGAGCAAGTGATAGATTTTAGTCAGCAATATTATCCAATGACCTAAATTTTCATATTCTACTCATTGTTTTTGTTCTTCAGTTTATCTATCAGTTACAACTCCTGTCTTGGATTTCCATTTCAATTACATTTATTCTAAACCTCTTATTTAAAAGAAGCATTTTACTGACAAAAATAACTAGAAAATATTACCTCATATCAAGAGAATAAACAATTTAAGAAGATGAGAAAACAGATCAGTCCACTGTCAAAGAAATACTGCAACAGACAGGCTAGAAAGACTTATTATAAAGGCAAGGAAGACTAATTCAAGACTATTGCAATAATAGGGGAAAGAAATCGATCTAACTCCCCAGTTGGAAAGCAGGAGGATTTTCAAATGCTAGTGCTGGCTAATGGAAAATATTGGAGGGCCATAGGGGTGAAAGAATGGAGAAGTTTGGTTACAGTGTGTAGGCCATTTGTATTTGTTAACTGGCATTTATCAAATTAGGCTCCTACCCTCCTGCATAAGTCATAAAATCTGGGTGATAGGGGTGGTATCTTTCTTGATGATTACATTTCAAGAGATGGCTCCCAGGTCTTTATGAAAGATATTCCTGAGTTTTAGAAGACTTATATCTTGAAGAGGCAGAGAAAGAAATTACAGTTGCAAGTTTCTAAAGTAATTGCTCTAAGAAAAGGCAAGTCAAGGGCCCACAGTGAGGAAGAAACCTTTCTTAAGGTTAGTCAATCTGAGGGAAATGTTAAGGCCCTCCCAGTCAACATGATACTAGGAAAGTTCCAGACAATCAGACAAGAGATGGTAAACTAATAGTTAACAAGATATTTTCTAGACAGGCAATGTTATAAGCACAGGTAATAAAATCAAATTCAGACTGCAACTTTAATAAGCATTCTTCTGACCCTGATGTGAAATCCACAGTAGTACATCAAATCATTTCACGCATTCTTTTTATAATACCTGAGTCAACTGAGTTAACACTGCTGTTTCAGTTTCTGACGTGTCTTTGGTCATGGATTATTTGATTCAATTTGACATTCCTTTGAAGAATCTTCTACCTGATTGTAGCATTTAGATAGCCAGTTTCTATTCTTGGCTTTTTCTCACACAGCACACACAGTCACACATAACAGTTCAGCTTCATGGAGGATACATGCCTCTTTATTTCCCTCTTTGATATATAATCAGGCTCTTACATTTCATAAGCTGTTTAGGATACTATGCATATTGTTAACAGAGATGAATATAATAATCCTAACCCTCTATAAATTAGAAATAAAAGAGGATAGAAGATATAATATGTGGACCTTTACTTATTCTTTTATGGCTTCTTAATATTTGGAAACTTATCTGTAACTGGATGGAACCCATTCCTGCTATGGAGATAGAAATGTGCCTATTGTCAGCCTTTTACATAGAAGTGAGGTCATGTGCTAGATGAACTTGAAGTCGATATCTTATTGATTGTTATATCTTAACCTTGGAAGTTAGTAGATATTCAAAAAGATGTTTAGTCTTATTCCAAAGTCTGAGCCCTAACCAAAACTCCTGTGTATTCCTGGAAGAGTATTTCTTTAGATCAACCTTATCTCTTAAGTTCCTGCCCACCTAACGCCCTCGCTTACATTTCAGTTTCTGTGGTTGTTATTTCCAGGTCAGCCTAGATATGGAACTCAAACCTTATTTCTTGGTCTTCTTAGGAATTTTTCACATAAGGAATTACCAGGCAATACTTGGGCCACCTCATGCGAAGAGTTGACTCATTGGAAAAGACCCTGATGCTGGGAGGGATTGAGGGCAGGAGGAGAAGGGGACGACAGAGGATGAGATGGCTGGATGGCATCACCGACTTAATAGACATGAGTTTGAGTAAACTCCGGGAGTTGGTGATGGACAGGGAGGCCTGGCGTGCTGCAATTCATGGGGTCGCAAATAGTTGGACACGACCGAGCGACTAAACTGACTGACTGAACTGATGTTAACAGAATGTATTGATGGTTTGGGCAATATAAGACTTGTGTATCTGTGTGTGTGTGTGTGTGTGTGTTTAGAAATTTAAAATATTATCTTTACTTTTGCAATTACTTTGGTGACTTTGACATCAGTGTGCTTTCATAAGCTCAATCATCCTTTGCCTATTCTTTTCTCTTCCTTACATTTATCTTCATTCCTTGTGCAGAGCAGTTTAGCTTTCCTTTTTTTTTTTTTTCATGATCTCCTTAAAACAAAAACAAACAAAAAAGTAAAACTCCTAAGACCTTACTTTTTACAACCAAACAGAATCATCCTGATATTTTCCTGAATATAAACATTTTCATGAAAAATCTGTTGCCACCTGTTAAAATAACTATTCTATCTCTTTCCACCATTTTATATCCTATGTTATTAAGATCTGGGATTCCATATTCAACATTGTTTAAGCTCATTTCAAATTAATTATAACTAAAAGTTAAATTGCTACCTAGGAAGTTATGTGATAATAGTTGTCATTTATTTAGTGTACCCCTTTGCCCACTACTGAGATAACCAAGAAACATAATAGTCCAAGTTCTTTCTCTTAAGGCCAAAAACATAGATTTAATCTAACCCTCTCTTCTTTCCTGAATTCTCTATTTCTTGAATGTATCAGACACCACATTCCCCTTTTCACTTGAACATGATTTCATAGCATTTTATATTTCTCACATTCAGTCATTCATTCAATGAGGTCATTTACATTGTATATCAAGATAACAATAGAACACAAGTGGAACTCAGATCAAATAAACCATAACATGTATGTAAAATTTCATATGGTTAAAATATGCTGGTAAAATAAGGTGGGATATTGGACTAAGTGAAGGGAAGGTGATAGCTATTTTAGACACTATGGTCAAGCCTTCTGTAGACATGTATATCAATATTTGAGGAGATTTGAATTATGAGAATCCAGCTATGAAAGTATCTAAGGAAGCACATATCAAGTAAAGGGAAGGGCAGAAGTCAAAGCCCAAAAGTAGGACTTGGCTTAACATTCTTAGGAATGGCAAGGGAAACAAAACAAAGCAAAACAAAATCATAAGTTTGACTAAACTACAGAAAACAGGAAGGAGAATAGTAGGACCTGAAGTCAAAGAGGTTGGCAGGAATGGAAGGCCTGTAGGTCCAAATATGAAATTTGGATTTTTTTTCTAAATCACACTGGGGAGTATTTTTCTTAATGGGTTATGATTTTATCTGATCTGTTCTTTTCTTAAATCACTCTGTGGTGTGGAGATTAGATTTTATATTAGTTATCTTGAAACTTAAAGAGTCATCTTAAAACTATTGGTATAGTATCTCCAGATTACCTTCTAGGCTAACAATTTATTCAGTTTATGTTTCTTGAATACTTACTGTTTTCCTGGCGCTGGACCTAGACCTGGAGATTCAACAGTGACAGGGATATGAACGAGAACACACAGCCTCATAGAAAAAGTTTTGTTCTTTGTTCACTTATACAGTTAATATTGTTCACATGCTCTGCATTCTTGGAATCAGTATGACCTATTTTTGGATCTTGGATATCTGTTTTTAGTGCTATACTGTATTCCTCCATCCACTTTGTACAAAATAAATGTTTAAGAATGTATTTGCATTTTCATCATATTTTTTAATTATTTTCAGTTTTGTACATTGTCCACATTCATTTTAGAAGAAAAAACTGAATTCATTGTAGGACATAGAAAAATAATAGTACCTGTATAGCTTTTTTTTCTCTTAGGAGTGCTATCTAAGTTAATTCAAAGTTAGAAATATATTAAATGAACTAGGAAAATACCTATAATGCTAGATGACAGAACAAGTTTTGTACTCTGTGTTGAGTCATTTCTAGCTCTTCCCCATATTGAACTGCAAAGTACAGAGAGTATATATTGCACCTCAGACTGTCAGTCAAGTGCCTGATTACTTGTGGATGTTGCCTGACCTTGAAGAGCTGAGTAAAGAAGATGAGGGAAATTTTTGAGCAGAACACTGGGAAAATATCCAAAACACCGATTTTCTGTTGAAGTTGAATCTCAGCATGAAGCTAGAGCTTTCTCTGTGCTTCTGACCATTTGTGTTGCTTCCTTTCCTCCCTTCTCTCTTCATTAGACTTTAAAATGTTAAAGTTTTTTCTTTGTTTCTTTATCTCACAATCTCCTAGTCCCTCTGTTTTATCTATATTTTTTTTCCCTACTCCCTCTTCTGTATTCCCCATACTAAAGATATACTTGCATTAAACAAGAGCCTCTAAAGGACTCTGTCTTTGAAAATCCATTTTGAAGTTGAAAGAAAGGCAAAGCAGCTCTCTGAACTTCCTTTCCCCTTGGGGCCAAGAATGTTGTTCAATAAATATTCTCCTCCTTTCGAAAGAACTCACATTCTGACCATTGAACATTTGGAGAACAATTATATATTGTATCTTACAGATCCAGCTTCACTATAGACTAAGTGCTGGTTAATGGAAATACCTTAGGCCTTCTCTTACCTTTTTAAAAATGATTGTTTATGATCATAAAAATAGCCCAAGTGTTTTTATGGATATCCTTCAGGTTTCATATGTAATATGCGTTCTTTTCATTCCTGCAAAAAGGTTCCAGGCAGAGGAAACAGCATTTGTAAAAACAAGAAGTCAAGAGATAGTGTAAAGTTTGAGTGTGAAAGAAAAAAGAAAACCAAACACACAAAAGATTTATGTACTTGAGAGAAGATGTGAACATGGTAGACCCTTGTGCCTTTCTGATGGGGTTAGACTTTCGAAAGCAAAGGAACGGCACCTAAGGATTTCTGGTAGGGGTGAATTGGAAAGGATAAGGAAACAATTCCAAAACTCCAGTTAAAAAGTGATGAGATTTTTGGCTACAGTCAGTAATGGAGGGGCAGGAAAGTATTGAGAGATGATTAAGGGATGGAATACAGGACTTGTTGGATAATCAGAAGAGGAAGGAAGAAATCCATGGTTCCTTGTTTAGGTATCCGACACCTGTAGTGCTTATCCTTGAGGCAAAACATGTGGATGAAAGACCACCTGGAGGAAAAATTGAATTCTGTTTAAGCCGTGTTGAGATTGAGGCAATAGTTGCTGGTTATCAGACTAAGAAGTCAGTGAAAACAACATGGTTCTCATAAACATACATAGAGTCAAAAAGTATATTGGCTCATGAAAGCTTCACACTTTCTCTCTGTAGAAAGATATTTTTATGTAAAAACACTATTTATGTTTACCACCACTTCCCCAGTTTAGTTTATTCTCTGAAGAAATGTCACACTTACAGACATTCTGTTCACATATTCCACGAACACTTTATTATGATGAATCCATTAGGATATATATTTGCAAATATTTAGTTTCACTCTGCTTTATCCCTTAGGCAATGTCATGCACGTGTTGCTGCAAACAGTAGTGAAGCAAGAATGGAAGGCATTATCTTGCTAGTTACCAAGCCTGTTGATTGTTCCTTGTCAGTTCCTCTCGATTCCTCTCAAAAAGAGTCCTTTCTTCACTTTGCATTACCACTGTCACAAAACAGGCTTCTAGTCATTTCCTGCCTGAGATACCTTTATCAGAGTTCTTGAGTGCAAACAATAGAAACTGATTCTCTTGATTTAGGTAGAAAATGAATTTATTGAAAGACTGCTTGGTAGGTTACAGAATGACAAGGAAATTGGGAAAACCAGGCTTGGAAAATAAGAAAGTGAGTTTTCATAGCCAGAACCCCAGCCTGAGTCATCTCACATGAACAGGCCAAGAAAGACACTGCTCTCTGGCCAAATTGCCATGGCTGCTCCCACAACTAGCTGTGACAGTTTCGTCCATCACTAGAATGAATTCTTCACAGTTGCTGCTTCTTTGCACCACTAGTTCCAGATTCAAAATCCCAGGTGGTTGTGTCTGACTGCCCAAACCTGGATTAAAAACAGGCCCATGCCCTAATTTCCAAGCTTCAGGGAAGGCAAGCGTGTAGGCTTTTCAACTTCTGTAGTTGGATGTAGTACCTACCTCCTGCTGAGATTCGATCTGTGGAGAATCATCCAAAAATAGGAAAGAAGGTCTGAATCAGGGCAGCCACAGAAATGCAGGTGTCCTCTTGAATATAACCAGCTTACCTCCAGCTCTAAACATTCATTTCTGTACCTTATTTGAAGCACTGTGCTAGGCATGTGCTGGGTACTAATGATGGAAAAACCAAGCGTGCAAGTACCTGATTAGGGCTTTCCAAATTACCTCTATTATGGTGTTCCTCCTCTTAGACACTACAGAAGTTTCCAATTAACCTAGAAATCAAAAATATTCTATCAATTTATATACATTACACATACAACCTTTTCTCATTAGCTAACATAAATACTCTTTTCCAACTAGGATAATTAGCTTGCAATTTATGTACTTTCCTATGTTCATTCTCTGCAAAACTAGTTGTCATCCCACGTACCTCTCCATTGCCCATGCCTGAAGTCATCTTATTTTTAACCCCCAAGTAGCACCCCACTTCTATTCTTTGCTTGCTTTTTCATTTACTTGAGAATCAATGAAAGTCATGAAGCTACATGAAGGCACATTATTTATTATGAAATTACACAGTATTTATGTATATCAATTCACACCTGCACTTTCATTCATAAATACTCTTTATGGATCTATTTCTGTTTTTAAATGTAGATGTTTTTACCTCTCCATGTAGATTATAAATTATTCTGAGACAAGGATCTTATCTGCTGCCATCCCCTCTGCCATATCTCACATGTTAAAAACAGAATATATACTATGTATTTATGAAACAGCTGAGCAGTCTGGCCAGTTTCAGCTCTCACCACACACTTCCAAGGCATTTAAGATTTTGGAATTTAGGATCTGAAACTGTGTTTTGGCCTTTTCCATAGTCTGTAACTCCAGGTAAGTTCTGCTGATCATTGTACAAAGGTATGAGCTTCATATCACAATGAGAACCAGTCAAGATAACCTGGGATGAATTCACTGCCATTACTAGAGACTTGCCTGGCTCCAGTGCCCGGGTGATGCCAGTAATGTCATCTTCACAGAGGAAAGATAACTTCATTATAAACTGGAAGAGTAAATTTCTGTACTACACCATATAATCCTTTCATGCTTTGCAAATCTAAAACCAAAAAGAAATGGGACTCATTTAAGAATCTGCTTATTTTGTCATTGTCACAGACTGACATTAACTGGATAGTGAATTTGCAGAAATCCCTTGTGAATGCAAACAAAATGTGCCTTTTGTGATTTAAGCGAAAAACAGATGCCTGTTTCTCACACAAAGTTCCTTTCCTATGTTGTCAGAGCAGTACTTTTTGACAGAGTAAGTTTTGGCAGATGGCATTACAATTCAAATAAAGTGGAATAGGCTTCCAAGTGCATCCGCATTTTCTTGTCACGTGAATGCCAGAAAAATGTTTAAAGTTTCTAATGTTTCTGAATGTCCTCGTTATTGCATAAATATCAAAGATTAAATTATGACTCTAATGTTAGCTAAGATACGTGTGTTGATATCTTTCTGTCCAACGAAAGCTGACATTCACTGTATCACACAACAAGGGAATGCAGTATGAAAGGATTTGAAAATATTGAACTTAGACTCCTACTGAAGAGCAATGTGAAAATTATTTCAGATTCATGGGGCATTCCTCAAAAAGGATGGATACACACATGCCAAATCTTTCTTCATATTTTCTTACCAACATTTAAAACAGTGGGAGTCTCAAGAAAGGCCGTCCAGAAGGGAATCTTTTAAAGTCAAAGGGATTCCAGGACTACCACCTCCCACCCTCATCAAAAATAATTTTAGTTGTGACACTGCACTCTAAGCAATTAAATAGTATCCCCTACAAGTAAGAAATGGCAATCCACTCTAGTATTCTCACCTGGAAAAATCCCATGGGGAGGAGCCTGGCAGGCTACAGTCCATAGAGTTGCAAAGAGGACATGATTGAGCACATAAATAGGATTGTTAGGAGGATGAAAAGGATGATACATAAAGCACTAAGCATGGTGTCTTATACATATTCTCTCTGTATTGTATAATTATAGCTAATTTTAGTGCTTTGATGATGCTTAATAACTGAGATAAGGCTGGAAGTGTTATAACTTTGGCTACAAAAAATTTTCAAGATAACATCCTGAGATACTAAGATAGGAACATAAATAGAATTGAAATCAAATGCCATTTTTTCAATATAAGGTGAACTCCCCTCAGTAAGAAACGTTTCAGGTAATGTTGACTCATCTTTTAGGACACAGTGCAAGCACTTCTCTACACAGCATCTGCTGTCTACTGCAGCCACTGCTGGAAATGTCTATTCCTTCCTTTGGGAGCACCTGGGCATACTTCTATGATCACGTGCCCCCAAAAATCTCTGTTACTGAAAGCAATACAACTAAGATTTTAATACCTGTTTTTCATATTCATTATTAAAACAGTTCTTTAATCCCTTTGCACTTCTCTAACATCTCTGTCATTCAATAACAAGGGAGGAAGTGAGCTTTATGGAATGTTGCCCATAGCTTTTCCTTCTCCTTCCCCACCTCAGCCCAACACACCTCAAAATATCTGAAATGTGGGGCAAAAATTCTCAACAGAAAAAACATCTGGCTATAAACTGAGTTAACATTTGTTTAATAAACAACTAAAGTATTAATGTCTTAGGAATCCAGCGTTCTTTGTGCTACCCAGACCTCTGAGATTGCTCTTCCGACAAAGGTATAAGATATTTTAGTTCTCCAAGTGCCACAGTGGACACGTGATCTCATTCTTTCCTTTAATAAATGCTTGTGGTGAGCACCTCATATTAGGTTTTGGAATAGAAAATGAGTGAGATACGCTCCCTGTCTTCAAGTTTCTCAAAGAGAGAGAGACAGAAAACAGATGATTATAATATAATCTTTAGAACTCAACAGAAGTCCCTTTTTTCCCATGGTGTACCGTATTCTCTCTCTCTCCATTGTTTTTTCTTTTTCTTAGCTGCCCATGGAGTCCTTTCCAGTCTGTCTTGTTACCTTTGGTCCTGCTGAGTTTTCTAACTCATCTCTCACTGTGGAACTTCGTGAACCACAGCAGTTTTAAAACCATCTACGTTGTATCTCTATTAGATTGCTGAGTATAATATGCTTATTTTTAACACTGATAAAGTAGCTTTCAGGTTCTTCTTCACCTTTTTTTCTATTTTCGAGATGAAAAAATTTCCTTTTTCTAGAACCAAAAATCTAAGACAGATTTGTCTTTTCTTTTCAGGTATTAGTTCTGAGTGACCATAATCAATTGACCTTTGAGCAAAAATAGATTTTTTAAATCATTTACAGTTTTACTAAAAGAAAAATGCCACCATATCAAAGGCATTTTCTAATGAAAATATCATTATTACCTTAATTAAAGTTGTTATTTCAAAGGCTACATTTGTAGTTCTGATGTGGTTTTGATTTGCAAACTAAAGAAATAATTTCAAATATGCTTCACTTTATATAATAAAGAGCCACACTGTAATATTTTATAATGTATATTAATTAAGAATTATAAGCACACTTAACTGTTTGTTTTCAGGTAGTTTTCTTTATGAACTCCAGTTGAATCCCTTTGTATTAAGCAAAGTATCTTCTTCATAAATCAAGTCCCTTCTCCCATTTTTGAAGCTAGACTGCTAAGTGTCATAATTCTTATTCTGAAGCCTTTGAGCCAACTTTACACAGGAAGAAAATAATAGGTAGGATCCCCTATTTAATAATTTTTCAATCCTCATTTTTCACACCCAGTTTTATAAGTTCTTTCCCATACTTCAAATAATTTTGAAAAATCTTCTTCAAATAATTTTGAGGCAAAAAGGCTAATGATTTTTTACCCGCCACACACTCTAAATATGGACCCATCACTACTCCATTGAGTCCCACCATCACTACTATTATAGTTACTACTGATGATGATGACAGAGAAACAGCAACATCGAGAGCAGTCACAGTAAAACCTAACATTTATTGAGCACCAAGCAGTTCAGGCACTCTACATTTCTATTCCTTATGACATCATGCAGGATAAAGAAACTGAGGTTTATCCAAGAAAACCCAAAATTCAAATTCCAAAGCCTACAGTAATTCTGTCAAATATATTTGCTTAAATATTGACATATGATTTTAGTTTAGTGCTAACATAGCAAGGTTTGTATTTGTAAACTACAACTCATATATAAGAAAAGATTTTTATTTTGATTTTATGTAACTAATCTCATTTGCATTGTCACCTTCATTATTGTTGATGGAGGGTGAAGAAATTTAAAGGTGGTCTTTTTTTGTTTGTTTGTTTTTCTTGTCCCTTTTAATTCAAAACATTTATTTGGGAGATGGCAGGGTGGCAATAGCCTGTTAATATTAAGTTCAGATTTCCTATCAATTTTTTTTTTCCCCAGTAGGTCTCTCCTCTCCTCTTGGATCCAAGGTAGTAGATGAACATGTATCTCTATGGCAACAAGGGCAGGTCTCTGGTGGGCCTGCTGTTCTCTGCTGCAGGATGCCTTGGAAAAAGTGAAAATGTTAGTCACTCAGTCATGTCTGATTCTCTGCAACCGTGTGGACTGTAGCTCACCAGGCTCCTCTGTCCACAGAATTTTCCAGGCAAGAAAACTGGTGTCTGCAGCCATTTTCTTCTCCAGGGATTCTTCCCAACCCATGGATCAAACCAGGGTCTCCTGTACTGCAGACATATATGTTACTCTCTGAGCCCCCAGGGAAGCCCAGGAAGGCTTATACCTGCTCAGGTTAGGTCCTTGCCTTTGTCTAGAGCTCCAAGAACTCTCCACCCTGAATCCTTTCTCCCAGGGCATTGCACCAACAAGTCCTATTCCCAGCCTTGTAACATGGAAGTCACTCATTGGTTCTTGACCCTTTCTCTATATGGTACTATAATTTATAGTACCATTTGACCAGGCCTAAATCTCCTAAAATACATGACTGCTTATACTTGCTCTCTGTACTTATGCCCTGTGTATATCAGAGTTGATTCTGAAAATTTTAGAGAATCTCAGGCTACATATGAAATGTGGCCTAACACCTTGACCCAGTTATCATAAAATAATGTTTTAACGACTGATGCTCTGTGAACAAATAAGTATTTTCAGTGTTTTTTGCCTCTAAAGGACATTACAGGTTAGAAATTACGTGGTTCCCTTCTCTAGACCATGTGGCCCTCTAGAACTCCCTGTGTATTTTGTCTGCACATACCACTGCTATTGAATAGTTTGAATTTTTACATGTAGAATCTTACAAAAGTGATTAAGTCCTACATCATAGCACATTGTCACTGCTCACATGATTTACACACAGTCCAGTTGTTACCATGGGTACAAATCATAGCTCCACTTGGACCTTTAATGTTTCCTGAAAGCCTGGCACGTGAGTTAGAAACGCCTGCAGGGCAGCCTAATTTGTGGGATTGACTGGCTCTTTACATGCCAAGTAACCCAAACGGAGACAGATTTTGACAGCTTTATACGGGTAATATTTTTCACTGAGTTGAAGTGCTCTCCAAGAATTCCCCCCATGTTTTAGGCATCTCAATACCTTGCAGACACAGCAGGCATCGTGTTTTCTATTCCAGGCCTTTTTATATTTTGCAGTTTCACTTACTGTGGACAACATTAGGAAATTTCACCCTCAGCCGTTTTCCGTGTTCCTTTGTTTCCTTCTACCAGGAAACAAAGCAGTAATGTAGTTCATGCTCTTCATTCCAAATCCTCTACTTTTTTTTAATGTTACTATAGCATACCTCACTACCACATTTTCTATCACGCAGGATTTTATGTTTCATTAGGAAGCGATTTTGCTTCTCTGTTTCTTATATTTAATCCAGTCCTTCCACCTGAGAACACTGCGAAGATGGGACAAACCTGGATAGGTAAAGATTTGTATACATCACAGCACCCAAACTACTGGAAAAAAATATTCTGCCCTATTTTGTTCTGGAAGCTTACTGATAGAAGTCATTGCCTTTTGTGTGGGGAGGTCAGGAAATTCAATATTTGTTCCAAAACTGTACCCCTTCCCTCTCTGAGTAAAATGCTGTATTTGAAGTGAAGGCCTCTGATGCCAGCACAGTGTATATTAATAGACACTTTGTTGCTTTTTTTAATACTTGCAGTATTATTATGATTCACAATTCATTTCAACCTAGCTGAAGGTGTACTTGTGACATTTGTACCATTCACATCCCTCAAATGTATAGATGCTTATGTCCTCTCAAGTTACCATTCTCTACACTATACTGCCAAGATGGCAGGGGTCGGGGTGGAGGGTGTGATTCCAACATCTCTGCTAGAGGATACAGCTAAAATAGTTTCAATAAGAAATCATTTTGGTAAGGAGCATTTGGACAATCCTACGCACACATCTGGCTATATAAATATAATTTAATGTCTATATTTTGGCATTTCTGTCATTAAATTTTAATCGGCAGCATTAGTGCCTTAGTTTAATTCAAAACAGGAAATCAGACATCTTATTGTTTCAGTCACATACTGAAGAGTCAACCTCCTCTTCTTATGTCACAGAAAAAGTATTTCCCTGCTTTATGTTTCAAGTCTCATTACCTTTGACATTCTGTGATTTATCTGTGATAAGTACTGCTGAGAATTACATATTTTCTCTACCTAGAACAAGTATAAATCAGAGCACTATGGGCTTGGTCAGGCTGCCTATTCTGTTAATATTTAAAAGCATTCTACAACACAGAGAGAAAATATGGAAGGTATCATGCTTCCTTTCTTTCCCCAAAAGACATTGAAATTAGTATTTTATTGATTTTTCTTTTCAAGTGTGCTTTTCAAAAATGTCCATGAACTGATTTTTTGTTCTCCAAAAAAACACAGAGCTTGGCAAACCAGGTAAGGTGGAACATCTATGGCAATACTGTGTCACCCCAGTTTGGCAGATGTCTAGCTTACTTGTCTATAAGGCATGAACGCCTTGTAGAACCCATGAGTGTCATGGAAAAAACAAAATTTATGTTAGTGCTTAATGGCATGTAGAACTGTCATGATGCTTCTTACCCCCACTGTTGTGGGAGATGCTTCAGACAGTACCATCATGCAGAGCTGGCGTGTCTTTCTGCATATTTTAGTTAGCAGCCCTGGGTTTGTGCTCAGTCTGAATTATTTCACTGGTCAGAGTGGCATTTTAATTAAACATTGTTCTGGGGCTGCATATTAAGTAGAAAATGAAATTAGGGCATATTCCTACATAGAATTCAGCTCATCTAATATACTAGACAAAGGTAAATTTTAAATTTCCTTTTTCCAAGTCCTTACTGTATTGATGTTCAATAGTTAGTTGTCTCTAGAGATTTTAAACAGTAGAATGTTCTTGTATATAGCCAATTCATTAAATTTAAAAAGACTGCTCTGCTAGAGCAATGACATCTATTGTATGAATTCTTCCCAGAATACCCAATTGACAAATGTGTTGATGACTTGTTGCATTAGGATTATTTAAATCAGTCATAATGAATTATACCCATGAAATGTAACATCCTATGATTCCAAGCTTTTCAAAAATCACCTGAGGCTTTAGGTAGAGTAAGATATGCACATACTTCTCCTAGTAGCGTATATGATAAATTATAATGAATTAATAATTAGTGAAAATATTTGTTTAAAGACTGGCTTTGCCTGAAGCCATCAGCTCCATGGATGTTGAGACATATCCCTATAGCCTCACAACCTAGTTTCTTGCCTCCCTCAAAGCAGATAAGCATTAAATTTTCTTGAATAATGAAAGAGGTTCATAAATGTGTTACATTATCAGAGATATATTAAGTAATACCATCAGTGATAATTTGAAATTTCTCTTAATCTAATATATCCAGATCTCATCAAGATAAGGAAGCTGTGGTACATATACACCATGGAATATTACTCAGCCGTTAAAAAAGAATTCATTTGAATCAGTTCTAATGAGATGGATGAAACTGGAGCCCATTATACAGAGTGAAGCAAGCCAGAAAGATAAAGAACATTACAGCATACTAACACATATATATGGAATTTAGAAAAATGGTAGTGATAACCCTATATGCAAAACAGAAAAAGAGACACAGATGTACAGAACAGACTTTTGGACTCTGTGGGAGAAGGCGAGGGTGGGATGTTTCGAAAGAACAGCATGTATATTATCTATAGTGAAACAGATCACCAGCCCAGGTGGGATGCATGAGACAAGTGCTCGGGCCTGGTGCACTGGGAAGACCCAGAGGAATCAGGTGGAGAGGGAGGTGGGAGGGGGGACCGGGATGGGGAATACATGTAACTCCATGGCTGGTTCATGTCAGTATATGACAAAACCCACTGAAATATTGTGAAGTAACTAGCCTCCAACTAATAAAAATAAATGAAAAGAAAAAAAAAGAACCTTTTCAACCACAAAATCAAATAGACTACTGAAAAACTATCATTTTGGGGGCATCAGAAAACAGCAGTCACAACAGCCATCAAAACCATGGCAAGATGTGGCCATTTATCTCAGTCATTTCTCCTAAATCTTTAAGATCTCCATTGATAAGGCAAAGTAGGAATTAAAGCAATTTTTTAAAGTTTTTCTTTCTAATAACCTATCCAGGTCTTCATCTTGACTCCATGGAAAGTGATGGTTAAACAATTTTTAAAATTTTCATTATTTATCAATACTTACTTTGAGTCAATAAATAAAATATAGACACTGTGCATTACAGAAGAGCATGTTATGAGCTGCTTAACTCTTAGTCATTGCCCCCACCTGACCTCCCCAGCTGGAGGTGCTGCACTGAGAAACCTGTAGATTGGGCTGACTTCTTTTTACTGGGGGCATAGGACAACCTAAGGAGGAAGAAGCTTTTCAGTCTCCAGCCTCCTACCCTGGATCCGACTCCTTCTGCAAGCTTTCCCTCTTAACAAGCCCACAGACCAAGATTTAGGTACTGCTCTATCTCTGTCAAGACCTTGCATCTTGAAGCAAAATCTCATTCTTGCTCCCACAAAGGCAGCAAAACTTGGGTAGATTCCTGTGTGTGTGTGTGCTTAGTCGCTCAGTCATGTCTGATTCTTTGCGACCCCATGGACTGTAGCCTGCCAGGCTCCTCCGTTCTACTGCCGCAAAAAATATCTGTTTTCATTTTCCAGATTTTTATAGGTTCCCTGCTGCAGTGACTTTACATTCCAAATGCCCAGTGTCTATAATGGCACCAAGGCTGTTAGGATTATCTGGGATGGCAGAGTTCCAGAGTGAATGGAACCCACCTGTGCAGCCTCCATAATGCCCGACGGTCCTTTTCACAGAAGCCTATGGTATTAGTTCTCTAAAATCACTGTCAGCCTAAGACCAAGTGTCACTTGGAAAGACTTTGATCAAACCCACCCTCTCCAGATATCTGTGCCTTCCCCTCTGAATTATTAAATTCTAGTCTACCCATAAGTCAGAGATTAATGTTTGCCCATACTCTTGAAACTTAGTTATTGCAGGTTTTTTTTTTTTATCATGATGCCCCTAAACTCCAGTCCTATTGGATTTCCCAATACAGAAGGTATAAGAACTGATATAAATTAACCTTGAGACCCAGAAACCAGTATCCTAATGATTCCTGTAAAGAAAGCATGCCAATTGTGTGACATTATAAATACGTTTGTTTACCTTCTGGGTCTTTGCACAATGAAATATTAGTCTATAATTTCTCTAAAATTTGAGTTTTTCTGAGTGATTAGCAATTTCATATACAATTAGGGTCATTTGCTTTTTGTTTGTATTTAATTTGAGGGTTTTTTTCACATTAAAAAATAATAAAGAAACCTTGACATGGACTACAAAGAACTTTTCTCAACAATGTCTTTCTTTTTCTTATCCCTTCAACTTTATCTATGCCCATCTCTTACAGTTAAACAGTTTCTTTAGTTGGTGGTTCACCTTCTGGTGTACCTTTTCCCAAAAGCATGGAAATCTTTTTATTTAGCAATACATTCCACAAGCCACCATGTATTACATTATAGAGATTCCCCTCATTAATTTCACTGTTATATAGTACTACATTGTGGGTGTGTGTACCATGAACCAGTCATCTTGCTTGGATATTTAGGTTATTTTCAGAGTTTGCTAGTAAAATAATACTACAAGAAATAACCTTCTGTGTTTGATTCTGTGCGTTGTTAAAGATGAAACTTTACAAAAATTTCTTAGAGATTGTTGAGTCAAAGAGTAAAGTATGTCTGGTTGTGTTAGTTACTGCCAAATTCCTCTCAATAGGAGTTGCATGATACTGCCCATCCACCAGTATTGTAGGGGAGGAGTGCAATTCCTGCACAATCTTGCTTGCAGAATGTGTTGCCAATCTTTTGAATTTTTGCCGATTTAATAGGTGAGAAATTGTATCTCAATATAGTGTTAATTTGTTAAAGGAAGTTGGGCATCTTTTCATGTACAAAGGACATTTGTTTATACATTTTCCTAACTCTTAAACATTTTTCTATCAAGTTGATGGACACAGGTTGTTTCCATATCTTGATTATTTTAAATAGTGCTGCAATGAATATAGTGGTGCCTATAACTTTTTGAATTAATGTTTTCACTTTCTTCAGGCAAATACTCAGAAATGGAATTGCTGGAACCTGCAATAGCTCAATCTTTAGTCTCCTGAGGACTCTCCAGACTATTTCCCTTAGTGATTGTACCAATTTACATTTTTACCAAAAATCCATGAGTTTTCACTATGTTACAACTATTTTTTCTTCATTTATTATTTATCTTTTAGTATTGATTATGGTGTTTTGGATTGCACAGAGATTCTTTTATGCTTTTGTATAGTCAGATTTGTCAAGTTTGAGTCAGGTTAATACAGCCTTTATTCACACTCAATTTATAGATAACCATTAGTACTCATATTATTTTTCTCTGGGACCACTTTTCATAAATTATATTTTTCTAAGAAATTATCCATTTAATTTAGATTTTCAATTTTTTTAGCATAGGTTTGTGCAGACTTGTGTTTAGATTGCTTCCTTTTTGTCACTCTTTTACTTTGTTCTATGTGAATACTAAAGTAGATTATTTTGCTGATTTTTAAAAGAAACAGCACTTCAGTTAGTATTACTATTTTTCCATTTTCAACTACATGAAGTTTTGCTTTTATCATTTATAGTCCTTTTTTTATATTTTATCATTTATAGTCCTTTTTTTATATTTTGTTTTATTTCTTTTTTCCTGGAGGGATTACTTTTTCTAGCTTTTTGAGTTGGGAATTCACTTTTATTTCTGTTATTCTATATATATTTGTATGTATGTGTATGTGTATATATGTGTGTGTGTATATTTACACACACATTATAAAATTTCCTCTGATCACTGTTTCTTTTCTACAGATTTTGCTACTGTTTTCACTCTCATCACTTTTAGAAATTCTGCAATTTAAGTTTACATTTCCTTTCTGACACATTAATGTATACATTTTATTGCATTAGGGTCAAAGATTATTGTTTGTGTTATTTCTGCTTTGTAGAATTTAAGATTTTTGTAGTCTAACATATAGACAGTTGTGGGGAATGACCCATGTGTAGTTGACAAGAATATATATTCTCTTACTGGGGTTTAAATAGAAAAAAAGATGAGAGAACCAAAAGATTTACCTAATTAATTTTGCTGTATTTAGCTCTTATTTATCTGTAATATTGTCAATTTTGACCTAACTTAAACTGGAGTAGTCTTAAGTATTTGTTGTTAGTGTATTTCTAGTTTTCTTTGCAACTCCTGTAATTACTATTTTATGAAGACAATTTGTATTATTTGCCATGCAGATGTTGAAACTAGTGTGCTTTCATTATGAGTTGTGACCTTTGCTGTTATAAAATTGGGTTTCTTATGCTGGTTAATGCTTTGACTTCAACCCTGGTAACAGGTCTGTAATCGCTGCTTCCTTTTTTTTTTTTTCTTCCATTTGTCTGGCATGTCTTTGCCCAACCTTTCTTTTTAGCCTTTCTTTATGAGCTAATTAGAAAATACAAACAAGAAAAGCAAATTGCATTCATTAGTTTTCACTCTGTCATACTGTTTTATGTTATATTTATTGACCATATCATGTTATACTGGCTGTGTTTGTCTATATAGTCTTTTTTTTTTTTTTTGGAGGGGGAGCTATTTGTTTCTTTCTTTTGGTATTTAAAACAAGCCTGTATTTGTGTTCTAATGTTTGCCTCTATACTGATATCTTTTATAAGGCCCTTGTTCTTTTGTTAGCTTTAAATGGTATTCTGTGACTCCTATCTATTACCGAAGCATCAGTGAGACCATTGGTCATTCTCTCCTTTTTAATATTCTTTTTTAATTGCTTTATTTAAATAATATCTAAACATGTAATAGTTTCGTATTATTCTGATGGCTCACATGGTAAAGAATCTGCCTACACTGCAGAAGACACAGCTTCAATCCCTTGGTTGGCAAGCTCTCCCGGAGAAGGGAATGGCTACCCACTCCAGTATTCTTGCCTGGAGAATCCCCATGGACAGAGGAGCCTGGTGGGCCACAGCCCATGGGGTCGCAGAGAATTGGACTTGACTGAGTGACTAAAATATACGTATTATTCTAACATCCTTACTCCCACCTTTGTTCTACACTTAGATCCACAATTAAATATCTTAGATAATACTATTAGTCCTTGCTCTAGTCATCTCTTGGTTGAATTGTTTGATTTGATTAAGATAAGTAGGCATCTCTGGAAGGATTCTCTAATGAAGTATTCCTTGAGTTCTTGCATATCATAAACCCATTGCATGTGTATGTGTGTACTTATATGTGTGCACATTTTAATATTTTTGATTGGCTGGATTTAAAATCCTTGGTTCACTCATTCTTTGAGACTCCTTAAAAATGCTGCTTCACTGTTGTCTAGCTATGTATATTACTCGTGAGATGTAAAATTAACTTGATTTTTTTTATTTTAAGGAACTTATCTTTTATCCAGTTTTCCTCTATATCTGAAGTCCAATAGCTAGTTGATATCTTACAATTGACTGTTCTGGGACAGTGATCAATAGAGAGACATATGTAGTAATTTTATTTCTGGAAATTCTTCTGGATTATAGTTTAAAGTATTACTTCTATTATTTTATCCTTTATGTATTCCAATTATACATTTACTGGATTATCTTTGCCTGTCTTCTATATTAGTGAGTTCATTCTGATTCTTTTTACCATTTATTTTATCTTGTTTTGTTTTCTTAGCTATCACTGTGTCTTTTCTCAGTGGTCCTTATTTTATTTCTGATTGGCTTGATTCTCTCTTGGGCACCCGGTAATTTAGTTTTAATTTCAAAGATTCTTTTTCTTACTTTGTATTCTATTTTAATCAACTCATTAGTATCTTTCTGTTCTTTATCCATTTCTGGTCAGAACCTTTAAATTTCTAATTCAAAATGTTGTCTTATTGTTATAAATGTTTGTTTGAAAATATCTTGAGATTTCATTACAATTTTCTCATTTGTGTTTTTGTTTATGTTTTAGGAAGGATAGTGATTTTTATTAGACATATTGCTTTGACTCTCATTTCTGATTTTGTATGGCAACTTGGGCTCCCCTTGTGGCTCGGCTGGTAAAGAATCTGTCTGCAATGCAAGAGACCTGGGTGCAATCCCTGGTTTGGGAAGATCCCCTGGAGAAGGGAAAGGCTACCCACTCCAGTATTCTGGCCTGGAGAATTCCATGGACAGTCCATGGGATCACAAAGAATTGGACATGACTGAGTGACTTTCACTTTCACTTTTCACTTTCATTTTCCATGGCAACTTTGTAGGAATATTATCTACTTTGTATTTTTATTTTTTTCCTGGACCAGCAATAACAATTTTATATAAACAAAAATAAAAGATTTTGGTGGATTACTACATTCTTAGTTCATGAGCACCCTCTTCTGTTTATTTTGTGAAATACTAATTTTTTAGTAGATGACATCTTTTCTTTGCAGAGATGATAGTTGATATGTCTTATGATCATATGATTCTTTTTTTGTTTGTTTTTGCAAACACAACTTCTACCACATTTTTTTTCTATCATAACCAAATTTCCAAGGGCCATTTCCGCTATTGACTTCGTTTCCCTCTTCTTCTTAAGAAGTACCTTCCTAGGACTCCATCTCTCATTCTTCTCACTTTCAAACTCCCTTTCTTCAATTTCCCAGTAGCTGTGTTCTGATCAACGAGGCCTGTTAGCATTTTCCAATTTAGGACAGGAATTTGTCTTTCTGAGGGTGACTTTGCCCTGTCTTCCCATCCCTGAGCTTCCTCTCCCTCTCTTTTTTGCTGCACTCTCCACCCGACTTTCTCATCCAGAACGAGCTCTTGAATTGGCTCTGGTGCATTGGTGGTGTGTCTCTACTTACATGTACCTTTTCAAGTTCATAGCATTTTCTTTCTCCTAATTATGTTGTGGGCTTCCCTGGTGGCTTGGAGGTAAAGAATCTGCCTGCCAATACAGGAGACACAGGTTCAATTCCTGATCCAGGAAGATCCCCTGGAGAAGGAAATGGTAACCCACTCCAGTATTCTTGCCTGGGAAACCCCATGATCAGAGGAGCCTGGTGGGCTACAGTCCATGGGGTTGCAAAGAGTCAGAAACAACTTAGCAAGTGAACAACAACAACAATTATATTGTGGATATGGGCTCTGCATGGTTGTATTATTCTCTTACTGGATATTTATTACTTTCCAAGTGGATAGATTAAAATTTAGATAGCAACCTTTACATTATAAGAGACCAGCATGTGTTCATAAAGAATTTTATGTGAATGGTGACCAAAAATAGATAGATAAACAGATGGATTAATATAGACTTAAAGAAATTAAGATTTATAAAATTCTAATTTTATAAATTTTCTAAATTTCATGAGTGACTGAACTGAAAGAAATTAAGAGGATACTGGATATATGTATTTTGAAGTCCTAACATATTGTTGTTTCTAAAATCCTTCATTATGGACTTCAGAGCTCTGGGAAATTTTTTTTTAATGCCCACCTACTATATTCATCACTTTTTCACCTTCTAGTGCAACTTGCAAACTTGAACCATATATAACTCTTTCTGAATCTTTACCAGATAGAATCCCTTTTTGGGTCATGCCTTTCTGCCACCAATTCTGTCACCTAAATAGGTTACTCTGCCATCTTTAAGTTAGCATTGCAAAGTTTACATCTATATATGGTAGCCTTTTTCCAGGTAGAAAAGGGACCCTGAATATCCACAACATTATTGAGAATACATTTGTTTATATAGTATCTGTTAGGAACAGCTTATACATTTTATTTTTCAAAAATCAGTCAGTTCAGTCACTCAGTTGTGTCCAACACTTTGCGACCCCATGGACTGCAGAATGCCAGACTTCCCTGTCCACCACCAACTCCCGGAGCTTGCTCAAACTCATGTCCATCCAGTTGGTGATGCCATCCAACCATCTCATCCTCTGTCATCCCCTTCTCCTCCTGCCTTCAATCTTTTCCAGCATGAAGGTCTTTTCTAATGAGTTAGTTTTTTGCGTCAGGTGGCCAAAGTATTGGAGCTTCAGCTTCAGCATCAGTCCTTCCAATGAAAATTCAGGACTGATTTCCTTTAGGATGGACTGGTTGGATCTCCTTGCAGTCCAAGGGACTCTCAAGAGTCTTCTCCAATACCACAGTTCAAAAGCATTAATTCTTCAACACTCAGCTTTCTTTATTGTTCAACTCTCATATCCATACATGACTACTGGAAAAACCATAGCTTTCACTAGATTAACCTTTGTCGGCTCTGCTTTTTAATATGTTGTCTAAGTTTGTCATACTTTTTTCCCCAGGAACAAGCATCTTTTAATTTCATGGCTGAAGTCACCATCTGCAGTGATTTTGGAGCCCCAAAAAATAAAGTCTGTGACTGTTCCATTGTTTCCCCATCTACTTGCCATGAAGGACCAGATGCCATGATCTTAGTTTTCTGAACATTGAGTTTTAAGCCAACTTTTTCACTCTCCTCTTTCACTTTCCTCAAGAGTCTCTTTAGTTTCTCTTCACTTTCTGCCATAAGTGTGGTGTCATCTGCATATCTGATATTATTGATATTTTTCCTGGCAATCTTCATTCCAGCGTGTGCTTCATCCAGCTCAGCATTTTGCAAAATATATGTACATATAAGTTAAGTAAGCAGGGTGATAATATACAGCCTCGACATTCTCCTTTCCCAATTTGGGACCACTCCATTGTTCCATGTCTGGTTCTAACTGTTGATCTTGACCTTCATGCAGATTTCTCAGGAGTCAAGTGAGGTGATCTGGTGTTCCCATGTCTTGAAGAATTTTCTACAGTTTGTTGTGATCGACACAAAGACTTTAGTGTAGTCAATGAAGCAGAAGTAGATCTTTTTCTGGAATTCTCTTGCTTTTTCTATGATGCAACGGATGTTGGCAATTTGATCTCTGGTTTCTCTGCCTTTTCTAAATCCAACTTGAACATCTGGAAGTTCTCAGTTCATGTACTGTTGAAGCCTCGCTTAGAGAATTTTGAGCATTCCTTTGCTAGCATGTGAGATGAGTGCAGTTGTGCGGTAGTTTGAACACTCTTTGGCATTGCCTTTCTTTGGGATTCTAAAGAAAACTGACCTTTTCCAGTCCTGGGGCCACTGCAGAGTTTTCTAAATTTGCTGGCATGTTGAGTGCAGCACTTTCACAGCATCATCTTTCAGGGTTTGAGATAGCTCCACTGGAATTCTATCATCTCCGCTAGCTTTGTTTGTCATGATGCTTCCCAAGGCTCATCCGACCTCACACTCTAGGATGTCCAGCACCAGGTGAGTGAACACACCATCATGCCTATGGATCATTAAGACCTTTTTTGTATAGTTCTGTGTATTCTAGCCACCTCTTCTTGATATTTTCTGCTTCTGTTTGGTCCATACTATTTCTGTCCTTTATTGTTTATCCCATCTTTGCATGAAATGTTCCCTTGGTCTCTCTAATTTTCTTGAAGAGATCTCTAGCCTTTCCCATTCTGTTGTTTTCCTCTATTTCTTTGCATTGGTCACTTACGAAGACTTTCTTATCTTTCCTTGCTGTTCTTTGAAACTCTGAACTAAGATGAAAATGTATTTCCTTTACTTATATATGGCTACTTATTTGGCTTGTTTATGGCTTATATGACTATTTATTTATGTCTGTTTATTTATTTATCAAATCTTAGTTGTGGTGCACGGATCTTCCTTGCTGCCTGTGGGATCTGTCCTTGTGGCACGTAGTCTCTTTCTTGCACTGTGCAGTCTCCAGAGCATGTGGGATCAGCAGTTGTGATATAGGGGCTTTTCAGCGTGGCGTATGGGCTCTCTAGGTGTGGCATAGGCTTAGTTACCTCATGGCATGTGGGAGCTTACTTCCTCAACCAGGGATCCAGTCATATCCACCATATTGGAAAGCAAATTCTTAACCACTGGTCCACCAGGGGAATCTGAAGCTTACACATTTTGTACTCAATGTGGTAAGATACATTAATGAATGGATTTATTTGGAATTTATTTGTGCCATTGTATGTTTTATCAACAATCCCATGAAATTGTGGTCAGTACATTTAAAATCGATTATAATACTTTATAATACTGGGATAATGAAATACTCAGGTTGAAGCCAAAAGTAGCCAAATTAAAAGTTACTATCATGAAACCACATGAAAACATGAATTAAATGCCAGTGCTGTAAAATGCAAATCAGCTAGTTCTCATTTCCATTGTAAAAATGGTTAAAAAACACCTGTCCTATACTCAACCCTACAAATGAAGATTCCCTAGCCTATAGTTCCACAATATTAACTGGGTTGTGTGTTGTAAACATTCTCTGAGAAAGATGAAAAAGAGAACATAAAGAACCAATTTCTATTTTCATTTTTAGACTCTAGTTTGTTGCTTTATTTGTTCATTTTTATCACTGAATGGAATAAAATTATCTGGTAAAGAGGAGCAAAAAGATCTAGAAGGATACATCCTCAACTCTATATAGGGAAATGAATTTGTGATTAATGTATCATTCCTTTATGGATTTTGTTTAAAACGAGAATGTTTTCAAAATTTATGTTTATAATTATACTCCTTGGGAACAAAAGTTATGTGACTTTTCCAGGAAAACTTAGTTATATTTCCTAATTGATATACTATGTGTATGGCAAAAATCTAATAAAAATATAGGAAAAAGATTTTAATATGAATATTAGCTATTACTGGAGTGTGCAGTTTTCTACCTGGGGAAATTTTGTACATTTCTCTGTTCTCTTGTGATGTCATCACCTCTAAACCACAATAGCAAGAGCCTCAACTTTTCAAAAAAGCCAAATCCAATTAAAATAATTTATGACTGAAGGAAATAGGCCCACATTCTGGCCCTTGTTCCTGTCTCCAAAGTCTTAGTACTTAGTATGTTTTCTAAATTGGTCTACCTTCCTGGTTTTGTAAGCTGCCCACCAGGATGGGCCTTCATACAATCCTTATGAATTAGCATAACCTATGCTATGACCCTTACAAGATTCTGCCTCCCAGGAGATGAACAAAACCTGACTGCAAATTTTGAACTTATTTTACTGAATTTGCATCTCTAGGATTCAAGGTGCAGTAACCCTTAGATGTGAACGTGGTGTTAATATTTACCTAGTTTTTCCAGTGATAGGCAATAGGAAGAAAAAAAAATGAAAAATAGCCAAATTGAAAGTTACTTTCTTGAAAATGTCTATAAAAACCCAAGATAAAAGTAGACCACAAATGCAAAAATATTATATTCTCACTTTGTTTAAAAATTTAATGCCATCCAAATTAATTCAGTGTTATATGTATATGGTTGAATATTCATAAAGTATGAATAGAAGTCATCTAATCAATAGTGAGAGTGGCTGAAATAGCTTTTTTTAATTTTGAAAGTATTTTAGATTTCAGAAATAGCAGGAAAAAATAGTACAAAGCGTTTCTGTGTACCTTTCACCTCACTTGCCCTAGTAGTGAAATCTCTCATAAGTACAATTATTGAAGTCAGGAAATTAACATTTATAGACACCAGTTCCCTGGTGGCTCAGCTGTTGAAGAATCCACCCCAGTTCTACTCCCAGGTCAGGAAGACCCCCGGAGAAGGGTTAGGTTGCCCACTTGAGTATTCTTGGGCTACCCTGGCGACTCAGATGGTACAGAATCCGCCTGCAAAGCGGGAGACCTGGGTCGGGAATATCCTCTGGAGGAGGGCATGGCAACCCACTCCGTTATTCTTGCCTGAAAACTCCCCTGGACAGAAGAGCCTGGCAGGCTACAGTCCATGGGGCTGCAAAGAGTCATACATGACTAAGCGACTAAGCTCAGACTGGTACTAGTCCTCACCTTATTTAGCTTTTTCTAGTTGTCTCACTAATGTCCACTTTCTGGTCCACGACCCAATCCAGACCCTATTCTACATTTAGTCTTTGTATCTCCATAGTCTCCGTACATTGTGATGGTACCTCAATCGTGTTTCTATTTCATGACCTTGACACTTTTGAAGAGTATCGGCCAGTTATTTTCTAGAATGTTCCTCCATTTGAATTTGTCAAATGTGGCTCTGTATCTCCAAAAGGGAAACACTCCCCCAGCTATACCTGATTACTATATAAGTGAATTCTTGACCTGAGAACAACCATTACAGTGATCTTCCAGGCTAAGTGACTTGGATTTATTGGATTAATGAATTAGGGAGATGGTGGGGGAGGTGATAGAGAATCAAAGTAGTGAGATAGTGTTTCTTAAAGCTTTTCAGTATTTGGGTCCCATTTCCATAGGGAATACTATCCTTGGATTCTACAAGTTTCCCAATTGTAGCCTGAAAAATGTTTTATTTTTTAAAATTAATTTCTATTGGAGTATAATTGCTTTGGGCTTCCCAGGTGGCTGTAGTAGTAAAGAACACACCTACCTGTGCAGGAGATATAAGAGACGCAAGTTCAGTCCCTGGGTCGGGAAGATCCCCTGGAGGAAGGCATGGCAACCCACTCCAGTATCCTTGCCTGGCAAATCCCCATGGACAGAGGCGCCTGACGGGCTACAGTCCATTGGGTCACAGTCAGACATGACTGAAGTGACTTAGCACACACACATAATTGCTTTACAATGTTGTGTTAGTTTCTTTCTGCAGAGCAATGTGATTCAGTTATGCGTATACACATATCCACTCTTTTTTAGATTCCCTTCCCATTTAGGTCACCACAGAGCATTGAGAAGAGTTCCCTGTGCCCTATGGCGTGTTCTCATTAGTTACCTTGTTATCCATAGTGGTATATATACAGCAGTCCCAATCTCCCAATTCATCCCACTTCTTTCCTGCCTTGTTAACCGAAAGTTGGTTCTCTACATTTAGGACTCTATTTCTGCTTTTACAAATAAGTTCATCTCTACCATGAAAAGTGTGTTTTTGAGCTAACATAAAGGAGTCTCAGTTTTCTGCAATGAAAATGGACTTAACAAATAAGTGATAAATAAACAAGAACTGGGAAAAGCAAGTAAATAAAAAGTATAACATGATAGCTGTGGCAAAAACCACACAGAACTAGATGCCTCTTTAATTTTTTATTCTATTGTAGTTTTACAAAGCTTATGTGACTGACGGCAAGTTAACCTAGACATTTGCACAGACATTTACAGAGTGGATTACTATAAGAATACCTAATCACTGAATTTTCTCCATAGTTCCATGGCCTGAAGAAAATCTCAGTTACAACAGTTCTTAATGCAGCATTAACCTTGCTGATCTCAAGTGTTTATTTTTCTCTGTTGCATAGTATATGTTATTCTTTCATTAGTGTGACCTTAATCATCTGTAAATTTGTCAGATATTATTAGATACAGCATTCTAAATAACCCAGGACCCAAGAGCTCCAAGCTGCATGCTTGTTTGGTAGGGCAAATAGTACAAAATTGGAAATTCTTTTTGTCATTTGTTCCCTTAATTTTAACAAAAAGTAGTCTTTTTTAAAAAAAACTAATTCAATTCCAAATAACTTACTTTTCACAATGAAAGATGATTCTTAAGTTTTCATCATATAAATGTATACTTCTCAGTTAATAATCTTATTATTATTGTTGTCATTATAACAATTATTACTTCTTATTATTATGACTTGTCTTCTTATAAATGAAAAAAGCTTGTAGTTTTTTTGTTAGCATTTTAGCCTAGACCTTTCTTTGCTTTTCGGAAAGAATATCTTTGTGTGCACACATGCATGCACATACATATACGTATATGCATACACATGTACATTCATGTATATGTACATACACACACCCACACCATTTTATACATTGGTTGTAAATTTTTATACTTCATTCTGTCATATTTACAAATGAACCAATGTATGTATTCTATTACTTGTTTCTTGTAACACCCATCCATCAGTCCTTTGCAGGCATTATAAATGAAATGAGCGACAGCTCTTTGTAACAAGTTACAGGTACAGTGTATCATTTTGTTTCAAACTGTGAGTCAAGGACCACTTAATAGTTCATCTTAAAATATAAATCTTTATAGCATATAATTTTGTTTAGGATTAATAATCTATTTTGGAAATATGACATAAGCAAATAAATTATATTATTATCTTATGAAATGCAAACCAGATTTTCCCCCTAACTCCTGATGACTACTTCATGATGGAAAATGGGAAATAATACCAAGGAATTGTTCTCAGAACCTTTGGCATTGTAAATCCACAAAGATAAAGAATCAGTGAACTCTATACTTTGGGGATACATAACTGAGAGTTAGTAATTTACCCCCTGCCAAAAAAGAACCAAAAAAGGAGCCAAAAATAAGGAATATCTGAAGGAATGGTTTTATACTATAAAAGTTTTTTTTTAATCTGACTTTGAAATGTTTCCATTTGACAGCAGCTTTAAGAAGTAGGACTAGTATACATAAAACTAACCATGTTGGACTTTTACTCTAAATATTAGTAAATGTGATTCTTTTACTTATTTTTATACACATGGGGTGATATTAAACCTATTGTATGTGTGAATCCATGTATTCAGCCATATTAATAATAAATATTCATAATACCAGGGCTTCCTGTGGCTCAAACGGTAAAGCATCTGCCTGTGATGCAGGAGACCAGGGTTCGATCCCTGGGTTTGGAAGTTCCTATGGAGAAGGGAATGGCAATCCACTCCAGTACTCTTGCCTGGAGAATTGCATGGACAGAGAAGCCTGGCGGGCTATAGTCCATGACTATAGAGTCAGACACAACTGAGCGACTAACGCAGACACACATGCATTCATAATATCAATTGTCCTCTGTATATTCTTTCACTTTAGTTGCTTATAAAAGGCACTCAGTAGATATCTATCAAATGGATTTTTCTTTTTAATAGCCAAATTCTCCAGTAATTTGATAAAATTTGATAAAAACTATCTGGATAGTTATTCTCATTAGTCTAAATTAAGTATCATTTATGCTATATTAAACAGAGTGCCTAAATTGCTATCTGAATTGGCTAAGGCCTCTGGAACCAAAGTACAGGGTTTTTAAATCCTGTATGATTGTTAAGATAAAACGAGTCGGTGCATGGAAAGTCATCAGTACCTGGACATAGTAAATACTCGGTAATATTCTTATTACCATTTGAAAGAAAAATTTCTTAAGGTGCTTCACAATTTGGTGTTATATATTACTACTCCAAGTATGTTATATTAATCCATTACTAATCCAAGAATTATTAAGCCAGGTCATAGCCTAGATTTTATATAGTTAAAAAGAATACTTGAAAAATATCTTTAGTATTTAAGGGAAGCTCCAATAATAGAAACCATAAAGGAAATCACTGAGAATTTACCAAATAAAATTTTAAAAAGCATGTGTTAAAGAAACTGTTCAACAAAATTAAACTCTTAAAAACATGTATGCAATATATGATAAAGGATTGTTATTCTTCATAAATTAAAAAAAACTCTTATGAATTGATTTATAAAAAGCAAAGAAATGTACAAAAGGAAAAAAAAGCCCAAGAATGAAGAAATAAAAATTAATCAACTATGAACTGCTATTTAAAAGCAATTTGATTTTTAAATAATAATGTATAATATTTTATCTGCATATCCAGATTTCAAAAATTCTAAAAATTGCCTTTTATAAACTCATTTGGCAGCCAAAGGTAACCTGATCTGGGCATGCTGGCAGCAAACTAGTGGTAACTGACTTGAAAGGGTCCTTTTCTGTGCCTCTTAGTGAGAATCACATGATTTGGGCTGCCTGAATATTCATGGCTTTAAAAATTTTTAAGTGCTTTCTCAGACTCTGCTTGGGTTGTTATAGAATAGAAGGCTTTTGCATCATGTTATCCTTCTAAAATCAGAAAAATTATGAATTTCAAAACCCCTCTGTCCAAAAATTTTTGGATGAGGAATTGTGGACCTGGTATTTAATTTGATGGTACAGAGAACCAAAGTGACTCACAAATTCCCAATGAAGTCATAAATTGGTTTCTTTTGTGAATGGGATAGTAAAATGTGAATATAGATAGATATAGAGATTTATCAAAAGCTCTAAAAGTGTGCATGCCCTTTAACCTGGAATTTCTCCTCTAGGAATTTATCATGGCTAAGTTATTAGGAACATGATGAAAGATTTAGTAACTTTAGTAAGTCCAACACAGGTGACATATAACTGAAAAGTCCCAAAAGTTCAATGACAGAAGACTGGTGGAATTACACCAGACTCTAACCACACCTCACACAACAACTGTGCCACTTTCAAAGTGATACTGTGTAGTAACACTCATTCATGTTGAAGATGCTCTCAATATTTTGTTAGGTAGAAATACCAGGCTGTAAAAACAATATGACTATATGATCTAATTTCTCTAAAAATTATTTGTCTCTGGATGGCAGAATTGCAGGTGATTCTAATTTTCCTTTTATAACTGTGCTTGTCTATGGTGAAAATATGTTACTACTTATAATAATAAAACTTTTAAATGTAATTTAAACATATTATTAAGAGTTTGTCAATACATCTTACTTAGTTTCAAGTTTTATATATATTATTAATATGTGTGAGGAAAACATAATATTCTTTGTATGTATAGGAATTAATTATAATGACTTGGTATATTTGAAAACAGTGTCATAACACATAGCCTAGTTTTCAAATAACATGTTTTTCCTTAAAGAAAGCTTTATTATATTGTTGATATTTTAATGTGTATTATTAAAATTTGCTGTTGAGAATTGAAAATATAAACCATATTGTCAAGGAAAGCATGTTTAGAATTTTAAACTTTATACAAAAATATACCCAGAGAGTTTATTGGCAGCATTCAAATTCTGACCCATGGAGAGAGAACAGTAAGCTAACCATCTCAAATAGTGGGATATCAATTGGGAATGTGTAATGTCTTTGTTTCAGTCATCAGAAACAATTTGCTATTCTCCAAAATATATTTTGAAATTATGATCTTTATCCTGAAATGCTCCTTTTAACAATACAAATAAATGAGAAAGCTGTGTGCTCTTTCAAGAAAGTGATTTGCCTTCTGCTTTGCCTTGAGTGGTGATAACATGATGATGTGCCATTCTACTGCTTGGCATGGGATAAACAGCTAGACCCAGCAGTATATCTGCAGAGAAGAGTTCTGTGTTTTAAGTGCTAATTTCAAGTCAGTGCTTCTTATAGTTCCTACAATGTGCATTTTAAATTTGGTGCTGACTCTGAATACTTTATTCCACTTTGTTAGATTATTTCTGCAATATATGTACAATTAAATTATATTACTTATTAAAAATAGTGTTATCTGTTACTTATTTACTGAAAGAAACAACTCTTTATTTTTCAGAGCTTCCATATGGCTGGGAAAAAATCGATGATCCCATTTATGGCACTTATTATGTTGAGTAAGTCTCTAAGTTTGATATTAACTTGTTATTAATGTGTTGTAAAATTGTGTTAACGTTCCATTTATTGTGCATGTGTGGCTAACAGTCCTTTTATTCCCCTTTCATCTTACTTTGAAGTACCCACAAAGACTCTAGCAGCACTAGCTAGCTGTCTCTTGCCTCTCCAGCTGGCTAATTTGTCATACTTTCCCTTTGACTCATGATTCTAAAACACCAATTGGAAAAGTGTGTTTCACACTATCCTCTAAATGAGTGATAATTAAAGATATCAAAGTAAATGCCCTTCATTTTGCAATCAGAATGTTGGGAGCTGACTAGTTGTACAATAGAGATGTTCTATTAGACCAGATTTCAAAGTCAGTTAAATGAAGCAACCATATTTTTTAGTTGAGGGATGAAATAAAATTTAGATTTGTCTTTTAAGGCCTCATTTTAAATCATAAGGGTTTTGCTGTAAATTGGACTTTCATCTATTGGAGGTTGCAGCATAATGAGTTACCACTGTATGCATCCTTTTATTCAGGATAAAGCCCCTATTAAGGATACAATTATACACACATCTTTCCTTAGGAAAATCAAGTAATATTCAATAACTTTCAAAAGTTAAGTACACTAGTTACTTTTCCAGAACCCCTTTTCTGATAGACAATTTTTAAATTTTTACCTATTGCATCATGTTGTTAATGTTATTTGGGTGAATAACAAAAACCTACATACCCAAGAAACAGAGGCTGAAACACTAAAGATGTTCTCCCTCTCCATCAAGATCTAAATCTGTTTCCTCCAATCATATTCTGTTTAACAATAATAATCTAGATGGTAAATGGTTACAGACTAATGATATTATTGCTAAATTGTTTTTATAGCAATAGTCAAACCGTTACTGAGCTTTTACTAAGTGTCAAGCCTTTCCCTCCACTGGGGAGGTGTTGATGAGGACAATGTGTGTACTTATGCCCTTGAGCATCTCCTTCATGAACACTTGTCTTGATCCATCATCTGGAGTGAATTTTGGTGCCACAGTCAGTCATTTCCAGTGAAGGTGAATTTACTTCATTTGCCAAATGCAGTTTTCTAACATAGTATCTAAGGTCATGTAGACACTCAATAGATGCAAAAATTAAAATAAATACTTGGAGGTATCACTAATTGCAAAAATAAAGGAAAATCACTTTTAGATAGTTCTAAGGCTTCTAGTCCCATTACATTGCTCATCAATTAAAATACACATATATTTTAATAATACTATAGCTGCAACTCCTGGTTAATTTTGTCAATGTTAAAAGATTTTCAATAAGTGTTCAGTTTAGTCGCTCAGTCCTGTCCGACTCTTTACGACCCCATGGACAGCAGCATGCCAATGAGTGTTATTTTGTCTTAATTGTTGAATCAGACTATCCCTTGCTTAAAGCTATTACATCTGAAATTCAAGGTAGTTCAATGGAAGGAAAGAGAAGAGAAATATCTGACACACCAGATCTCATCTGTAATATACTTCCTTACATAATTTATCAAACAAGAACACTTTCCTAAGTTTAGATATTGGAAAACTCCATAAAAAGCCATATAGCAAATATTTTAGGGGGCCAAATGGCATCTGTCACAGCTATTCAATTCTGCTGTTGTTGAAAACAACCATAAATGACACTTCAAATGAATGGGTGTCACTATGTTTCAATAAAACTTTATTAGCAAAAATAGACAGCTGGACAGACTTGGCCTAGGGGACATGACTTTCTGAGCCTTTCCCTGTTTTAAATCTTCTGATTCTTCTTCCATGTCCTCAACTGCTTTCAAGCTGATTTCCAATGTGCGAAACAGTATTTAACTCAAACCCTCCTTCTCTGCTTAAATATCTATCAAAGAGGTGAGAGACTCACACATCAAAAAGCAATGCTTCCTACCTTCTTGATCATTGAGGTGTCTGTTCTTCAAGGAAAGATCTGAGGCTGGTAGTTAATTATTGAATTGGACATTAGCTATAACCCTAAAAGGAAATAGTTCTCAGTATCATTACACTTCCTATGTTTTACTTTGTATTTGTTTTTGCTTAAACTACATTTCTTTCCATAGGCTTTCCTGGTAGCTCAGCTGGTAAAGAATTTGCCTGCAATGCAGGAGACCCCAGTTTGATTCCTGGGTTGGGAAAATCCCCTGGAGAAGGGATAGGCTACCCACTCCATATTCTTGGGTTTCCCTGGTGGCTCAGACTGTAAAAAATCTGCTTGCAACGTGGGAGACCTGGGTTTGATCCTTGGGTTGGGACGATCCCCTGGAGGAGGGCATGGCAACCCACTCATTATTCTTGCCTGGAGAATCCCTGTGGACAGAGGAGCCTAGCAGGCTACTGTCCATGGGGTCACAAAGTCACACACAACAGCCCCTAAGCACAGCACATTTCTTTCTATATTTCTCATTTTTCATGGATAATCACCAAAGTCAGAAAATTACTCATAATTTAGTTAGTTATATCTTATGTAATTAGATCAGACTAACATTTAATACTTTTAGATTTTAAGCAATTGTGGGGTCTTCCATACATTCATTGTCATTGTTGTTTAGTTGCTAAGTCGGGTCCAGCTCTTTTGCGACCCTATGGACTATAGCCTTCCAGGCTCCTCTGTCCATGGGAGTCTTCAGGCAAGAATGCTGGAGTGGGATTTCCTTCTCCAGGGGGTCTTCCCGACCCAGGGATCGAACCCACATGTCCTGCATTGGCAGGCAAATTCTTTACCACTGAGCTACCAGGGAAGCCTCTAGATACAATCATAGTGAGTCTAATAGTTTAACTTCCTTCAGGTTACATCCACTTCTACTGTTTGTCATGGCTTTTTCCCCATTACGTGATTCCATAGGTATACCAATACCAAAAACTAGGCATGTGTGTGTGTGTATCAGACCAATCAAAAAACTGAGACAGATAATCCAGACCTCCAGATAATTTTAAATAGAACTGTATGCCAATATTTCTTAGAAATGTCTTTTGGGGAAAAAATCATCAAAATAATTAAAATACCTCAACTTGTAAACCTTGTGTGTTTACATTATATAATGGGTTCTCTGGAGAGCTATCATTTTTGGTATTTAATTACATACCCCATTAATCAATTAGAGGACTGGTTACAAAATATGGAAAACATTCCATCCTCCCACCAAGTGGTAAAAAAGCCTATGCAAGGACTCTAGAAGTCTAACTCAGCAGACAGTTACTCTTCAGACAGACCAACAACTAGGAGGAGAAGTTATAGAGCAGATATCAGCAGTGAATGTCAGATTGAAAGAAACCCTGTGCCTCTGGCACAGTTGCATAAACACTCATTCCTGCCAGCCACAGCTAAGCCAATAGGACTCCAGCAGTCAACAGCAGTAAAGTGTGTATACAACTTGACACTGGAAAACCTGGGCTGAATACATTTTGACCACTAATGGTAACTTTAACTTGCTGTGTCATAATTTTGTCCGGGGCAAATCCAGTTTTAAGATTACAGGTTTAATATATTTAAAACTCAGAAAAAATTATCATCATTATCGTGTAAGTATGATCACATCATGGCATCTGGTCCCATCACATCATGGCAGATGGGAAAAAATGGAAACAGTGAAAGATTTTATTTTCTTGGCCTCCAAAATCACTATGGACAGTGACTGCAGCCATGAAATTAAAAGACACCTTGGAAGAAAAGCTATGACAAACCTAGAGAGCATATTCAAAAGCAGAGACATCATTTTGCCAACAAAGGTCTGTATAGCCAAAGCTATGGTTTTTCCAGTAGTCATGTAGGGATGTGAGAGTTGTACCATAAAGAAGGCTGAGTGCTGAAGAATTGATGCTTTTGAACTGTGGTGTTGGAGAAGACTCTTGAGAGTCCCCTGGACTGCAAGGAGATCCAACCAGTCCACCCTAAAGGAAATATACCCTGAATGTTCATTGGAAGGACTGATACTGAAGCTGGAGCTCCAATACTTTGGCCACCTGATGCAAAGAACTGACTCATTGGAAAAGACCCTGAATCTGGGAAAGATTGAAGGCAGGAACAGAAGGGGGTAACAGAGGATGAGGATGGTTGGGTTCATCATCGACTCAACAGACATGAGTTTGAACAAGCTCTGGGAGATAATGAAGGACAGGGAAAACTGGCTTACTGCAAGTCGCTAGGGTAGCAAAGAGTCAGACATGACTGAGCAATTGAACAACAATAGTATAATGAGATAAATTGTCTTAAACTGACATATGGGGAAATTGTGGCTGAAGAAGTTCAGTAACTTACCCAGCATCACATTATTGATAGAAATGGGCCCAGGTACTGTGACTGTAGAGCCCAGAGTCCAAACTCTTGCTTGAAATGCTTCCCATAAATATAGTGTTCATAATCCTCATGTGATGGTCTGAACAAGCTTCTGCAGCTCATCACTGGAGAGGAATAGAGGGTCCCCAGAGAACATCTCCTCCCTGGCTCCCCTCGAGTGGTATCACAGGAGGGTGACAGATAGTGGTGGTCATGTTGCACACAGCCCCATCAGGCTGACTTCTGACTCACTCATTCTGAGCCACCAACTCCATCACCCATGGCTTGAGAGTGGTCCTGGATACTCTGGTCCCCAAGAGCAAGACTGGAAAGTCCTGAACAAAGAGGATTCCATGTTGTGCGGGCCCCAGCGTAGAGATGTTGGCCCTCATTTGGAGCTACAGAAGCAGCCACACAGCTCTGTATTTTGGAGAACAGTGAGGCGCACTCACATCTTTTTTTATTTCATCTGCAGACAGGACAGACAGACCACATTTCTGCTGTTTAGCCACAGAAAGAGGTTAGCCCTATTTTTCTTGACACTAAATCCATGATAGTACAGGATTTAGCAATGTATTAAAAAGTCCTAAAGTTGCTAACTAGAAATGTAACTGTCACTGTTCATAAAGAAAGGGAATTTTTTAATGAAATAAGTACAAAATGTAGAGTTGAACAGCTGTGACTTTTGTACAAATGTGTTGTGTTTTTTTCTCTTTTGTGAAATTATGTCTGCTGGGGGTGCATTTTGGTTTCAATGGCAGTTACACAATTTGCTTAACTAGCTCACCCAGAAGACACAATTTCCTGGAAGAGTTTTCATGCAAAGCTGCCTTCTCTGGCACAGACAGGAGAAGCAAACCAAGCAACTACAGTTAAGATAATAGTGGAGACTGACAGATGTGATTTTCATGTAAAGGTTTTACAAGTTTTCATGTGATATCACACATCTGCTACTATGAAATGTTACTTGTGTGCAGCTCCAGAATGTATGAAAGATACTGTATAATATCTCCAATATAACATTGAATGTGAAAGGAGAATTGCCTTCATTTCATGGTTAATGATGAGTATTTGTCATGATGTAGCAAGTTGCAAAGTGGTTAGAGGGGATTTTAACTCAACAGCATTATCTTAACAATGTTTTTCTCCTTCATGCCTTTGAGTAGTTCTCTAAATATTCCAAGAAAACACTTTCTGACTTCAGAATTTTTGAAAAGTCAGCATATATGTAAAACACGTCCAATTAGAAATCAACACAAAAGTATATCCTTTTAAAATCTTGCCTCTTCCTAGAGAATTTTTTTCCTGTATTGAAAGCTAATTTTTTCAAACTCTCAATTTTTTCTTCAAACTTCAAAAATTAGCACACTGTTCTGATGCTTTTAAACAGCTATTTAAAAAAGAATCCTTTCACCAGCTTAACAAATTTGTGTAATAGAAGATGTTAAACTGAAATGCACTGTTGATGAAGTTGCTCAGTTACGTTCTAAAGGGAGCTCAAAATCTTGTCAGTAGCATTTGGTCATATTGGTTATCACTTAGTGGACAAGAACATGGGCAGCACCTTTTCACAGTATACCAGCCTTGCAAGTTCCTGGTTGTGAGATCTTAAGTGGAAAGATTGTAGAGAAGGAAGAAGGGGAGGAGGGTGGGGATCAGAAAGGAGAGAGGGAAAAAGAAAGGAAGAAATTGTATTATGTATCTACTACATGCCAGTCAGTATTCTAAGTATTGTACATATTACTAACTCATTTAATAAAAACAAAACAAACTGTGAAGTCTATGTTACTATCCCCATTTTATAGATAATGAAATATAAAATAAAGATAAAATGATAAAAATAACTGAGATATAGCTATTTCTATAAGTACTAAATAATAAAGCTGTAATTTGGATCTAGGCAGTCTCATTACACAGCTGGTGAAAGTGAAAATGTTCGTTGCTCAGTCATATCTGACTTCTTGTGACCCCGTGGACTGTACTGTCCATGGAATTCTCCAGGCGAGAATACTGGAGTGGATTGCCATTTCCTTCTCCAGGGGATCTTCCTGACCCAGGGATCTGACCTAGGTCTCCCTCACTGCAGGCAAATGCTTTACCATCAGAACCACTAGGCAAGCCTTAGCACCTAACACAGGTATGTCGGAAGTGCTGAACAAATGCTAATTATGTTTTACCTTATGTATCCCAGTGACACAGCTAAGGACTCTCCTTTTGAAATCACCTGCTTTTTCAGTTCTTTCTTGATACAGTAGCAGTGTTGGTCGCTCAGTCATGTCTGACCCTTTGTGACCCATGGACTGTAGCCCGCCAGGCTCTGTCTGTCCATGGAATTCTCCAGGCAAGAATATTGAAGTGGGTAGCCATTCCCTTCTCTAGGGGATCTTCCCAACCCAGGGATAGAACCCAGGTCTTTTGCATTGCAAGCAGATTTTTTACTGTCTAAGCTACCAGGGAAGCCTTTCATGATACAGTGCACCCCCAAAAGTGAATAATTCTAAGGATGATTATTTGATTTGTAAGAAACATATAACTTAATCTCATGGTTAGAGTGTGCCACATTGAATAAAAAATACCATTTCTGGTATTTTTTCCATAAGTCCACTGAAAATGATGAAGCAAGGACTGTAGAGTGTGATATTTCTGTGTCTTCCAGAAGAGCTGAGGTTTCAGGGTAATTTCCAAAGAAAGTATTTATGATAAAAGGATTCATTTAATAACACAATGATGTTTAAGATACTATTTTTACTTTCAACTACTTTCACATCCATTGTCCTGGAGAATGAGGGAACCAAATCTCTGAGGAGTTAAGTGAGTTCTCAATGAGCAGACTCCTAGTAAGGCTGCAGCTATCTGATGCATGGAGAGCTAAGAAATACTTTTCAATAGACTAGCTATGTTTTGTATTAACATTAACTTTATAATTTATAAAATGTTTCTCATGTTTATTAAATAAGCATAAGTCAATTAACTTCACAGTTCAATGAAGGGAATAAGAATATTGAAATAAACATAAGATATTCTATTTCTAACCAAACTATAGTCAGTTCTTTTTTACTAAGTTATTACATTTTTACCTCCTTCTGGCTGATCCAGTTCAACTTCATAGTATGTGGCCTCACTCCTTTCTGCCTGGAGAAGACAAGCATCAAACCTTATCATGAGGGATCTTCTAGATTCACATACATGTTCTTTACACTATGTTAGCATTTCTGATAGTTTGTCACTGATAATTCTTACTTGCCACTCTGTACTACTTACTCATACTATGTAAATTTCCACTGGCTATTGATCTACTTTGTTAACACTGCACTTCAACCACAAATTGGTGGGGAAACTTATGCTTCCTTCTGCTCTTTTTGCCAAAGTCTGTCAAATATTTTTAAACTATGATTCTTTCAAATCAAAATGAAGTCTCATGTCCAATCTCCCTTCTTACTATTATCATCCAGTCAAAACCTGGGTATATGCCCCTCATCAACCCTTTTCATGAAGTTAGAGATAATTTTTCATACTGGACGGTATTTCCCCATTGCTGATTCATTTTAATATGACCAAAATTTATTTTGTATTCCAGTTGCCTTTCCTTCTCCTGAATGTCTTTTCACCCGAAGGAAAGAAAATTCAACTCTATAATTGGATATATTTTTGTTAGCACCTTTATAAGCTGATAAACTGCCTTATTTTAGCAAAGCTTCTGGTTCGAAATTTTAAAAATTGTCTTAGGAATCTAGAAGTTTAAATAGATTTAATTGCAAGTGGACTTTTACAAATAACAGTGACTTAATCACTTTGATAGCAGTTATTTTTTTGTTTTTACAATTCTAACGAATCGCTTGTTCTGAAGTCAGTAATAAAAGACAAAATAATTATTATTCCAGCATCATCTTTTCTTTTCTTTGAAAATGTTAGTGAAGAATGCTATGTAAACAGTTTGTTTGTTTGTCTTGAAACATTTTTTTGTGAATTAAATTAGGCTCTCATTTAGACACTCCTGGACAGGTTGACCACAACAGCTAGCACACAGCAGGTGACCTGAGTGGTAGAGGCAGCAGTATCCCTGAGCCCTTCTCATCCCAAGGAGAGATGACAAGAATGGTCATAGCTGGAAACACCACTGCATGCTCCCAGGGAAGGCCTGTGCTCTCTCCTTCTACTCCATCTTTTCTTTAGGACCATGAGAACTGGGGAATGGCCATGTGAAGGAAGGGAGGACAGTCTGCAGCTGGGCAGTGTTGCTCAAGGGGGTTTCAGGCAATGTTTTGAGAGGAGTGTGAGCAGGTGGATGTGGGGAGTGTCGTTTCTCCACTGAGAGGTCCTAGGGTATTGTGACATGTGCCGTCTCTCCTAATGGAGGAGGGATCACATATTTCTATTCTGTGTAGGTCATTGCTAGGCCAGACCCAGAGAAAACTGCCACCATCTTTCACTGGATAATTCTGTTTGGCTCTTGCCACGGTAATGTTATAATAACAAGTAAATTATTGTCGTCATTCCATAATTTGTGAAATAGTTAGCTTATATAGTTTATTAATCTCTGTCTGGATTAAATAAATTAGGTTTCTTATGAATGAACTACAAACTGTCTCATGCTACCAGTCTGTATCACCACATATTTTGGAGGCATATCTTAGACTAAGTTCGGAAGTTAGCACATGAAGTGAAAAATTGGATAGGGTCAGAATTATCCTAAAAATCCCTCAGCATCATGTCATGTTAGAGACTAGCATACTGAAACAACATTGCTGTTTTTTCCTTTAGTGTTGGAAAAGAATTCTCTCTGGAATTAAACCGGTTGGCTGGCATTTAGGTCTTTTAGATCTTTAATGGATACAAAACTAGAATCACATTCAGCTCAGAGAGAGGCTGTCAGACAGATGAAGAAATTTAGTGAAACAGAAGTAGCAGTCGATTGATGTCATTTGTGTACGTTATTATGAATATAACAAAAGTCAGTCACCTGCCCCCACATGAAAACTATAATTTCATCTCTTTTACTATTCAGGTAATGTTTTTCAAAATCGTTTTTGTGTCACAGATCATAATATTAGTAATACTTTGTCCTTTTTTGCATTCATGGTTTTGAACTTACAGGCTAGTAGAAAATTACACTTAACCTCTCTGGCTTCTATCTGTTAAATGAGTGGTTTGGATTAGGTGGTTGCTAAGAGTTCTTCTATTTCAAGGAACATCTACTGCACCTTGTGTTAACAAGGATAAATTTGGCCATTCTCCCGTGTTAAGCCTTGTTGTTTTCTCATTATGCCTGCTGATCAAAGACTACTTAAAATTTAAAAGCATTTTCTTTCCATTTCTGCTTGTTATTTGGCTAGACAATAACATATATTACCATTCTTTTATTTTATTTTAATGATTTTAACAATCACATCGTGTGAATGTTAACGAAAGACTTCCAAAAAGAGTGGATTATTATAATAGAATCTCCTTACAAAGCTCTGACAATATATTGTCGTGAGTACATTGTATTTGAGATCTACAATGTATTTTATATCTACAGATATGAAACTGATTATCATTAAATAAAAAGTCAGTGATATAAAGAGAAGCTTATAAACAAAAAGTCAGGTGAGAACTATATTTTTCTCACCACTGTCAGAGCTGAAGATATTTGAAAGGAATATTGTTTTCCGTTTTTTATAGTACAAGGTGACATTGCTAAGGGGCTTCCCTGATAGCTGCAATGGAGGAGACCCCAGTTTGATCCCTGGGTCAGGAAGATCCCTTGGAGAAGGGATAGGCTACCCACTCCAGTATTCTTGGTCTTCCCTTGTGGCTCAGTGGGTAAAGAATCTGCCTGCAATATGGGAGACCTGGGTTCGATCCCCAGGTTGGGAAGATCTCCTGGAGAAGGGAAAGGCTACCCATTACTTTTGTGTTACTGTGTTTAACAGATGACTTTATTTAACTAGATGAAATTATGTTACTATAGACAGCTAACAATATAATAGATAACAAAATTTTTATTACCAAATTTTATATATTCAATTTAGCTAAATAAGATGGAATTTAAAATTATCAGGAAAAAATTCTGTCCTGTGGCTGAGCTTATCTGGATTTGCTGTGATAAGCCAATAAAATTATTTTTTCATTAATCTAGTCCAGGTGAAATTCACCATTAGGTATTTGGTTTCTGAAAGCTGATTAAATAACATTTATTGAGTCTGTCACAATGTAAAGAGCTTAGTTCAAATTTCTATTTAGCACAACACTCATATATAGAGGTTGACAAAGTCCCCTCTTTTAATCTCACTTCACTTTCTCCAGTTTCAATTGGGCATCACAAACTTAGGATTTTCAGATAAAATGATGGGAATGATTGTCTTTCTTTTTTCTGTACAATTACTTAGTTAGTTGGGGGCATTGACTTAATACATAAATAATAAACAACTATCAGTCAAGCCAGGAAAATCAATATTAATAGCTACCATCTACTAAGTACTCTTTATATATTTGGCATTTTACATAACTTATTTAGTCATTACGACAACACTTTATGTTAGATATTATTCACATTTTACAGACAGAAAAACTTAAGCCAGACCATCAACCTCATAGGCGGTGGAAATAGAGTTGCAGCCCAGGACAGGAATTCAAAGACTTGATGCTGTTGGCATTTAAGTTACGCTTGACTCCCATTCTCTGAGTACCAACAGATAATATAAAAATCTATACAGTGCTTCATGTTTAAACACTTTCATATATTTCTCTTCAAAACAGTCCTGTGAGGTGAGTAGGATAGTTAGACAAGGCCATTGCAATTCAGAGGTATTAGGGAAACTTTACAAAGGTAATGAGAGGTAGACTTAAGCTGCAAATGCGTTTTAAACTTCAAATGCTGGTTTGATGTTAAAATAGAGAATGATCACTGAGACTCACTGTAAGTGGCTTTCCCTCTGGTGAAGTCCAAGAGATCCAGGTGAGATCAAGGAAACCAGAGTTCAGGTCGCTGCTGTCACCTGTTACTGTCGTGGCTCACCCACACTTAGCCGTGCAGCTGTCACTGAGCCTCGGGGCTCAGTGGGGGAGGGTTCTTACTCATACTCATTCCTTGTTACCACATAAGGAATTTCTGTAAGTAATTGAGCAAGTACCATTTCACTTCTTCTTGTATCACTGGACTTCAGCAGGACCTAATATGTCCTTTTCAAAGTTTGAGACAAGTCATACGTAGTTGTTGTTATTGACCATCCCCCATTCTCACTCACATAAAACTCTAATCTTATTCATAAATGTTAGTGTAGAATCTTATTATCATAATGGCCAGAGACAGTGGCCCATGTTCAGTTTCCAGAGATGGTAAGGACAGAGTTCAAGAAAAGTAGAGTGAGGATTAGCCCTAAGTGAGGCTAGCAGGCAACCCCCAGAGGAGACTCCTCTGGTTTGAAAATTAAGTCACCCAAAGCCAGTCTCCTGGCTCCTCACCCATCTTCTCATTCTTGTTTCTATTCTCATTTTTCATGACATGTGAAATACACACATGCACATGTGTTTTCTTATAAAGTGAATACAGTCCCTATTTCTATGCACATAATCACTAGGTTCTTTAAAAAATAATTCAATAATCAAAGTAATGTGCTGTATTTACACATTTTTATCTTCCGAAAACCAGCTTGTATTTAAAATTCTGTGAGATCCAGTTTCACAAACAACACTGATAATGAGAACTACCCTGAAGTAGTAACAGATTACTAAAAATAGTCCAAGCCTAAATATACAGAAGACGTATCATTGAAAAGTAAATGTGTATTTGTGTCAGAAGCACCTAGATCAGTAATGTTGGTTTTGGCACTACACAGAGCCAGGTGAGTCATGAATCTACTTCTTTCTGTGAGAACTTCTAGAAATTATTTACCCTCTCTGAGGAGGAGCTCAATTAAAAGTACAAAACATGTTTACCTGAAGGTTTGGCATATAGTATTTACTCAATGAATATTAGTTCTCATCTCTCTCTGCTCCCAACCACTCTCCCATTATGCCCTCTTTTATTTACAAGGCTGGCATTCATTTGTCAGACAAGTATTTCTTTCTACAAATTGTGGTATCTATTAAATAGAATTTAAATCTGAACAGCTATTAAGTAACTGTAAAGTGTGCAAGATGGAATGTTCTTCTGAAATATCCAACATCATGCATTCCATCTTTATTTGGAGCTTTAGAATGGAAAGTACAAGCTCAGCCAATGAGGGAGCCTACATTCACCAACCTTGTGTGTATATTGTGGAAAGGAAGAAACATGTTACATAAAAATACAGCCCCTGATACAGATACATGAAACTGTCATCCCAGAATTCTGATCTTCCTGTAATGGCATAATTTTAGGTATAGTGTGTTAATTATATAAAACTCCAACACTAGTTTTCCCAAAAAGCAAGCTATTAAAACCAACAGTGAAGCAACTTACTGCCACCTGTATTTGCTCTTGGTTCTGGCTGAACCTTTATCATCTCTTCCCATTACTTCTTTTCCATGCCTTTCTTATCTTCCCAGGGTCCTTATCTTCTCAGAATGACAAGCTCCTGCCAGTCAGGCCACATGGCCACTTATTAATGCAAGGCATTGAAAGAGTCTGTGCAGATTCTAGGTATCTGGCAAAGGAGCCTTTTCTCCCTAAGATGCATCAAAAGTTCTTTTAATTTTGTTTTGTTTTCTAATTCTTCCTGCATTACTGTCTAGCTTATAAAAGGAATAGCTGTATATTTAATTTTTCTCTGATATAAACAGTAATAAAGACTCAGATACATGTCAAGAATAATATTTTTTTAATCTTTATCTCACTCTGAATATTAGACTTGGAAAACTGGAGAGGTTTGCTATTCTATAAAGTGGGAATTATCTTCCTGCCATGTTGACTTTCAAAATCTACACAGTCTTGTTCCCAGTCGTGTCTGTCTCCCCTCACTGGCGCTCTTTCACTGACCCCTCTTTCCTGGATAATCCTAGGCATTAGTGGTGTTGCCTTCGTGATTCCTTGCTTCTCTGACTCTCCTTGATGTCAGACCAGAAGTATGCTTGTACCCATTGCTGTGTGTTTCCAGCATTATGTATGAGTGACATGTATGCACAGGTTTATAGTTCTTAGTTATATTTTTGGAGGTCAGTAGACTTTGGTTGAGGCCTCCCTCATAACTCAGTTGGTAAATCATCTGCCTGCAATGCAGGAGACCCAGGTTTGATTTGTGGGTCAGGAAGATCCACTGGAGAAGGAAATGGCAACCCACTCCAGTATTCTTGCCTGGAGAATCCCATGGACAGAGGAGCCTGACAGGCTACAGTCCATGAGATTGCAAGAGTCAGACATGACTTAGTGACTAAACCACCAACCACCAGACTTGGGTTGTATCATGATTTCACATTTCAATAGCTCATGCATAAGTTGTTAATAGATAGCAATTCAGTATATTACAAGTCAAACTAGTCTAACCCTTCCGAGCACACTGTAATGGCTCGTTCCCTGGGTAATGGATTCTTCATAGTCACAGAGCATCTTGCTTGTCCTCATAACACCAGGTAAGTAGAATGACCAGTACATTGGCGGTACCGTAAATGATACTGAAATGGTTGAGAATTTAAGGAGTATCATGATTCTTCCCATGTGGTTAATATGGTGAGACTCATTCTCTACTCTGCCCATGTTCAGGAAACAGGCACATCTTCCAGAATGGAGAGTTTTAAAAGCTGTGATCATCCTTTAGGCTAAAGCCATAGTGGAAGTACGGAGACTTTGAAACAAAATAGAGCCTCGTCCCATGACTTGGAAGTATTCTTTTTTTTTTTTTTCATTTATTTTTATTAATTGGAGGCTAATTATTTTACAATATTGTAGTGGATTTTGCCATACATTGACATGAATCAGCCATGGATTTACATGTGTTCCCCATCCTGATCCCCCCTCCCGCCTCCCTCTCCATCCCATCCCTCTGGGTCTTCCCAGTGCACCAGCCCTGAGCACTTGTCTCATGCATCCAACCTGGGCTGGTGGTCTGTTTCACCCTTGATAGTATACTTGTTTCAATGCTATTCTCTCAGAACATCCCACCCTCGCCTTCTCCCACAGAGTCCCAAAGTCTGTTCTGTACATCTGTGTCTCTTTTTCTGTTTTGCATATTGGGTTATTATTACCATCTTTTTAAATTTCATATGTATGTGTTTGTATACTGTATTGGTCTTTATCTTTCTGGCTTACTTAACCCTGTATAATGGGCTCCGGTTTCATCCATCTCATTAGAACTGATTCAAATGAATTCTTTTTAATGGCTGAGTAATATTCCATTGTGTATATGTACCATAGTTTCCTTATCCATTTGTCTGCTGATGAGCATCGAGGTTGCTTCCATGTCCTGGCTATTATAAACAGTGCTGTGATGAACATTGGGGTGAACGTGTCTCTTCCAGATCTGGTTTCCTCGGTGTGTATGCCCAGAAGTGGGATTGCTGGGTCATATGGCAGTTCTATTTCCAGTTTTTTAAGGAATCTCCACACTGTTCTCCACAGTGGCTGTACTAATTTGCATTCCCACCAACAGTGTAAGAGGGTTCCCTTTTCTCCACACTCTCTACAGCATTTATTGCTTGTAGACTTGTGGATAGCAGCCATCCTGACTGGCGTGTAATGGTTTTGATTGGCATTTCTCTGATAATGAGTGATGTTGAGCATCTTTTCATGTGTTTGTTAGCCATCTGTATGTCTTCTTTGGAGAAATGTCTGTTTAGTTCTTTGGCCCATTTTTTGATTGGGTCATTTATTTTTCTGGAGTTGAGCTGGAGGAGTTGCTTGTATATTTTTGAGATTAATCCTTTGTCTGTTGCTTCGTTTGCTGTTATTTTCTCCCAATCTGAGGGCTGTCTTTTCACCTTGCTTATAGTTTCCTTTGTTGTGCAAAAGCTTTTAAGTTTCATTAGGTCCCATTTGTTTATTTCTGCTTTTATTTCCAATATTCTGGGAGGTGGGTCATAGAGGATCCTGCTGTGATTTATGTTGGAGAGTGTTTTGCCTATGTTCTCCTCTAGGAGTTTTATAGTTTCTGGTCTTATGTTTAGATCTTTAATCCATTTTGAGTTTATTTTAGTGTATGGTGTTAGAAAGTGTTCTAGTTTCATTCTTTTACAGGTGGTTGACCAGTTTTCCCAGCACCACTTGTTAAAGAGGTTGTCTTTTTTCCATTGTATATCCTTGCCTCCTTTGTCGAAGATAAGGTGACGATAGATTTGTGGATTTATCTCTGGGCTTTCTATTCTGTTCCATTGATCTATATTTCTGTCTTTGTGCCAGTACCATACTGTCTTGATGACTGTGGCTTTGTAGTATAGTCTGAAGTCAGGCAGGTTGATTCCTCCAGTTCAATTCTTCTTTCTCAAGATTACTTTGGCTATTGGAGGTTTTTTGTATTTCCATACAAATTGTGAAATTATTTGTTCTAGTTCTGTGAAAAATACCGTTGGTAGCTTGATAGGGATTGCATTGAATCTATAGATTGCTTTGGGTAGTATAGCCATTTTGACAATATTGATTCTTCCAATCCATGAACACGGTATATTTCTCCATCTGTTTGTGTCCTCTTTAATTTCTTTCATCAGTGTTTTATAGTTTTCTATGTATAGGTCTTTTGTTTCTTTAGGTTGATATACTCCTAAGTATTTTATTCTTTTTGTTGCAATGGTGAATGGTATTGTTTCCTTAATTTCTCTTTCTGTTTTCTCAATTGTTAGTGTATAGGAATGCAAGGGATTTCTGTGTGTTCATTTTATATCCTGCAACTTTACTATATTCATTGATTAGCTCTAGTAATTTTCTGGTAGAGTCTTTAGGGTTTTCTATGTAGAGGATCATGTCATCTGCAAACAGAGAGAGTTTCACTTCTTCTTTTCCTATCTGGATTCCTTTTACTTCTTTTTCTGCTCTGATTGCTGTGGCCAACACTTCCAAAACTATGTTGAATAGTAGTGGTGAGAGTGGGTACCCTTGTCTTGTTCCTGACTTTAAGGGAAATGCTTTCAATTTTTCACCATTGAGGGTAATGTTTGCTGTGGGTTTGTCATATATAGCTTTTATTATGTTGAGGTATGTTCCTTCTATGCCTGCTTTCTGGAGAGTTTTTATCATAAATGGATGTTGAATTTTGTCAAAGGCTTTTTCTGCATCTATTGAGATAATCATATGGTTTTTATCTTGCAATTTGTTAATGTGGTGTATTACATTGATTGATTTGTGGATATTAAAGAATCCTTGCATTCCTGGGATAAAGCCCACTTGGTCATGATGTATAATCTTTTTAATATGTTGTTGGATTCTGTTTGCTAGAATTTTGTTAAGGATTTTTGCATCTATGTTCATCAGTGATATTGGCCTGTAGTTTTCTTTTTTTGTGGCATCCTTGTCTGGTTTTGGTATTAGAGTAATGGTGGCCTCATAGAATGAGTTTGGAAGTTTACCTTCTTCTGCAATTTTCTGGAAGAGTTTGAGTAAGATAGGTGTTAGCTCTTCTCTAAATTTTTGGTAGAATTCAGCTGTGAAGCCATCTGGTCCTGGACTTTTGTTTGCTGGAAGATTTCTGATTACAGTTTCGATTTCCGTGCTTGTGATGGGTCTGTTAAGATTTTCTATTTCTTCCTGGTTCAGTTTTGGAAAGTTATACTTTTCTAAGAATTTGTCCATTTCTTCCAAGTTGTCCATTTTATTGGCATAGAGCTGCTGGTAGTAGTCTCTTACGATCCTTTGTTATTTCAGAGTTGTTTGTTGTGATCTCTCCATTTTCATTTCTAATTTTGTTGATTTGGTTCTTCTCCCTTTGTTTCTTGATGAGTCTGGGAAGTATTCTTCTTGCCCCATAACTCATCCTCTCCCCCACACCCCTGCTCCCACACCACCACCCACACGGAAATGTAGTAGGTGTAGGCACCATACCTGTACTCTCACTAAGCAGGATAGAATTTGTTCCTGAACACTTTTGAATCCACTATTCTCTTCCTAAAATGCCTTTTTCTCCATCTGGCAAAGTACGTCTCTCCTTCTAGAATCTGCTCAAGAGTCACTTCCCTGTGAAATTTCCCTGAACCATCAGACTCAGTTGTCTTTTCTTTTGAGTCCTCATTTTGTGCATACAAATTTTCTGGCTGCTTATAGAATGACCAGCTCACCCCAATTTACCTAGGAATGTCCTATTGCTGCTGCTAAGTCGCTTCAGTCATGTCCAGCTCTGTGCGACCCCAGAGACAGCAGCCCATCAGGCTCCCCTGTCCCTGGGATTCTCCAGGCAAGAACACTGGCATGGGTTGCCATTGCCTTCTCCAATGCATGAAAGTGAAAAGTGAAAGTGAAGCCGCTCAGTCGTGTCCAACTCTTAGCGACTCCATGGACAGCAGCCTACCTGGCTCCTTCATCCATGGGATTTTCCAGGCAAGAGTACTGGAGTGGGGTGCCATTGCCTTCTCCAAGGAATGTCCAGGTATTAGCAAAGAAAGCCCCATGCCCTGGGAAAGCCTTTAGTCCTAGACAGATCTGGGCAGACAAACCTCATATGTCTTCCCCATTGGAATACAGACCTCCTTGGTGAAAGGGTTGTATTGCATTCATTTCTGTGTTCCCAGTGAGTTGCACACTGATACATTGACGAATGTGTGTGAGAGACTTCAAAGACTGAAGTCAGTGAGTGAGAGTGGCAAATACCAGTGGAGGAGTAATTTATCTAGTTTTGTCTCAGTACAGAAAGATGTTGAAATAGTGTTGTCATTTAGTTTTCTTCTAGATAAACTCAATCATACCTCTAAGTTTATAACTCACTACTTTTGCTCAATCTAGAAGCAAAAGGTTAGCAATACCTATGATAACAATAACCTCCTACTGAACCCAGAAACAAAATTTAAGACAGGTTTTTTTTTTTAATGAAAATGAGAAGAAAGGGATAGAAAACCTTTTTAAATGCATGCCTACTGGCTCTGAAATTTTGGAAAATGAGTTTACATAACTGGTAGGTCCTGAGGGCTTCATGACATGAATGATAGGGCACAATGTCATTTCTGCTGAGAGTAAAATATCAAGTTTGCCATGTAATTGGTGAATAGCAATGGCTAGGTGATTAATCCCACTTCTATATAGGGTACACATAAAATACACATTACATGTCAGTGTCTTAACATAGCACTACTACTGGGGAAGAGAAGAGAGCTCATTTATCTGAAAATATACCCACATTTGGAAAGCTCTGCCTGGAGGGGGGTGAGGGGGCAGACTCCTTAGCTGTGAGAGTTTCAGCACCAATGTAAGAATACTCTTCTCAGTCGGCCATGAGTCCACCTCCCACCTGGACGCTATGACCCCAGGTCAGACACCCTCATGTCCAGAAAGAGCAAGAGAACTTGTGAGTGACTCAATCTTCCAACACATATTCATAAAGCAAATCTACATTTCCCTCAGGCACAGTAGGGAATAATGAATGAGCATTCATAGAAAGAAAATGATCACATAAGTGTTAGAACTGGGAAGAAATCTTTCAAGAGGCAGGATTCTATTAGTCTGTTCTTTTTTTTTTTTAATGCTCCAAGTGAAATAGATTTAATTATTCCATTTATCCAAAGCTCATTTTTTAAAATAAAGTATATTTAAAACATTAGTGTTTGAAGTAGTGCTTTTAAAATTTGTATTTTCAAAACATTGTAAGGCACCCATCATATTATGGAAAGCCCATTTCATAGCTCTTTTTGTTTCTATTTTATCTCCCCTGCTAAACTATGTGTCTGATTGATCTTTGCCCACCCCTGCACCCCCTACCACAGTGCCCAGCAAACACCATTTGAGAAACAAACGTTTGATGAAGCACGATAGCATTTATTGAGTACTTACATCCAGGTACCGGTCTTAAGTGATATACTCAACTTATTTAATATGCCCAACAACTTTATGAGGTGATGTTACTTTCATCCCATGGTTATAGATGAAAAATTCTGAAGCACAGGGAGGGTAAATAACATGCCCAAGATCACATTCTAGGATGGGATTGGGGGGAGGCTTGGATGTAAACACCAGTAACATGAGTGCAGTGACCAAGTTCTTAATACAGTGCCCCACCTTCAGTCAAAAGGGTTGGCCCCAGAAGACCCCTGCAGTGTTATTATTGTCTTATTAGTTTCTGAAGCAAAAGGAAGCTTTTATTCCACTTATCTAGACTGAATAGTAGAGAAAACTTTATGGGATCTTCTCAGTTTGTTTTAAAGTGAATAAAAATACAGACAGGGAGGGGGGCAGAGTATGTGTTTGGCTGCCCATGTAGCTGCAGTTTAAGGCTTCAGATGTGAGGAGGCGACATGCACTTTGCTAACCATCCTGGAGTGTGGGAGTCAGAATTAGGGTCAAAGAAAAATTGTGGAATCCAAGCAACCAGGAAATTCGTACTGTGATTCCACTCAGGAATTATTTTCTTAAAAACGAAAATGCTCCAAATAAAATAGATTTGGGGAAGCCCCGGAAGGAGCCTATTTGCATAGATGGGATGACATATTGAACAGCAACCCCAAACATCAAGCTAACCTTTCCACACCCGGTGCTGAGTGGCTGCCTCCTGGTGCTCCCACATTTTGTCCCTTACATAGTGCCATTCCATATGAGCACATCTCTGTTATAACACAAGAGAGCAGGTCCACATCTTTCCGAAGCAAAGTGGATGACTTTTTCACTATCACAAGAAAGTCTCGAAAGATTCTGTTTTGCAGGATTCCATGGGTCATTACCCAGATGCAGATTGGTTATAGCTCATAAACTGGCCCTAAGCTTCACCTGAAGTTCTGTCACAACATATATTTTATGGGAGAGTTAAACTGGAAAACAGCAAGATCTATGACCTTTCATGCCTGCCTGCCTCCATCCAGATATTTATGCACCAAACATTTCTTGAGCACAGGCTACCTCATGCTTTGGAGTCATTAGTGTAGCCACCTTGATCACCTTGAAAATATTTTACTCGTGGTACAATCTCCATTTGAAAGGTACTTTCTTCCTCTCTCACGTTGACCAAACGATCTATTTATAAACTGTCAACCAAAGTCAAGATGGTGTGAGAGTGGCCAGTGGGTGCAAAAAGTGTTATTGGTGACTACGTGCTAAAAATGTCCCTTTCCACAAACCCAGGAGAAGCAAGATGGGGAGTGAACAGGTTGGACTATGGATGGAGCACTGTTAGTGAGGGTCAGACCACAGCCTTCATCGCCCAGCAGACCTGTCCTGTGGGTACTGATGGGCTCAGGACATGAGGCATTCCCCTTGTTTCCTCCATTTCCTCCCCACGGTGAAGGACGTTGCAGTCAAACAGGACTCCGACCTGGGACTACCTTTGACAGCATGTCATCCAAGCTGCCATAAATATTTCCTTCCCTCTGTGCATGTCTGAAACTTTCATTTGCGTGTGTCCTCTCTTCTTGAGCGAAAGAACATTTGTTAATACTCCCCAAGGCCAAGTACAGAAAAGAAACTTCTAGTTGAATAAAGGACACCTTTGTACACCTTTGCAGCTTCCATCTCTGGGGATTGCAACCCTAGCTGCATAAGAGAGTGATCTGGAAAGCCCTTTTTTTTTAATGTCAAGCCATATACCCTATTTGGAGATTGTGACTCCATTGAGTTAGGGTGTGCCTGAATTCTCTCTGTTGTTTTTTTTTTTTTAGTTATTCAGGTTCATCCAGAACTACAAAGTACTGCCACATGCAAACTTATCTTATGTTTCCATTCCGTAATGAGAGTGTGGGAGAGGTAAGCTGCAAATGAGTGACTATACTGGCAAAGAGAACAGGTGATGGAAGGCATCCTTGAATATCCTTTTGCCATTCCCATGTGGAAGGATCTCATATCAGTAGTCTTTCATTTCTGAAATGGGCTGTTGGGATCTACCCTCCTCAGAATACTTCTCTTATCCCCTTAGCTCTTAACGACTAAAAATTCTATTACTAAAATGAAATAATAGACTAGATATAAGAATAAGAATTTTTGATAGTTTCCTGTCAAAAATAAGAATTTTTGACAAGATAGTTCCTGTCCTGTATAGAACTGGATGAGCTGGCTAATAATTCCCTCACACAGTCTTTAAAAAAATGAAGAGGAGGATGACATATGTCATTCACATCCTTTTACACATTGTAAGATCCCCAAATCCTTGCTAAAAGGGCTAGAAGCTATTGATACTGGAAGCAGAAGGAAGACAAGGCTTCCTTACTCAGCGATGATCATATTTCTTTGTGATAGGTCTTTTAAAGCTTGGGAGCATTTTAAATTTTAAATGAATGACTCTATTTGTGACAATGTAAATGTTCTGTAGCAATTAGCTCAGGACACTAAAGCCATCCCCAGCTTCCACTATTTGTCAGGAACAAGTCATTCTAGATGAGTTCATTGGTATTTTTCATTCTCTGTGAAATGTAGAACTTCAGTTTAATGGTGAATGGAATCTTTTCAACATACTTTCCATAAAGCAAGTGGCTGCACATTGACTTTTCTAAGGAAGTAATTACATGCATGTGGCAGGTTGGAGGAATCCAATTGTGTAGTAAAACTACCCCGGAAAGCTCTTGTAATGTATTGTCTAAGGATAAAGTTATGAACATGATGAATAATGACCTAGAGAAATAGGAACAGAATTGTTGGGAAATGAAGAAAGATGGTAACTTTGGGATACCTCAGAACTGTTTCTAGTTTCTCAAAATTAATAACATTTATTTGCAGACAAAAGTTTTAAAACACATACTCAACACTTAACAACAAAATATATATACGTTATCTCTCACTGTGTCCAGTGCTTAGTATACAAAGTTGAATAACCTGTGGACCCTATACACAGGTATGTACAATATCAAGAAGGAAATAAATATGAAAATCAACCATGAAAACACAGTATGATTGGGTTGTTAGATGAATTATTGTGACATTATCATTTAAGATGTTGTACACTACATCACAAAAATATCTTTATCCAAGATCCAGAAAGAATGATCTCATGAGCCTGAATAACAGGAATACTATGTCCTTTAGAACCACCATCTTGAGTTTATCTTAAATATTCCAAAGAATATAACTTGTTTCTTTTTCCTGCTGTATTAGCATCTTGAAAGCTCAATACTAATTTGCAGCATAACTCTAGTAAACAAATAGGATCCTGTATTATTAATTTTGTCTCTTGATCTTCCACCTAGACTCAACTAACTCCTCCATTGATTTTGTTTACTTCTCCTTATTGTTGTTCTTTAAAAAGAACAAATTCTCTCAACAATGAGTCAATGTATAAGAAAATAGATAAACTGATGACAGAAGTTTATTGGAGGTTTTATGTGCTAACCAAGGGGAGGAGCATAAAACAGGTTTGGAATGTTGCTGGGTGAGGGTGGAGAAAGAGTTATGGGACAGATGGGAAAAGCATTGTAGAAATAATGATAACAACAGCAATTGCACTTACAAATATAGTAATAGTAATAGGGAATAACTATACCTTGAGGAGGAAAGTTGGAAGGAAAGTTATGACCAACCTAGAGAGCATATTATAAAGCAGAGACATTACTTTGCCAACAAAGGTCCATCTGGTCAAGGCTATGGTTTTTCCAGTGGTCATGTATGGATGTGAGAGTTGGACTGTGAAGAAAGCTGAGCACCAAAAAATTGATGCTTTTGAACTGTGGTGTTGGAGAAGACTCTTGAGAGTCCCTTGGACTGCAAGGAGATCCAACCAGTCCATCCTAAAGGAAATCAGTCCTGGGTGTTCATTGGAGGGACTGATGTTGAAGCTGAAACTCCAATCCTTTGGCCACCTGATGTGAAGAGTTGACTCATTGGAAAAGACCCTGATGCTGGGAGGGATTGGAGGCAGGAGGAGAAGGGGACAACAGAGGATGAGATGGCTGGATGGCATTACCGACTCAATGGACATGGGTTTGAGTAAACTCCGGGAGTTGGTGATGGACAGGGAGGCCTGGCATGCTGCGATTCATGGGGTCGCAAAGAGTCAGACACGACTGAGCAACTGAACTGAACTGAACTGATATCTTGAAGAATAAACAACTATACTTTATAATTGTGGGGTTCTCCCTGTATATCTGTACTTTGCAAATATTACTTCTCATATCTTCACCACAACCCCAAGAAGTAAATATTAATGTCCCCATTTTGCAGGTGAGGATATCGATGGTCAGAGAACTTGGTAATTTGCCTCAGATGCTACCTCAAACCCAGGCTCTCTTTCCTAAACTGCTTCACCACTGATACTCTAAATCTCAGAGGAAGAGAGGAGAGGCTTGATAGGATATTGCTGATTCCAGTGAAAGTAAAAGTCACTCAGTTGTGTCTGACTCTTTGTGACCCCATGGACTATACAGTCCATGCAAGTCTCCAGGCCAGAATACTGGAGTGGGTAGCATTTCGTTTTTCCAGGGGATCTTCCCAACCCAGGGATCGAACCCAGGTCCCCCGCATTTAGGTGGATTCTTTACCAACTGAGCCTCAAAGGAAGTCCAGGAATACTGGAGTGTGTAGCTGTTCCCTTCTCCAGCAGGTCTTCTCAACCCAGGAATAGAACTAGGGTCTCCTACATTGCAGGCAGATTCTTTACTAACTGAGCTATGAGGGAAGTTTGCTGATTCAAATTGAAATCTTCATATTACATCAGAAATATTATTTCCAACTCTGCCCTTACTCATCTCTGTACCTTTGGCTGCATCACCTTGCACCTTTTGCTTACAATCCTGGTGGGAGGGGAGGCAGTATTCTGCCCATCTGAGAAATGGAAGATGCTAACATTTCAGGCTTAACAATTTGTGCAGGGTCAAGCAGCTAATCAAGCAGCAGAGCTGGATTTTGAATCCAGGACACCCTGACCCCGTGTGGCAGCAGCTCCCCTGCCCCAGCTCTTGTGAGAAAGTACTTAGATACTGCAGTCATCTTGGCAGGTTTCTGGCAATCACTTTTCTGCCTCAACAGGAATTCAATTCAGTTCAGTAGCTCAGTTGTGTCCGACTCTGTGCGACCCCCATGGGCTGCAGCACACCAGGCCTCCCTGTACATCACCAACTCCCGGAGTTTACTCAAACTCATGTCCATCGAGTCAGTGATGCCATCCAACCATCTCATCCTCTGTCATCCCCTTCTCCTCCTGCCCCCAATCCCTCCCAGCATCGGGGTCTTTTCCAATGAGTTAGCTCTTCGCACCAGGTGGCCAAAGTATTGGAGTTTCAGCTTCAACATCAGTCCTTCCAATGAATATTCAGGACTGACTTCCTCCAGGATGGACTGGTTGATTCTCCCTGCAGTCCAAGGTACTCTCAAGAGCCTTCTCCAAAACCCACAGATCAAAAGCATCAATTCTTCGGTGCTCAGCTTTCTTTATAGTCCAACTCTCACATCTATACATGACCACTGGAAAAACCATAGCCTTGACCAGATGGACCTTTGTTGGCAAAGTAATGTCTCTGCTTTTTAATATGCTGTCTAGGTTGGTCATAACTTTCCTTCCAAGGAATAAGTGTCTTTTAATTTCATGGCTGCAGTCACCATCTGCAGTGATTTTGGAGCCCCCAAAAATAGTCTGCCACTGTTTCCACTGTTTCCCCATCTATTTGCCATGAAGCAATGGGACCAGATGCCATGATCTTAGTTTTCTGAATGTTGAGCTTTAAGCCAATTTTTTCACTCTCCTCTTTCACTTTTATCAAGAGGCTCTTTAGTTCTTAACAACAGGAATTATCTTACTCATATTAACAGAAAATTGGTGGTTAAGATTTGGTTTCTCTTACCTCCTTTTGTTTCTTATGAATATTTATAGACCTAAGATGAGAGGACTGTGTGTGCACATCATGTGTGCACTTCTCAGTGTGAAATCATACATTGAGAAAGAGAAGGTATGTAGGTAAAGCCTGCATTTTTAGAGACATCATACAAGTACCAGCCTGGTCACTTCTGGGAATGTGATTTAGAGCAAGTCATTCAGTCTCTTGTATGTCAGTCTCATCACCTTTAGAATGGGGATAATTAGAATTCTAGACTATTATCATGAGACTTAACTGAGAAAATTTATATAAGGTACCTGGCATAGAAAGTGAATGTCATTCAGTCATGTCCGACTCTTCACGACCTCATGGACTGTAGCCCGCCAGGCTCCTCTGTCCATGGAATTTTCCAGACAAGAATACTGGAGTGGGTTGCCATTTCCTTCTCCAGAGGATCTTCCTGACTCAGGGATCAAACCTGGGTCTCTTGCATTGCAGGCAGGCGCTTTACCATCTGAGCCACCAGGGAAGTCCCTTAAGTACTAATTGTTCATTCCTCTTCTAAGCCCTCTCCTCTTCATACTCTCATACCATAACTCTGGTTTTTTTGTACAAAGAACCAAAATCAGTGTACATGCCAATCCTCTGGTATGCAGAGGCATATGCAGAAAAAATAGTTACATGAGTATTCCTAGGCAAGGTTGTGGTTCCCACCCTTTCTATGGATAAAGAGCTTTAAATTTTATACAAATATGGATCATACTCTAAGGATACTATAAGGAATTCTTAAAGTCTAAGCCCTTAGTTTAGCTGATCCATACTTGCTTAAAGATACTCTGTATCTGATATCTGGAAGTTTATTGTCTCACTAGGAAGACTGTAAATACTCTCCTTTTGAGTGATCTCTCAGCATCAGTCAACCTAAAGGTATTCTACAAGTTAATGTTGTTAACATAAATTCCACACATATATATCATTAGGGATCTTTCTCCCCGTATTCGAGACCTTTAATACAGGTCCGCCAATTTCTAAAATGTGTAGACTTTAGTTGCTATAAGAGTAAGACAATCAGTGAATTGCCTTTTTACTTATCTTGTTGAATTTTACAAAGTTTCGATAACCCTTTTTTCTTCAGCACCATTTGGTATAAATTTCATTTGTTGGCCACATATTTAAGTGCACCAAACTCATCTCAAATCAACACAGTAGACCAGAAAGTAAGTGCATATTCTAGCTCTTTTGGCTGAATCATGCATAATTTAAATACAATACCTTATGAAAGAGCTACTGGGCCCTCTCTTGTCACAGAAACATGCATTGTACATAAGCCGCCCCAGCAGAGGCCTGACTGTGCCTGGTGAGGCTTCAACTATAACCATGTAAGGTATCTCGTACTCAGCTGCATTCTGTAGAGCCGTCCATTTGTTCTCTTAAATGACTTTGCGCCATTATTATTCTAATTTGAAATTTTATTTTTCAGCCACATAAATAGAAGAACACAGTTTGAAAACCCTGTCCTGGAAGCAAAAAGGAAGCTACAGCAGCATAACATGCCCCACACAGAACTTGGAACAAAGCCCCTGCAGGCCCCAGGTTTCCGAGGTTAGTACCTGTCAATGCTCAGTGTTTCAAAGGGAAAGACTGTCTCTCAAATTGCCTGCCCTTCCAAATATGCCTTTAGCTCCAGCCCTTTCATATAATTGATTTGCTCTCCCCAAACCACTTAGTTAGCTTTAGCTGGGTGTTTGCTCTGGCTCTAAAAGCATGTACTTAGCAGTCAGGAGGGAAGTTAACACTGGGGCAGCCCTGCACAGGAATTTATAGCAGGTTGCCAGGTGGAGATGAATGGGTGTGCCAGTGATACCGGAAACTGCAGAGATTCATAGGGACTCTTAAGTTTTCCTCACATGACCAAGCACGAGAATGAGGCTTGTTCTCCTTTGTGACAGTAGACAGCTCCTCATCGACAGTTCCTAGGCCCAAACCCGCCCGCCCCCTCGCCGGCCGGGAGCGGTCCCGCAGCATGAGTGACCTGGCTCACTACGGGAGCCCCCTCCCTGGGAGGCCCTGGCGCATCGGTATGTCCTGGGCCGCTTGCGGCACCTGAATTCACCCCGGGGCCACGTGCGGGGATGAGATGCTGCGCACACTTCGCATGTCTTAGTGAGCTCTTACACGTGAAGGCACGGGGAGGCGCTGGTAGTTGGGAGGCCCAGTTATGCCTGCGGATGAATTCACACGCTTTCACTGCAGGACCATCAAGATGAATGTAAAAGTCTCACACTGAACTTCTCTCCAAAGTGTAAACTTTATTTTCATAAAGGAAACATAGGTGGCATTTATATTTTAACGAAGCCCTCTTTTTCGTACAGATATGTGTGATATGTAAACAATGTAAGGGCTTTTCTGGTGGCTCAGCGGTAAAGAACCCCCCTGCCAATGCAGGAGATGAGGGTCCGATCCCTGGGTGGTGAAGATGACCCGGAGAAGGAAATGGCAACCCAGTGCAGTGTTCCTGCATGGGAAATCCCCTGAACAAAGGAGCCTGGTGGGCTACCATCAATGGGGTTACAAAAGAGTCAGATATGGCTTAAGGATTAAGCCACAACGAAACAATGTAAAATCCCAATATATGGCCCTCATTACTTTATAGTTTATCCATTACATATCACCCAAAATGGAGCAATAACAGAATACTTAAACTTAGTCACCAGGTACAGTCTGGTTCTTATAAATATTAAATCATGTTACTCAAAATGGAACAACTAAAAATAAATATATATAAATATACTTGACTGTATAGCATTTAAAGCATGACTATTATTTTTAAAGCATTTGAAATATGTAGGTTGGGAAGATCCCCAGGAGAAGGGAAAGGCTACCCACTCCAGTATTCTGGCCTGGAGAATTCCATGGACTATATAGTCCGTGGGGTCACAAAGAGTCAGACATGACTGAGTGACTTTCACTCACTCATACTTATTACAGATCATAGCTGGAAACCAAATTACTAGTTAAACCTATATGAGTGGGTTCAAGATCTTTTCAGATTATTTGGGTATATAATTTGAATGTGTCAACATATTGCTACTGACTGTGTTACTTTTACATTCATGATTATATTTAGAGATACTGACTTGCCACTTGCTCACATTTTAGAGTATACTAATTGCTATCAGGTCAGTAAGAAACAGATTTGTCTGGTTATCTTCACAGTATATTATAAGCAGCAGCTAACTCAGTCCCACAGCTAGGCATTCTTTCTAATTAATTTAGACATTTGAGGAGATGCTAACATTCTAGTGCTCCTACTTTTTGTTAGACAAAATAGTCCATTCTGGCTTCTAGTCCTCTCCCTTCAAGGTTTTGGGCAGGCCCAGCCTCTGACACAAACCTCCTACCTGGACCCTTTCAGAACAAGAGGAATGGACCCACATGTGTCTGGATGATGTTAAGCTTTGTCTTTGTCTGTTCAGCCCTTTATAAGCATAAGAAAGTGAGTTTAGTGAGTAGACACACTGCCTTGGCAAACTCTGTCTAATCCCAGAAGCTCTGTCACGTTTTCCTGCATTCCTGGGCCAGCTCTGTGTTTGTGGCAAGTGCTCAGAGGGTTGCACTCACAGTCACACCTGCTTGCATTTACCATAATTTACCGACAGTTGCTCTTGGGGTTGCTGTTCAGTGGCTGACTTTCGCCGTGTAAGAACGTGCCTTAACTGCCATGCTTTTTCTTTTTTAACTTTTACTGGCCAGTAGAAAAGCCACTCTTTACCCGGGATGCCTCCCAGTTGAAGGGAACGTTTCTCAGCACCACGCTCAAAAAGAGCAACATGGGGTTTGGATTTACCATCATTGGTGGAGACGAGCCTGACGAGTTTCTGCAGGTGAAAAGTGTGATTCCAGACGGGCCTGCAGCACAAGACGGGAAAATGGAAACAGGTAAGTCCCTTAACACTTTAGAAAATTGTTTTGCAATGTCTTTTCTAAGACAAATGTGAGAAACTTCTTTTTTGTGTATTTTTAATTTGAAGGTCAAAGGTCACTTCACTGAAGGGAAACCTCAAATCACGTCTCCCCTGAATTTAACAACATCAAGTTGAAGTAGCTTGGAACTCTAAATATCATTTTTGTCTCATTTTTCTGACTGCCCCTCTATTTGCTGGATTCAGTGAACCCTGGAGATTGACACTTTTCTGATTTATTTCTGGAGTCCCTTCTTAGGAATTTGATTAACATTTCGTACTTTTCTAGCTTATAAAAAGCTATTGATGTTTTAAAAATCTGTGTTAATCTTGTAGTATTCTCAGACTAAATTGCCCAGATTAGTTATTTAAATACGCTTATCTCATAGAAAAAAATTATTAATGGTACTCATCTTTATATATTCCCATACAGTATTTTAATACATAAGTTTTTTCTCTAGTCCTTATGCATTAATTTTCATGTGCATGTCCTTGGATGTCTATCAAATTATGATTAAAATTCATTTAACATGGAAATGCAGAGTCTAATTGTTAAGGGCAAGGAAATATGAAAGGTGCACAGAGGTAGAAAAAATCATAATGAACTAAGTTTGATTTTGCAGTCTGATTCTTAAATTCTCCTACTTGGTCCATGACCTGGAATTAGTCCCATAATTTATGAATACTACTTTCCTTATCTGGAAAATGGAGAAGAAATCAAATTTGATCTTGTGTATTTAAAATATTGATTGAAGAATTTTGGAGTATTGTTTTTGAAATGTCTTCACTTCAGTCCAGTCACTCAGTCATGTCCCACTCTTTGAGACCCCATGAACCGCAGCACGCCAGACCCCCCTGTCCATCACCAGCTCCTGGAGTTCACCCAAACTCATGTCCATTAAATCAGTGATGCCATCGAACCATCTCATCCTCTGTCACCCCCTTCTCCTTCTGCCCTCAATCTTTCCCAGCATCAGGGTCTTTTCAAATGTCTTAGAAAATTGCAAAATGCAGTAACTATGTTTTACCATTTCACACTTTACTCACCGTTGATATAATTTATGGTATTTACTTACTGAAGTTCATGGGTCTTAGTAGATAAAGAATTACTTTTGAGGAAAAGTTATACCATTGGTATTCTCTATATATTTATTGATTGCAATTCTGTGGATTTTAAAGTGGTTTGCATACAAAGAGACAACATAAAATTGAGGTCTTCATCTGTTATTTTGAATTTCAAAGATGACTCTTTATTAAATGTTTCCTATGGAAATAACATCTTTTCAAATTCACCTCATGAGTATATTTGTCACTGCCACTCATTAGTGAGGAAGGTATTTGATAGATGTTACATTTTCTTAAATTTGAGTAAAGTTTCAAAACTCATCACATTTTTCAAATGCTATTATTGTGAAAATCATGTGTACATACTTTTCTAAGAGTAAGTTAGAGAATGTCCAACTCTGCTGCTCCTCTAGTGAGATTTTACTAAACAGTCACACCTTCATGTTGCCCCCAAATCATAGAGAAACATCAAAAGACTCAGTTAAAAAGCATTCTGTCATTTTCAACTAGAATATGAGGAAATAATGGCGTTAATAACCATCTTAGTAGAGGGAAAGTGATCCCCAGTGCTTCTGAACTTCAGTGAAATATTTAACAAACTCATTTCTTTTTTTTTGATCAATATTTTTATTGAAGTATAGTTGATTTACAATTTTGTGTTAATTTCTGCTGTAAAATGATTCAGTTATACATTATTTTTTATATTCTTTTCCATTATGCTTTATCATAGGATATTAAATACATTTCTCTGTGCTTGTTGTTTATCCATTCTATATATAAAAACTAACATCTGCTAACCCCAACCTCACTCTTCACCCCTCTGTCAGCCACTTCCCCCTGGGAAACCACTACATCTGTTTTGTATGTCCCTGATTCTGTTGCCATTTCATAGATAAGTTCATTTGTGTCATATTTTAGATTCCACAGCTAAGTGATATTATATGGTATTGGTCTTTCTGACTTACTTCACTTAGATGAAATCTCTAGTTGGATGCATGTTGCTACAAATGGCACTATTTTGTTCTTTTTATGCCTTAGCAGTGTTCCATTGGATATATGTACCACATCTTTTTTATCCATTCGTCTGCTGATGGATGTTTAGGCTGTTTCCATATCTTGGCTATTGTGAAGAGTGTTACTATGAACATAGGGATTTGTGTATCTTTTTGAATTAGTTTTGTTTGCTTATATGCCCAAGAGTAGGGTTGTTGGATCATATGGGAATTCTATATTTAGCTTTTTGAGGAAACTATGTACTCTTTTCCAGTGCACCAACTTATATTCTTACCAAGAGTGTAGGACAGTTCCCTTTTCTCCACATCCTCTCCAGCATTTATTATTTGTAGACTTTGATGATAGCCATTCTGACCCATATGAGGTGGTATCCATTATAGTTTTGATTTGCATTTCTCTAATAATTAGCAATGTTGAGCATCTTTTCATGTGCCTGTTGGCCATCTTTGCTTCTTATTTGGAGAAATGTCTATTTATTTCAATGGGTTGTTTCATTATTGCTGTTACTGAGCTGTATGAGTTGCTTATATATTTTGGAAAAAAGCCCATATCTGTCATATAGTTTGCAGACACTTTCTCCCATTCCTTAGGATTTCTTTTTGTTTTGTTCATGTTTTATTTCACCCTTTTGCTATATAAAAGCTTATAAGTTTGATTAGGCTCATTTGTTTATTTTGTTTTTATTTCTATCGCCTTGGGAGACTGACCTAAGAAAACAATGGTACAATTTATGTCAGAGAATGTTTTCCTATGTACTCTTCTAGGCATTTAATGGTGTCATGTGTTATATTTAAGTCTTTAAGTCATTTTGAGTTTATTTTTGTGCATGGTGAGAAAGTTATGTTCCAACATCATTGATTTACATGTGGCTGTTCAACTTTTCTAACACTACTTGCTGAAGAGACTTTTCTCCATTGTATATTCTTGCCTCCTTTGTTGAAGACCAATTGACTATAGATGTGTGGGTTTATTTTGGCGCTTTCTGTTGTATTCCTTTAATCCGTGTTTTTTGGTGCCAGTACCATACTGTTTTTGAATACTGTAGCTTTGTACTATTGTCTAAAATCTGGAAGCACTATGCCTCCTGCTGCTTCTTTTTCTTCAGAACTGCTTTGGCTATTCTGGGTCTTTTATGGTTTTATATGAATTTTAGAATTATTTATTCTAGTTCTTTGAAAAATGTCATAAGTAATTTGATAGGGATCAGATTAAATCTGTAGATTGCTTTGGGAAGTATGGTTTTAACAGTATTAATTATTCCAAATAAGAACATGGGGTATTTTCCCATTTCTTTTGAGTCACCTTCAGTTGGCAGCCCACTCCAGTACCCTTGCCTGGAGAATCCCATGGACAGAGGAGCCTGGTAGGATACAGTCCACGGGCTCACAGAGTCAGGCATGACTGAGTGACTTCACGTTCACGTTCACTTTTCAGTTTTCCATATTAGTGTTTTATAGTTCTTAGCATATAAGTCTTTCACTTCCTTGGTGAAGTAACAAACTCATTTCTTTTCATTATAAAGGACCCAGTTACTTTTTTCTCTCACCCAATCCATTATTCCGTGTTTCAGAAATAGAAAAAAGCTTCTTTCAGTGTAAACTTAAAAGACCAAAGGAATTCCCTGACGGTCCAGTGGTCAGCGCTCTGCTCTTCTGTTGCAGGTAGCACAGGCCCGATCCCTGGTCAGGGAAATCAGATCCCACATGCCACACAGCCAAAATAAATAAATACATAACAACACAAAATTAAACGGCTTGCACAATAGCGCTTTTTCTCTTTTCATTTATTTTCCTAGTTTGCCATGCTCCTACAGTCTCAGTTAGCCTACGCAACAACAAAGTCAAAGATTTTATTTAGAATTTAGCTGATTTTCTTCTTTTAGGATAATCACTGAACAGGTCCTAATAGGAGAAGAACCTAGGATTTCATTCTATTCACCATCTCCTATTTATTCTTCTCTTTATTTATTCAACAAACACTTGTTACACTCTGGCTTTTCACAGTCATCACTGTCCCCCAGGACTACAAAGATGAATGTGACAATAGCCAGGCTCTTGAGGAGTTTGCATCTAGGAGGAGTTTTACATAAATAAACAAGTAATTGTAACACAGAACTAATAGGATGAGTCTGTAATAACCATGGTGTTGGCACTAAGTCAGTAGAGTCAGGGGAGGACACAACTGAAGTTTTTTAAATGTGTTTCTAACTGAATAATTTTATTAGGCTTTTTAGGGGTGATAATTTCTCTCATCAGAGAATAATATTGAAATCTACTGCTTATTAGTCAAAAATATTGTGTTCATGTTTAATTGTAATAGGATTTTAAAATTCCATAAATTACAGTAGAGGGAATGGCTGTTCAGTTGAGCAAATAGTGAATACCCATATGTGACAGGCATTCTGATAATTATTTGGGATGCAAAAATGAGGATACAAATGTTTCTACCCTTAAGAAGTTTATAGTATAGACATAATGAGTGATTTGTTAGTGAATATCTATAACAGTGCAAACAAAAATATGTACAAAGTTCAGAATGAGTACAGAGGAAGGTGGGTCTGATTCATTGTGAAGGGCTTAGGGATGGCCTCACAGAAGATGATGTCTGAGAGAGTTTTCAATGTTGAATAGACATTTGCTAGGTGAACAAGTAAAGAGACCCATAGGAAGAAGAAAATAGCAATGTGCAAAAGCACAGTAGTGAAGCATACCTAGGAAAAGATTTATATGCCATCTCAGCATAGGTTAATATTTCACCTTCAGTGGTATCAAGTATGAGAAGTACCAAGTAAAAAAATAATCATAATTATTTGAATTATGAATTGATGAATTAATGGCAATGATGAATTATTTAGGCTTGTAGCAAACATTAGAGAATAGTGTATGGTCATATATCCTCAAACAAAAGCATGTAAATGCATGAATACCTATATATAAAAGTTTTCTCATATAAGGTTTAACCAATTAGGTGTCAAGATTTACTCTATGATTGATGTTTTCTTTACTTGTATATTCCTAGAACTTAAAACAGTGCCAGGCAAATAACAGGCACTTAGTAAATACTTGGCTGGTTGGTTGGGTGGATGGATGGATGGATGGATGGATGGGAACATTTCAGAAATTTAAAGGTGAAATTTGAATTTTCTGAATTCCACTTTTCCAGTATAGCCTAGTTGATGCTAATTGGACTAATTTTTGTGAGTTTTTGTTTGTTTGTTTGTTTAGTTGCTAAGTCATGTCCAAACACTTTTTGCAATCCCATGGACTGTAGCCCGCCAGGCTCCTCTGCCCATGGAATTTTCCAGGCAAGAATACTTGAGTGGGTTGCCATTTCTACCTCTAGGGGATCTTCTCAACCCAGTCACCTCCTGCATTGGCAGGCAGATTCTTTACTATCAAACCACCAAGGAAGCCCAATAATTTGCCATTAAAGCAAAAACAAATAACTTTTCCAGTTTCTGGATAAAATTTAAAACACATGTATGTGTTAGGGACAAAATTAGTATCTTTTTTGTAATGATTTCATCTATAAATGAACCTCAAGAGTCAACAAAAATAATAGACACCACAGATATAAACAATAAATCATTCGTATTTTAAAAGTGAGCAATTTCATTTGACATTGAAACAAGCATGAAACTATTTTAATTAGCTTTTCTAGCTCTAGATTATCTCTAGTTTAGGCAAAGAGATGTTAATAGTCTGTTTGGACACAAAGAAAAATCTATTCTACTAAAGTTGACTTATGGTCCTGCACTACAGAAACAAGGGTAGGGTGGGAATTCTTTCTCTCTCAGTCAGCACTGATTCTAGGAAGCAATGGAGACAGGATAAAGAAGGATACCGTGCCCCCGGCTGCTTTTTAGCAACTAATTGAGCCAATCCCTAATGGTCCTATAATTTTACATAAGACGTTTTCTTAGAAGAAATTACTGTAGTGCCCAGAAACCATCCCACTTCTGATTATTAAGGGTTCAACATATCCCAGCAATCATGTGTAGGCACCAGAGATCCTGAGAACATTCTTTAAATTATTTTAAAACTCAAGATTGATGTAGCAAGGCTTATGTAGAAACTGCAGAATCTAAAAGAGACTTATCTAACATCCTCCCGTTAAAAAGCTTCCCTCATTACATGATCCTTCGTGTTTTCCCCCAGGCTAAGTTTTGAATCAAGGCTTGTGGTTTTCAACAAATATATGAGGAAGGAAAGTTGACCTATCCATGAAGTTCTTCTATAGATGGGTTGAATTATGAGATCACTCACAGCCCATTAGTGTTTTATTTTTCCCCCCACCATCTTTTAATAATTACCCATTTAGTTAGTGAAATAGCAAGAAACTGTCCAGGAGGCCAACATTCTGACGTTGTCTGGCTCCTGGCATTTCTCCATTTGAGCAGATTGAAGTTGCTGCTTTCACTGGTTGCTACCTCTTTATTGGCTTTTCTAAAAGGGGCACAAAGTTAACTTTGTCCAAATCACTTGGGGAGCATTTTAAAGATGAAACTTCCTGTGCCCCCAGACCTGCTGATTCCAAGTTTCTGGAAGTAGTGTTGGGAATGTATGTTTATGTAATTTTAAAACTTGTAAAAGCAATACATGCACATGATTTTAAAAAATTGAAATATTTATAATGCATAAAAATCTCTTGTGTCCTGCCCCTGTTATCTCAATTTAACAGCTCTAGAAATGACCTCTATGTACTTTCTTTTAGAAAGAGATGAAGCTTTAACTCCTGTATCCCTCACCTGTTCTCCTCCAATTTCCCAACTGAGTTTTACAACTACTTTCAGTAATATTTGTACAAGTTTTGCATTATCATGGCTCTGTAAACTTGTTCGCTGACCCCAGTGGTGGTATATCATTAATACATTTTTTTCCCTGTAAATGGCTTTGTGGTGTTTTCCTTTGTCTTTCTTTATTCTTTTTTTTTTTTTTTTTTTTTGGCAATATCTTTCTTAAAATGATGCTTTCCCCTCTGGCTTCCCTGGTTGCTCAGTGGTTAAGAATCAGCATGCAATGCAGGAGATGTGGGTTCGATCCCTGGGTTGGGAAAATCCCCTGAAGAAGGAAATGGCAACATACTCCAGTATTCTTGCCTGGGAAATCCAATGGACAGAGGAGCCTGATACAGTTCATGGGGTTCAAGAGTCGAACATCACTTAGCAACTAAACCACCACTTTTTCCCTCAAAGCACAAACATATTAGGTTCTTAAAGAGTCCTCATTTTTCTGGGCATCATTTGTCCTCCTACTCCTCTCTGGGCTGGCTTCTTTCTCTTATGTCTCTCCCAAGCAGAGTTCAGGCTTCCCTGGTAGCTCAGATGGTAAAGAATATGCCTGCAATGCAGGAGACCTGTGTTTGGTCCCTGGGTTGGGCCAATCCCCTGGAGTAGGAAATGACAATCCACTCCAATATTCTTGCCTGGAGAATTCCATGGACAAAGGAGCCTGGCAGGCTACAGTCCATGGAGTCGCAAAGAGTCAGAAGCAACTTTCACTTCACTTCACTTCAAGCAGAGTCCACTGTCATCCATATCCATATCTTCTTTTTTCATGGATACTCATTTTACACCAGCACAGTGCTCATATGTCTTGCAATCTTCGATTGTATATTTTTAAAAGTTAAACACTGGACAGGTTGCTTGGGAGTTCTGCATCAGTGACAGGGTTTGAAGGCTGGTCACATTTAACCTGAAGCTCTTAGGCAGGAGTGGAATAGAAAGTCCATTAAATATTTCTTTTTTTTTTTTTTTTTTTTTTTTGAGACACCTCATCTCTGACTTGAGGTAGGTGGTAAGAGCTTTCCATGCAGATATAGCAGGGCAGATTGTCTATATGCTGAATTGTCCAAAAAGATTGTTCAGGTTTTTCTGCAACATCATATGGAAAAATCTCAAATTAACTTTTTGGCCAACCCAACACTTATATCTGATGTTTCCTAATACCAAGCCTTTCTGCGATTCTGCAAAGCAACTGAGAGTCCTTGTCTTTGTTTCTCTTTCCTCCAAAAGCATACTAGAACAGAAAGCAGCACATTCTTTCTATAAAGGGTCAAGTAGTAAATATTTTAGACTTTGTGGACCAGGTGGTCTCTGTCACAGCTGTTGATCTCAGTCATCATGAAATGAATAAAACTATGTTTACAAATACAAGCGCAGCAGGCTTTGCTTTGTGGGCCATAGTTTGCCATCCACTGCTCTAGAATATGCCTTCCAAAGCCATAAGACATCAGTTATCATGTCTTTATCCACAGTCCATATTCTAAAATTCCCTTGAGCTGTGTTGTTTTATAAGGGCCCCTCTCTGTCACAATGGTTCCTCTCCTGTTCTCTTCATTGCCGTAGGTTTATTCATTTTAAAGTCTTTGTTAATATATAATTTATTGAAGTATAGCTGACTTACAGTGTTTCAGGTGCACAGCAGGGTGATTCATTGATACATACACACACATATTATTTTTGATATTATTTTCCATTATGACCAACCTAGACAGCATACTGAAAAGCAGAGACATTACTTTGACAACAAACGTCCGTCTAGTCAAGGCTATGGTTTTTCCAGTGGTCATATACAGATGTGAAAGTTAGACTCTAAAGGAAGCTGAGCACCAAAGAATTGATGCTTTTGAACTGTGGTGTTGGAGAAGACTCTTCAGAGTCCCTTGGGCTGCAAGGAGATCCAACCAGTCCATCCTAAAGAGATCAGTCCTGAATATTCATTGGAAGGACTGATGCTGAAGCTGAAACTCCAGTATTTTGGCCAACTGATGCAAAGAACTGACTCATTTGGAAAGTCCCTGATACTAGGAAAGATTGTGGGCAGGAAGAGAAGGGGACGACAGAGGATGAGATGGTTAGATGGTATTACTGACTCAATGGACATGGGTTTGGGGGAACTCTGGGAGTTGGTAACGGACAGGGAGGCCTGGCGTGCTGCAGTTCATGGGGTCGCAAAGAGTTGGACACGACTGAGTGACTGAACTGAGCTGACTGTAGTTCCCTGTGCTGTAAACCTTTGTTGCTTTTTGCATATCTTTTTTAATTTTTTTAAGATTTTAAAGTCTTTGTTAAAGAGGATAGCTACGTTTGTTCAGTCCGTCATCTTGAACTATAAATCTTTGAATCTGCATTATTATACCTACCGAAGTCTGAGAACCACTGCAAGTAGTGGTAGCAGGAAGTCTCCTTTCCCACTTACTGTACAGATCGGTAAACATTCTCCATCCCAGCCTGACCCTCTCTCAAACAAGCCTATGCTCAAAATTGCTTTGAATGAGTATTTATGAATATTCCTGGGGACTAATTTTTGGGATAGAATTGGTGGCTAGTAGAACAAAGCAGATTAATCTCTATCTTTCATGTCAGGTCAGGGCATTGAACTATGAGCAATTTCACATTCTTCGAGATTTTAATATTCTGAGGTACTCTATCTCATGATTGCATTCTCTGAATGCAATTACCTTTTTGTTTTCTAGAGAACAGCAAAGATTAACCTAGGGCCATGAGTGCTCTGTGGACAAATGACTGCCAGACTCTCAATGTGACAGCTATTACACCTTTAGGGGCCCCCTTCAGAGAAGGCAGTGGCAACCCACTCCAGTACTCTTGCCTGGAAAATCTCATGGATGGAGGAGCCTGGTAGGCTGCAGTCCATGGGGTCGCGAAGAGTCAGACACTATTGGGCGACTTCACTTTCACTTTCGGTGCTCAGATGGTAAAGCATCTGTCTGCAATGCAGGAGACCCAGGTTCGATCCCTGGTTTGGGAAGATCCCCTGGAGAAGGAAATGGCAGCCCACTCCAGTACTCTTGCCTGGAAAATGCCATGGACGGAGGAGCCTGGTAGACTACAGTCCCTGAGGTGGCAAAGAGTTGGACAAGACTGAGCAACTTTACTTTCACTTTCATTTTCGGTAATAAATCTCCTCTTCATGGTTATCCAATGGTTTTCCATCCCACCCTACCACAGCGTCCTTTGGCCTTTCCTAGCCATTATTAGCTTCTTAGCAGTTTGATAAAATCCTAGAGTTGTTCATTAAACATTTCCTGCGGAAAATCTATATGAATAAGAAAGCTTAAGAGTCAGTTCAGAAGTGTTTTCTGTCTTGTTTTCCTACCTCATAATCAACTTATGCCTAGGGCAGACTTCCTTTTGAATTTTGAGCAAATGCTTGTTGGTCTTTCCCATGATGCTTCTCTTATTGACTTGCTGCCTTATAAAAACATTCTAGTGAATCATCCAGTTCTTCATTACCACCTACCTCCACAGGCAGGTGTTCATATTTAGGTGATGTGAACCACATAGATGGTCCTGTCAATTGCCAGAAGCAAATTAATGCAATATTATTTTTTCTATTTTTTGAAGTATCTGTTTAGTTTTCTAGTGCCACATCACAAACCATACAAAAACTCAGTGCTTTAGAAGAACAATCAAACATTTGCTCGTGATTAAACTGGCTTAGAACTCAACATTCAAAACTAAGATCATGGCATCCAGTCCCATCACTTCATGGCAAATTGATGGGGAACCAATAGAAACAGTGACAGACTTTATATTCTTTGGCTACAAAAATCACTGCAGCCATCAAAATAAAAGATGCTTGCTTCTCCCTTGGAAGAATATCTATGACAAACCTAGACAGTGTATTAAAAAATAGAGACATCCCTTTGCCAACAAAAATCCATATAGTCAAAACTACATTTTTTCCAGTAGTCATGTATAGATGTGAAAATTGGAGTATAAAGAAAGCTGAGCACCAAAGAATTGATGCTTTTGAACTGTGGTGTTGAAGAAGACTCTTGAGAGTCCCTTGGTCTGCAAGGAGATCCAACCAGTCCATCCTAAAAGAGATCAGTCCTGGGTATTCCTCAGAAGGACTGATGCTAAAGCTGAAACTTCAATACTTTGGCCACCTGATGCGAAGAGCTGACTCATTTGAAAAGACCCTGATGCTGGGAAAGATGGAGGGCAGTAGGAGAAGGGGACGACAGAGGATGAGATGGTTGGAGGGCATCACTGACTCAATGGACATCAGTTTGAGCAAACTGCAGGAGGTAGTAAAGGACAGGGAAGCCTGGCTTGCTGCAGTCCATGGAGTCACCAAGAGTCAGACATGACTGAGAAACTGAACAGTAACCAATACTTTCTTGCCTGGAATGGACTGTAGTTCTCATCTGCTCATCTCACACTGGGACTCCTGTGCAGCCACCATCGCCAGGAGCTCCCCTGGGGCTGGGAGGTGTGAGGTGACTTCATTCACTGCTGATGCCTCTGCTGGGATGGATGCGAGTCCCCAGGGCTGGCATAGAATTTCTCTTTCCACATGGTCTTGGCTAGTGGGGTGGCTGAATGGTTTATATGCTGGCTTAAGGGCTCCAAGACACCAAAAGAGAAAGCCTTTCAAGGCCTAGCCTGGAACTGGCACAATGTTATAAAATCAAGTCACACGTCAGCCCAGATAAAAGGGGAAGGAAACTAGGCCCCACATTTTGATGAGAGAAGTGGCAGGAAAAAAAAAAAATTCCCCTTTTCATCTACTCCTGTTTCCCTCCTATGGCTTCTTTGTTTCCGAATTCCTTGAGTTATTCAAGTTCCCTGAAAAAATTATCTTTGACTTTCATGGGCACTCTACCTTCTTACAGTCTTCTGGGAGGTGTTGATAATGCTTTTGCCTTGCAGTTCTCTACTGTGCTATGAATAAATAATAGTGAATTATAATGTCATATCCAGAGATTATGAGCAGCAAAATCACCAGGCCTCTAGCTCTGTCTTTCTCATAAAAATAAAGGAGGTGGTTTCAGCAATTTATTTTGAAAGATCTTTAAAATATTCACTCAGATCCAAGTTAGATAAGTTTCTAAATGACCTCTTGATATTAACATCATTTTTGCCTTTTTTAGACATTTATGAGCTTTAGATGCTTCCAAAGAATCTCGTACCCAATAAAACCTAGAAAAGAAAATTGAACTTCTAGCCAGCTGACCAATACTAATATCTCCAGCAGAGAAGGAAAAAACTGTGTTTTGTTTTGTTTTTTTTGTCACAATATGTTTACTTTTGATTCTTTCTAAGCACACCTGAGTTTCAGAACCTCACTTCATTTTGTTGAAATCCTAATATTTCCACTGCTAGTGATATATCCTTCAGATCAATAACAGGACATCTCACAGTGAGGTTTGGAGCTATACTGCATACAGTTCTAATGAGATGGATGAAACTGGAGCCCATTATACAGAGTGAAGAAAGCCAGAAAGATAAACACCAATACAGTATACTAACGCATATATATGGAATTTAAAAAGATGGTAACGATAACCCTATATGCAGGACAGAAAAAGAGACACAGATATATAGAACATACTTTCTATCCACTATTCTTCTTTTATATTGATACGCAGATGATACAGATGTCATAGTTGATAAAATACTTGATCTTGGCTACAAACCAAACCACTTGAAAGGACTGAAAAAAATTTATTGTACCAATTCTCAAAATCACACTATGCTTCAATAACTCATTTAGTTTCTTTTTTTTTTTTTAAGGGAATTTATAACCCAAATAAACACCATTGCAGTATTTCTTTTGTTTTTTTACACACTTCTATCTTTTCTCTCATTGTGAATGCCTACACGGTGCTCTTTATACTGTCATATAAAATCACAGTTTAGATAAAAACTCACTTGAGAAGGGATAACTACTGTACAAGCCCTATCCTAGTTCTCATCTGTGCCCCAGGATTAAGAACTTGATTCCCATTTTAACAAAAGCGTAGCAAAGTTTGCTGCTTTTTTTTTTTCTAGCTTCAGTACTGAGATCCATTTGGATGTCACACAGTAATTATGATATTCATGACCATATTCATGACCATTGTGTCTACTAACATCATGGCAGTCAGTGCAGTTAAGTGTGCTTTGTCACATATTATTTGTTAGCTATTCTTCACCAGAACTTTACATGAATTTGCAGTACAGTTTCACTGGCCCACTAGGAGCTCAAGGAGAAAGTGGGAGGAGCCTCCTCTCAGCCTGAGAGCAGAGCTTAGGATAGTGCTAGATATCCTTGTATCAGGGATGTTGTTTAGAGTACCCTTATTGGATACAAAATTGGCATTTTAAAAGCTGGAGAGTTTTTTATTTACATTTAACAGAAATGGACTGGAGATTATAGGGTTAACATTTTTATACTTGCTCTGTGGAGGAAATTGTTGGTTGTCAGTATATTTACTAGTGAAAGTCATTCAGCCTAAGTTAGATGCATTTGAAATAAAGGTATTATCTAAATGTAGTTAAGAAGTTTTATCTTTTTAGATCTGAGGCCAAGATAGCCAATACTCTTGCATATAAGTGAACTAAAAGTATCCAGATAGATAACAGAGATTTACCAGATTCTGGAATCTGGATTGGCAGATGGGTTCTTATAGACAATGTCAATTCTTCCAGTTCCTGCTACTCTCTCTCTCCCTTCACCAGTTGAACTGTGCCTTTGGTTCATCAGGAAACAATCTGCTTTTATAAAGGTGCTTATTTTTATCTTACCCATCCAGCAGATGAATTGTAATCTCTTGTTATTTACTACCCTTACCCCTACCCAACTATAAGCTCTCTGAGGTCAGGAACTGTGTCTGACTTGATCATTAACCAACCCCCAGGCTTATTTCACTACCAGATATGTAGCAAATATTCAACTTGATGGAACAGTGGAATGAGTCTATGCAGCACTGATGTGCTAACATGAACTAAGGAGGCATGTGGAGGCATGTGATTTGCTGTTGTATCATAGATTCCTCTGTGATTATTTATGTTTCTTTTAGATAGTTATCTAAAGATTTTCTTTTATATTTTAACCAAACATTTCATTAGATGAATTATCTACATTTAAATTACTTAGAATAGGACACAACATATGGAATTGCTCAAAATAGTAGTCATTATTAATATATTTTTAGAACTATTTATACAAAATTGAAAGAAGCCTTAGCATTCTGGGCATAATAGATATATGAAAAGCTCTGGAACAGCTTAGACTGTTCCCCCTTTGTACCCAGAAACTAAAATGATTCTGCCTTGAATACATGACAGAACAACTCTTGCTTCTTTAAATAGTTTTTGATTTAAAGAAAATAGCCAACACTTTCAGAATTGTGGTGCCATGTTGACAACCTTTATTCTGTCGATAGACTGGAAGCTGAAATGCTATAGTCAGCCTCTTATGTGTGCACATACAACTGAAAATTAGGCTGTGTACCTTTTGGGTATGCCACAGGATTCCCTGGTGGCTCAGTAGCAAAGAATCTGCCTACCATTGCAGGAGATGCAGGTATGATCTCTGTGTCAGGAAGATCCCCTGGAGAAGGAAATAGCAACCTGCTCCAGTGTTCTTGCCTGGGAAATCCCATGGACAGAGGAGCCTGGTGGGCCCAAGTCCATGGGCTCTTAAAAGAGTCAGACATGACTTAGCAACCAAACAATAGCAATGAGGATTCTAACACATCTACTAGATGTTTTTTAGGAGAGTCAGTAACCTAATCTTCATTTGTTTAATGATGGTTCCTCATTTTTTATATATTATAACCCCTTCAAAAATAAAAGCATGTCAATCTTGAATTACAGCAAATAAAAAGATAAGCCTAGGAAGGGTAAGATAATTGGAAAATGTATGAGGCAAGATGTTAATATTTCTGTTAAGAGAATAATACACCTGAATTAAATAGGGTGATGGTATATATTCCTACAGATTGTCACATGGGCTTACAAGTATTCAATGAAGAGTTTGATTGTAGATACACACACATATATATCATCATCTACAGATATATGTGCAATGGAAGTGAGAAAAAGAAACAATAAATATGTCTTTCATTGTTTCATCAGGTTAGATCTAAGTTCATAATTATAAATCTCTGAGCATTCTAAGCCAGAAGACTTTACCAAAGTCAATAGGAGATAAATTACCATGCAGACCTTTGTTTATAAGTGTATTTCTTCTGGTTTTTGCAAGCTGCCAGTGAAATTAGAGATGGAGTGTGCTGGAGTCTGCAAATATCGAAACTGCCGCAGCTGCAGAAACATTGTCCCTGTATCCAGTGTAATTAGTCTGCCTCTCACATGCTCCAGCTGAGGATTTGCATGAACTGACAAGAGCACACACAATAAATCTTGTGTCATCATCTAATTTACTACTTTGTTTGAAATATCCAACTCTGTAAGGTGAATTTTGCATTTCTTAAGGGTGAAAACTCTTGTCAGAAGGAAAACATTTCACCACATATATGAGTTATTGACAAAAGAAGTGGGAACTTTGTTTTGTGAAACCAAGATTAATAACCCAGAAATGTCTTCCTCCATATCACCACCTTTGTATATTTCTCCTTTCTTTGTTTTGAAGTGTTGGGTCCTGAAACTTTCACTTCTTTTGCTTCTTTTTCTTTTTTTTTCCTATTTTTTCCACCTGAAAAAAAAAATACTGGATATGTTTTCTTCCATTTCTTAGAATGAAAATTTTTTCCATGGAAAAAACTGACTTAGATTGTTCCATCTCTACATTTATTAAGAAACACTTAATATTCTTTTTTAATTAATTTTTATTATTTTGTATTGGAGTATAGTGGATTTACAATATTGTGTTAACTTCATGTACACAGCAAAGTGATTCAGTTATACATACATCCATTCTGTTTCTGATACTTTTCCCATATAGGTTATTCAGAATATTGAATAGAGTTCCCTGTGCTATGCAGTAGGTCCTTGTTGATTATCTATCTTACGTAAAGTAATGTGTATATGTAAATATACTTTTAAGCATAATGATAGACAAACAATCAGTATATTGCAGCACTGGCATTTTCTCAGAGCAGTTTCTCATGGGTTTGTATGAAATTGTAATGCTGAATTAGCACATAAAAGCTTTAAAGTGTTACAGTAATGAGCTTAAAGTGTGTATGTGGGGGTGTGTTTGTGTGGTGCAGTATGGTGTGTGTGTGTGTGTGTGCATGCGTGTGTATGGGTTTTGGTGGAGGGGGGGGTACCTAGATGCAGCAAGAGCCAAGAGCCTGGGTTACAGGCATCCAACCTGCACACAGGGAACATTCCTGAAAAACAAGGTCCTGGGACTTTCTGGTCATTGACATTCGCCCACAGGCTACATCAGTGGTGACAGGTGTAATCTCAGAATTTACAAAGCAAAACCTCATGTATAAATTAAAAGATAGGGAATTGTTTTCCATCAAAGCTGAGTCCTTGAGAATATTTTTAACAAAATGCAAAGGTCATTTTTCCTTTGGAAAAAAAAATAAATAACTACCTGCCATTTCCTAGAGAAAAGGTGACATTTTTCTATGAAAAGGAGACATTTTGCCCAGAGGCAAGTGCAGGCAGTTTCTGCGATTGCCTGTCAGTGAGTTTACATAAGAGCAGGGCAAGATGCTGTGCCTCTGGCAGAAATGACATTTTCCTCCCTGTTCAGTGTTGCAAATTCTAAAAACTACAAGTCTGATTTTTTGGTGGTAATTCTCCCAGTCTCTATTGATGTGTGCAGCAGCATTACTAATTAATGTTATGAACACACAGTGTGCTGAGACGAGCAGGGGTTGTACAAAGATGGCAGGCTGGCAGCTGAGCCCTGAGACGGAAGTCCGGGCATTTCCACGGGACTTCTATCACTGACTTCTATCACTGACACATCTTGTTCTGTTTCACAGTCCACCTAGCACCTCACTGCACAGCAACAGTATTCCCCTCTATTAATAATTATTCAAAATAGATATATCCACATGCTCATTCATTTATTCAGTGAGCTTTATAATGGGATGTTGAGGGGTGCTCTTTATAAAGTTGGCGCTGGGGCCTATCCGCCTCCCTAGGGGCTGCTATGGAAGGACCCCACCACAGTCAACCACTCCTCTCTCACCCTAGTCTGTATAAAGAGAAGTCGGAGAGGGGGAAAGAGAGCCTCCAGAATAGTTGTCTTTATGTGAGAGTCAGTGTTTGTGTTTAGAGGTAATCCCATGGTCTCCACAAGAGAGGGGTGTTTCCTGTCCTCATCTCAATCCAAGTGAAAGGGATGCCCTAAGGGCATCATTCATTGACATTGGAGTTGCTTGTAAGAAGGAGAGTTGATGGTTTGACCCAAGTCAGACATCTGCTCGGGGTCTGTGGACTTGCTTCCTTTGCCAGTCAGAAAAAGAAAGAAGTGAATCGGGAGCTGGCAGGATAGAGAGAGAAAACACAGGGAAACCACTGCAGCCTAGTATCGGGCATAGCAAGAGAGTGCAGGTTTTCTGTGGTTGAAGTGATCGTGAGGAAGAGACCTTGACCAAACCCAGCTAACTTGCACACACCACTCAAGAGAGCTGCTACCAGTCAAGGAAACCCAGTATCAACAGGCTAGGCAGTGCAGGCTGGGTACCAGGGGGATGCAGGAGGTCAAGCTTGAGCCAAATAGTGCAGTGACCCTAGGATGAATCCACAGATTGACCCCATGAGAGAGCCAGCCGGTGATTACCTGCCGTTTCAGTGACCAGTTACCATTCACTAGACAAACAGCTGCAACTAGCACCAAAAAAGGATGCCGCTGCAGTTCACTAAATAAAAAACCCTCCTCTCTGCATGTAACACACGCTGGAAGAATTAGACTTTGAAGAGTAAAGGAAGAGATGATGCCCAGAGGCGGACCATGTCTCCCCACCTCAGAGCTGTCAGGGTCCCAGTACAAGCCCAGGCAAATGGTAGGAAGGGAAGAGATTTAAATCAAGTTGAGGCATTAACAAGACTGGGCATGCGATAGCCAAAAGTGACTTAAAAGTTAAGAATTTTCCCAAGCTATTATCAAGGAATGGGAAAGAGATACGAAAATACCTTGGAAGGAAAGTTATGACCAACCTAGATAGCATATTAAAAAGCAGAGACATTACTTTGCCAACAAAGGTCCATCTGGTCAAGGCTATGGTTTTTCCAGTGGTCATGTATGGATGTGAGAGCTGGACTGTGAAGAAAGCTGAGCACCAAAAAATTGATGCTTTTGAACTGTGGTGTTAGAGAAGACTCTTGAGAGTCCCTTGGACTGCAAGGAGATCCAACCAGTCCATCCTGAAGGAGATCAGTCCTGGGTGTTCATTGGAAGGACTGATGCTGAAGCTGAAACTCCAGTACTTTGGCCACCTCATGTGAAGAGCTGACTCATTGGAAAAGACCCTGATGCTGGGAGGGATTGGGGGCAGGAGGAGAAGGGAGATGGTTGGATGGCATCACCAACTCAATGGACATGGGTTTGAGTAGACTCAAGGAGTTGGTGATGGACAGGGAGGCCTGGCATGCTGCTATTCATGGGGTCACAAAGAGTTGGACACGACTGAGTGACTGAACTGAACTGAACTGAACCATAGAAAAAAATTATTTCAGATGTTTATTCCTGTCCCCACCCCATGTGCTAGATGATACTGTTTAATAAATGGGCTATGTACCCACCATGCATCAGCCAGGCTTTCATCCCGAGCGACTGTGGATGAATAAGCCTCTGCCATTAAGGACACGTGTCTGGTAAAATAGCAGAAGTATGTGAGCAATTTCAAGTGGCACCTGGAGATAAATACTAAAAGGAACGTGTACCGACTACTGAGGGAGGACAGAGGAATGAGTCTCCCACAGCAGGAGGGCCTATGGGGAGAAGCCAGGGAAGACTTCACAGAGGAAACGTGATTCAGAGACCTGAAGGAAGAGTATGAATGTATCAGCCATGCCCAGGACGGGGAGTATGGTGTGCAAAAGTGCAGGCATCCATTCATTCAGCAGGCACATATGGTAGCTTTTAATATGAGTCCAGAGCTGTGCCAGATACGATCCCAGTTTATAAACCCAAATCTCAGGGAAATGCAAAACACTGGGCCATTTGTTATGCCTTAAACCTGGGAGGCAGCAGAGAAGGAAGACAGAGCAGAAGTTGGAGTGAAAGGCTACAGAGAACTTCAGGTGGAAGGAAACTATAAAACGTGCTTGGGAGGCATGGAGGGGGTTATAAGCAAGGGAGCAACCTGATCAAATGTGCATTTTTAGAAAATTAACACTGGAGTCTGTATAAACTATGAGTTACAGAAAAATAAGAGTCAGAAGAGAAGTTACAAAATGTGCACAAGCTCTTCCTTTTGCCACTCCAAACTCACCTCCTCTGGTTTCCTTCATGGACTCCATCAGCAGGCTTCCTTGCCCTAGAGCACTCCGCTGGGCTCGGGGAGTGGGAAGAGGCAGCTGGCCATCAGAGAATGAGGTTCTGGCGTTTAGTGCCTTGGGCCCTTTGCTGCTAGGCTGTTGTGTGCTGAGTATCTGTCTTTTTGGAAGTCTCGGCTCTAATGACCATGGGAGGAGAAAAAGGAAATAAAATGGCAACTATCTGGACAATAGAATCAGTGTTCTTGTCTGAGCGGATGAGAAAGTGAAGAGTCAAGTGTGTTTGTGTGTTTGGCTTTCACACTTGAGCAACTAGGTGGACTGCGATACCTTTAATACTGAAAGAGAAACAAGTTTGGAGGCTTTTAATGTTTTAATGATTCTTAAGGCATGAGGAATAAGGCTAAGTTGGAAAATATGTAAACAAAGCTTATATGTATTAGGTTTATGTCCATTCAGAGCTTTCCTGATGGTTCAGACAGTAAAGAATCTGCCTGCAGTGTGGGAGACCTGGGTTCGATCCCTGGGTTGGGATGATCCCCTGGAGAAGGGAACAGCTACCCACTCCAGTATTCTGGCCTGGAGAATTCTATGGACAGAGGAACCTGGCACGCTACAGTCCATGGAGTCACAAAGAGTCAGACACAACTGAGCAAGTTTCACTTTCACTTACATCCATTAAGTTCAGTATCTGTAAACTCTCATCAAAAACAATGAAATTCTCAGTTCCACAATTTCCATATTCTTTGTTGAGTGTTTTATGATTCCCATTTTGATTCCTTCTGAGGAAGAAGTGGTAGCAGTAGGGTTCATTTTATACTCCCAGCAAAGTCTATACTGTTAACAACTCAGTGGGATGGGAGAGGGGAGGGTTCACGTGCCAAAGTCTACAGCACAGAGAACGCATAGTGCTTCAGACACTGACTAGCTGCCAAGAGGAAGAAGGAGCAGCCTTGTTTTCCATCAAATTCTCCTAGGTTTTTCCAGATGGGAGAACAACCACAAATGAGTGTTATACAGAGAGAGATTTTGATTTCTTTTAAAAATAGCTTAATGACAAAGCTACCGTGCAATGGAATGGGTTGTCTAACTAACAGTAATATTCATTCACTGAGAGTTTCATGGCACTCTGCCAAACTCTTAGATCTTAGAACATAATATCTCATTTAATCTTTACAATAACCCTGCAGTGTAGATACCATTATTCTCATTTTATTCTAATTCTAATTATTCTAACTTAAGTCCAGAAAAGTTAAATAACTAGCCCAAGCTCACATCGTAAGTACACAGTAAGGCTGAGCTTCAACCCCTTTACTGACCATCGACCACTGTGCTACTGTCTATTAGGAGACTAGTCAGCCCCTCATCCCCCAGAACTGGGAGTTTAATCAATCTGAATAAGCACTTCTCAGGTGTTTCTGCTCTGGCTGGAGGCCGAACTCTGGCTCATAAAGTCATCCTGTCTCGAGTGTAATATCATGTGGTCCTTCTCTTCCTGCCCTCTCTCTCTCTTTCACCTCCACCTGGCAGGCTGTTAACTTTATATACATTTTATGTGTTTTGTATATGTGTGCATTGAATTTATTCTGTTAAACAAAGTCCATATTTTTTATTAATGGGAAAGGATATTTAGGGAAAGTTAGAAAACATATCTATTCCCTTTTCACTAACCTATATAACTGTCTGCATATCCAATATACCTTTATCTGGCTGGCTAAAAAGAAAACTTCAAGGTCAATGCACAGAAATCATGGTACTTTATGATAGAATGTTTTTCCTTGCCATATGCCTGAATGTTTTGCTGGGAGAAAGCCAGCATATAAATATCTTGTAGTCATTTCACATGTTTCACCAGGAAATGATACCTTTTGTTATTAAGAAGTACTGAATTAAAGGTGTTTCAGAACTTCTTGGAGCAAGACCTATGAAGTAATATTTTTCAAGTATGTCACTTAGATAGACAAGTTATCTAAGCACACAACTTAGAGCTCTGAGGAGATTTCTCATGATCATTGCAGTTCTAGGGAAACTATCTTCTGTGAAAAGAAACCTGTGAATATATAAGCCTGGCCGAACTACTTAGACTAAGGTGTAATGAAGTAGGATTTCAGGGCAGGTCTTTGAGGCTCCTAATTCCAAACTACCTCCTGCTTCAGTTTCAAACCTGGGGCAGAAGAAGGACTGTAGTTTTAGTTGAGACATGATCCCAAGAGAATTCACTTTTCCATAGGAAGTAGAAACATCTTTTTTGTTTTTAGTAATACATCAATTCAAACATATGACGTCTCTTTTGCTCCAAGGAAAAAGCCTGAATGCCCTTTGCTCACATGGCTGAGATGTTGAAATGGGGAATGAGGTCCTCAGAGAAAAATCACTTACAGGAATAGGATCATTACAGTTCAATACTGAGAACTTGTATTATACCCTGTTCATTATTATCTGAAACCCAAGTATGTATCTGATATCCTTGCCCAGTAAACCACTGGCATCATAGTATAAGACAGGTAAGACAGTGACTATAAAAATATTTTGAAAACTGCAAAACAGTGCTTCAGTTATAAGTTAATGTCAGGGTGATTTTACATTGACAAACATCTTAATATGCCACTTTTTCCATTTTAATTCACTGCATTGATGTGCGTGCTTATCTTTTCCCTTCTGGGTGTTGTCAACCTGTCTAGTTAGATTATAGACTCATTAGGTAGAGGCCAGTGGCTAATTCTGTATTTAGTACAGAAATGATACACTGTGTTGGTATTTATTCATCCATAGTCTTCTGTTCTGGCTCAGCAGGGTGTAACAATGCATCTTCTCAGAGCTCACTGGAGTGAAAATTTCCCTGCAGAGGGTGAGAAGAAAGCAAGAAGGGCAAGTGGATTTTCATTCAACACTCAAAGAGTTCTTTTCAGTAGAGTGTGATAGCTAAGTCACTAAGCTATGGGATGGAAAATCAGCCTGAATAGATGTAAAAGGAAAAAATATGCAGTAGTTGTTTTATGCGGCACAGTTCAATTCTAAAAGAGCTGACAGTTTGTAGAGGCAAAAAAAAAAAAAAAAGATATGTGTTATTCCATTTGGGAAAAAAAGCAAAGCAAATAATTCATATGTGGAACTTTTATGAGTGTCTCAGAACTGTTTAAAGAAAGCTAACTCAGTTTTCCTTGGACAATAATGGGTGAAACAAGAGTAGGGAAAGTACTAATTTATCTAGTTTATAATTGAAGAAAGAAAAAAACGTATTACAAAGCTCCAGGATTCAGAGTTCATCAGTTCTGCAGCCAGCATCCCAGATTGCTCATCTGCTGTTCAATATAGTTTGTAAAATCTGTAGATATTTAGCAGTATCTACTGACTCTGAGGTTAGAATTTAAGTTCTGCTCAAATTCTTAATCAAAAGAGTTTCACGGTTTCTTCTCTAGAATTGAATCCCTCTTGATTTGCAACCAGCTTTACCACCACTTCTTCTGGAGCTTTATTTGGCTTAATTGACAGTATATGCTGAGGCAAAGACAAGGAAAACAGAATTGCCCATTTCCGATTGATTCTGTAAGAGTTTGATAGGTTAATAATAGAAAACTCTTTTAGCAACTCTCTTTTCAAAGGGTTACAATGTTCTTTTTCTTCTCAGCTAGTAAGTAAAAATTCCTTTCTGAAAATGCTATTAGCACCACTCGGAGTTCATAGAAACCAACTTAAGGATCTCAAAATGTTCAGAGCTTCTTCTCTAATCCCCTCAATGTAAATGGGAGGAAGGGTAGGAACTAATTGCATCTGCATCAACACTGAAATTCAAGGTAAAAGGTGAATTTTTGTTTTTATGTACCCAATTTCACTATTGGGCTAAAAGTTGATGAAAGAGAAAGGGAAACATAAGCTTTTATTCATTGCTTGCAGTGCACCTTGGGAAAAGAAGAGAATAGAGACAACTTTGTATCTGAAAGTTTGTACATTTCCATCCAATGTAACAGCTCTAGGGGACAAAGGAACATTTTGTAAAAGGGATTATCTGTTAGAATATGAATAAGAAATATAACTGTAGTCTATTGTTAGTTTCTGGGTATATTTTAAATGCAGTTAAATATTCTAGTGAAATCGTATGTGCTTAATAGATTATATATCTATACTTAATAGCACAACTGCAAAAACCTCATAAAAATATTTATTTTGAAAACTAAAAAAAGAAAAATAGCAAAGTATTGCAGATAACCCTCCATCACTCATGACACAGACGGGCGCCTAAGAAACTTGCCAGGGGACGTCCTGAGACATGCTGGTGAAATGGCCCCACTCAGACGTTTGATGCAGTGAGACATCTCTGACTGACTGTGGAAACTGCAGTGCTGCCATCATGAAAAAGACCTAATGGAAGAATATGTTTTGAAGTGAGCCAAGGAAAGTATAAGACATTGCTGAAACAAAGCAAAACCAATACTGAGAAAGAAGGAGAGGAAGAGAGAGATAGGGAGAGAAAGATGACCATAACATCTTCCAGGAAATAAAGAACATGCTTGTATACCTGCAAACTAATTCTAAAGTTTAAAACCTACTAAAATAAAATGAAATGGAGCAGAAATAAAGTAGAGGACCAGAAAAAAATCATTCTGATTTTTTAATTTCTTAGCATCTTAATGTATACTTAATCTTTATTTGAATAGTTTGCAATTCTGAATATAATAGAGTCTGAGCTAATTGGCTGAGAATGATAATTTCCTTTAAAACAAGCTTCTGGCATAATGTCCAGTCTTCTCTAGGCCTATAATTATTGATGTGTGTATGTGAGCAAGGAACTGTGTGATTCAGTTGGACTCAATGGACTAGTAATAATACCCCTGATCAGTGTTTGAAACTCTTCAAGGAAGAACCCAGTGTGAATAGCATGACTAAATTCTATAGACAGCAGTGCTTGTAAGAAATAAAGTGAATAACAGGGTATGTGCACTCTATCATCAACTGTTCTTTCTGGGAAAATGGCAAAATATGCAGCCCTGTCAAGTATATGCTAGTTAGTGTGAATCATTTTGGATGTGAGTTAACCATCTACAAATGTCCAGATGAGGTTTCTCACTTAATACTAGGTCATGTTATTTTTTGTGTGAAATAAAAATGCAAACTCTTAATTTCAAGTGGGAGACAATATAAAATGGTAACCAGAACAGTTGGTCTGGAAACTTGGAAAAATCATTTCTTACTTTCTTGCCTCGGTATCCTCTGCCCTAAAATATGATGGTAAATTAGATTAGTTCATACGTCATCTCCAGCTGACTGATTATGAGCCACACACTGATAAATGCTGGTCTAGTAACAGTATAAAACTGTGGCCTTTAGATACAATGCCCAAATCAGTAAACTGGATGAAGTTCATTTATGATAGAGGGGTATGCCCAGCAATTAACTCTGGGAATCAGTATTGAGTCCTCCAACAGAAACAACAACAATAAGTTGAATATAGTCTAATAGAATCAAAACATAAATACCACCAAAGGCACAGTCAACTAATTTTATAGTTTCTAATAAATATATACAGAAGAAACTACATAACTTAAAAACAAGGGCATTGAACATTTCACTATCCTGGAACGTGACTTGGGCACACTTCATTGTCACTATAATTGATTGAGGAAAGAAAGGTGGTAAAGTTAGCTAGCAAAAGGAAATAGACTGAAAAACAGTCAACTCAGAGGCCAGAAAGCCTTATGTGGACGTGCCCCTTGTTAACACTGATAAACTGTTAATGATGGAGCCAAACTTACAAAGTTATAGAATATGCTGCCCAGGGTTAGCTGTGAGTAATTTGTATTATAACTGATATTCGTCTTGATACTCAGCCTACTTTTTCTGTGCCCTCTTTCCTTTTTTTTGTTTGGTCACTAAGTTATGTCCTCCTCTTTGCAACCCTATGCACTATAGCATGTCATGCTTCCCTCACCTTCACTATCTCCTGGAATTTGCTTAAACTCATGTCCGTTGAGTCAGAGATGCCATCCAACCATCTCATCCTCTGTTGCCCCCTTCTCCTCCTGCCTTCAATCTTTCCCAGCATCAGGGTCTTTTCCAATGAGTCAGCTCTTCACATCAGGTGACCACAATATTGGAGTTTCTGCTTCAGCATCAGTCCTTCCAATGAATATTCAGGACTGATTTCCTTTAGGGTTGACTGATTTAATCTCCTTGCAGTCCAAGAGACTCTCAAGAGTCTTCTCCAGCATCATAGTTTGAAAGTATCAATTCTTCAGCACTCTGTCTTCTTTATGGTCCTACTCTCACATCCATACATGACTACTGGAAAAACCATAGCTTTGACTATACAAACCTTTGTCAGCAAGGTGATGCCGTCTAGATTTGTCATAACTTTTCTTCTAAGGAGCAAGTATCTTTTAATTTCATGACTACAGTCACCATCTGCAGTGATTTGGGAGTCCAAGAAAACAAAATCTGCCACTCCTTCCATTTTTCCCCATCTATTTGCCATGAAGTAATGGGACCAGATGCCATGATTTTAGTTTTTTGAATGTTGAGTTTTAAGCCAGCTATTTCACTCTCTTCCACCTTCAGAAGAGGCTCTTTAGTTCCTCTTTGCTTTCTGCCATCAGGGTGGTATCATCTGCATATCTGAGGTTGTTGATATTTCTCCTGGCAGTCTTGATTCCAGCTTGTGATTCATCCAGCCTGGTATTTTGCATGATGTACTCTGTTGTTGTTTTTGTTCAGTCACTCATTCATTTCTGACTATTTGCAATCCCGTGGACCACAGCACACCAGGCTTCCCTGTCCTTCACTATCTCCCAGAGTTTGCTCAAACTCATGTCTGTTGAGTCGATGATGCCATCCAACTATCTCATCATATAAGTTAAGTAATCAAGGTGACAATATACATCCTTGATGTGCTCCTTTCCCAATTTTGAATCAGTCCATTGTTCTATGTCTGATTCTAACTGTTGCTTCTTGACCTGTGTACAGGTTTCTCAGGAGGCAGGTAAGGTGGCCTAGTATTCCCATCTCTTGAAGAATTTTCCACAGTTTGTTGTGATCCACACAGTCAAAGGCTTTAGAGTGGTCAATGAAGAATAAGCAGGTGTTTTTCTGGAATTTTCTTGCTTTTTCTATGATCCAGTGGTTGTTGGCAATTTGATCTCTGGTTCCCCTGTCTTTTCTAAATCTAACTTGTACATCTGGAAGTTCTTGGCTCACATACTGTTGAAGACTAGCTTGAAGGATTTTGAGCATTACCTCTTCCCTTACTGAGAGTATAATAATTCCCAGCGAGTTCTCTGTCCTACAAAGTGCCACTCTTCTTCTGTGTCCTTCCTGCCTATTCTCTCTCCCATCACCACCACACAGATATATAAGAAATATCAGAGCTGCTATTTCCAAGATACTTCTGATTTTGATAGGTAAGTCCTGCACCAAGGCCAAGACATAAGCTACTTTTATAGAACATGCTATGTTAGTCTGCCTTCTTAATTTCATAATATAACTTCTTTCTGTTAACCTTTTCCAGGGAACTGTAAGGTATTGTCTTTATATCTATGAAAGTCTTGAAAAAGCAATAAAGAGGCATTATAAATACTTAATCTTCATTGCATCCTATTAATATGTCACTGTAAAATGCAAGGTATCTAACAAAACATACATAACAATAATGTTCATTCTGAGAACATAAGAGGTGGCTTCTGTGCTGCGCTGTGCTTAATTGCTCAGTCACGTCCAGCTCTTTGTGACCTCACAGATTGTATCCTGCCAGATTCCTCTGTCCATGGGGATTCTCCAGGCAAGAGTATTGGAGTGGGTTGCTATGCCCTCCTCCAGGGGTTTTCAACCCAGGGATCGAACCCAGCTTTCCTGATTTCCTCTTGACTTTTCTGTTTTTGCACCAACAGAAGAATGCCTATTTCTCTATATCAAAAAAGTAAGTTTATGTCTTTTTTTCACAATAGATAACCTGTACATCTAAACCTTATGAGTTATCTTACCACTACTTGGCACAAAAGGAGTATTGCGTCTAGAAGTGAATAATATTATCACTTTAGTACTAAAAAGTATCTGTCTATACTTAAATTCATTACCAAAGAATCAGAAGACATCTCAATTTTTAATAACTGTCTTCATAATTAACAGCTTACATAATAGTAACAGGTGAAAATGTATAAAATCCTTCTACAAGCATAAATAGCATCACCCTTTATTTTACAAATGTTGTCTTTGAATGCAAACTGGTCTAAAATTATAAAATTGACAAAGGAGAACCTATGACTGACTTTTAAGTATAAATACTCCCTTTATGTGGGAATAATATTCAGATAACTCAGTTGGCATTACCTCTTGATTAGCTAAATTATGAAGATGAAGCAAAATTTAATTTTCCTTTATATACTTTATACTCTGGAAAGAATACTAATAATAGTTAAAACATTTGAACCTGAATTGGACAAATGTATTTCTCTATTCACTTGACTATTTTAAATAGGATTTAAAACTCTTTTGTGAAATTATTCAAAAATTTCTCCGTTACAGTTTACTTGGAATTGGCTATTAAATTGTTGTCTTAATATAAACATTTTTCTTAAAACCATACCATGATTTTCAGGAACCTGAACTGAATTGTTGATTCAAGATTGAACTGGTCTCAATGACCAATAGAAAAGGCCACTGTGAACATGTGATTATGTAGCAAATGGACAGCTCACTCATTCTACTTTCTCAGAATTTGCAATATTTAGAATATCATTGAGTATTTCAGTAAAAGAAATACAGTCATTTGGTACTGAAATTTGTGTGTAAAACCATAATTTTATACCCCAGGGATCTTCTACATCATAGCATTTTTCTAGTAAGCTTCATTAATATTTGGCAGTATCTCTTTTATTTAAATGACTTGATGACAGTTTCCAAGGCAAGAACACTCTAGATAACATCGTATTTTATGCCCATAGTTGGAATGTGGATAAGAAATCAGTGTCAACTAGTGAAGCAGTAGCCAAGTTAAAATGGGTCTAAATTGAAGAAACAATGAGCTTATCAAAGTGCTGTGATTTTAAATACCACCCTGAAGGAAAAATAGACAATGCAACCCTTATTCTACCATAAGACACACTTTGCTTGAGTTCATCATTCACATTACATTACTAATGATTAGAGGGAAACAAGTGTTTGGATGAGGAAATAAAAGAAAAGTCTTACTTGGGCTCATGTGCCCTTGGAAAGACCTCCTAATTGGCTTTTCAATTAACTAAGGAGAAGCCTTTCAAGTCTTCAGTAGGCTGCATTAGCACATCCCTTTCCAGTCTGTTCAACAAACATGTACGGTCTTTGTTACCACATCAGTCCATTTGCAATAGATATTTTACACTTTACAATATGTCCTAAATGTGATAGAAAAATTCAAGCAGAAAAGCTTGAATTGTCAGTTCTCAGAAAAGCTAGGCCATTTAAGGTTATGGATGGTTAGCAAAGGTTATGCCATATTGTTTCTAATACCAACACTTTTTTTCCTTTTGTTGTTGTTTAGTTGCTAAGTTGTGCCTGACTCTTTGCGTCCCCTTTGGACTGAAGCATGCCAGACTTTCCTATCCTTCATTATCTCCCAGAGTTTGCTCAAACTCAAAATGTGCATTGAGTTGGTGATGCCATCCAACCATCTCATCCTCTGTCACCTTTCTCCTCCTGCCTTCAATCTCTCCCAGCATCAGTGTCTTTTCCAGTGAATCAGTTCTTTGTATCAGGTGGCCAAAGGATTGCTTCTTTCTTTATATTACATTTATTTGCAAGTAATCAGGAATGTATTACAGATTTAAAACAGTGTTTTAGCCTAAAACTCATTATTCTCTTAGTTTTGAAATAGCAGCACTGCCAATCTGGAATGCTTAAAAATAGAAGGAATGGGGGAGGAAACCATGGACTGAATGGCAAAGAAAAAGATCCGATTACTCCCCCATGTATACATTGCCATAGAGAATGCAAAGGGGGCACCCTTCAGAAGGAGTCCCTTATCCTTTGTTCCCCCTTATAAAGAAGGTTGGAGCTTATGGTTACTTTATTATTCAAAAAAGTATGTTCAGATGCTCTGATATTGACCAACTTCTAAGGTTCTTAAATTACTTTGTAAACTATTCTAGAACATAAGAGCAATTTTAACTGGATAAGTTCATTGTGAAGTAACTCACTTCCTTCAAAAGATACTCTTTTATCTTATTATTACTGAGCACCTGGCACGTACCATTAGACACCAGGCTATACATGGTGCTCTATCCTGAATACTCAAAGTCAGGCTCACTGCCCCTTGGAGCTTTCTGTTCAACAGTGATGACAATACAAACCATCATCAGAAGCAGGGAAGATGACATTTAGGAAAATGACATCTGCCTGGCAGATCAGGCAGTGTTTCATTAAAGCAGTGTCATTGGAGTTGTGTCTTAAAGGATAGTGTTTTAAAAGCAGAGGTGCAGTCCAGATAGAAGAAATAAACAAGAAAGGCTAAAAAGCATGGAGTGTGTTAAAGGATTGGGAATAGCTGGGCTTGTCTATAGGGAATGACACTTCACTCAATAAATATTTACTGAGCCTGTTCCTTGAAGAAGGTTCAGTCTTGGACTCTTGGGATAAAGCGGTTAAAAACAAAATGTTGGCTGATGCACTAATGGAGCTAACATTCTGAAGAAAAGAAATAAGCTATGGAAAAAAATAGATCTATAATGTAATGGAAGTGAGGCATGAGAAGTGGTGCCCTTTTCAAGCCACCTTGTTCTCCTTACTGATGTTCTGCTGGAACTTATCAAGCAAGATCTCACTTCTGGGCTTTGCATTTGCCATTCTGTATATCCAAACATACATCTTCAAGACATTCAGAAGGTTCACTTCCCTCACATCCTTCAGACCTCTATCCAAAAAGCCCTCTTTTAGGGAAGACTTCCTTATTGAGCAGCAACCACCACGCTCCGCCAACACATCCCTGCTTTGATTTTCACCATAGAACCTATTTTCATCTGGCATATTCTTTAATTTGTTTATTGACTCTGTGCCTAGTGGAAAGTAAGCACCATGAAAGAAAGGGGTTTTTGCCTATTTTGTTTAGAGCTGTATTCTCAGTGCCTAGGACAGTACCTAACACACTCGAGAGATGTTTGTAGTATGAAATAAATAAATTAATAGTGGAAAATAAACTAAGGTTAAGGTGGTTACATGAATGAGGTACTGGTGTTTTGTTGGGAGCTAGGGAGGACTTCTCTAAGATTGGGGAGGATCTCTCTAAGATCATTATTTGAATAAAAAGCCTGAAAAAAAAGGAAGGAGGGAGTCACATAACTATGTGAGAAAAGAGTTCGCCAGGCAGAGGGAACAGCAGGGGCAAAGGCAAGAGCATCCTTAGCTGGAATGGAAGAAGCTAAATAGGAGAGTGAGAGGATATGTCAGAAAGATAGCAATAGGCCCACAAATAGTCTGGATTTTATTCTGAGTAAAAGAGGAAGCTACAGAGGGTTTTGTTTTGCTTAGTTTTAGCAAAGTGGTAACACAGTTTGACTTACTTCTGTAAAAACATCAGGCTACGGTGTGGGGAATGGCCTGCAGTAAAGCAGAAAGAGATAGGAAGGAAGGCAGTACCAAGCCGTCTAGACTGCTGTGAGAGCAGATGCCTTTGAAGCTAGAGTTAGCAGGATTTGCTAATAGAATAGATGGATGTGGTTTTAAAAAAAAAAAAATGTCAAAGAGGAATTCAAGCATTTAGACTGTATAGATGGAGTTGTCTTCAACTGAGATGGGGAGGATGGTGAAAGGAACAGATTGGGTAAGGGAGGAAGATCAGAAATTGAGAATTAGTATTTAAGCTGAAGAATTTGAAATGCCTTTTAGATATCCAAGTGGAGATACTGAGTAGGCAGTGGGATTTTTAGTCTGAATCTCAAAAGAAAGTTAACAACTAGAAATATAAATTTGGAATTTATCAGTGTATAAATGGTATTTAAAACCCCAGGGGTAGATCAGATCATCAAGAAAATTAATTGGACTAAAACCCACTAACATTTGTATGATGTTTTACCATTTATCAAGCACTTCCACATCGACCGGAAAGCTGCAGGAATTAATACTGCAAATCTAAAATGGACTTGACAAAGAAGAGTGACTGGAAGACAAGGGTAATAGGAGAGGGAATGCTGACCACACAGCGCTTTACAGATGATTGAATTTGGAGGATGAGCTTGTTAAAGACAGTTCCATTTGCTTCATTTGAAGGGACTATAAATATGTAAGGGTGGAGATGGGGCATGAAGAGAGATAATGATAACTATTATTTTGAACATGGTGACTTTTTGGTGCTTCAAGAATGTCCAGATGATGTAGGAGGAGGATGATGCTCTTTGCCAAAGCCAAGCCCTATTTATCCTTCACGACTCAGTACAAGCATTACTTCTGCCAGAAAATCTCACCTCCCAGCCTCCTTGGTCTGTCTGAGTCAGGGCTTTTCCTGTCTCATTGCCCCTTCTATCACACACTTGGATTGCCTGCTTATTTGTTTGTATCCCACTGAGTTCCTTGAAGAGAAGGATTTTATCTTTCATATGTGTGTCCTTTGAATGTTGAACAGTGCCTGAGATGTATTAGACGCTTGTATGGATGGGCGGATGGACGGATAACAGCAATGAGTACCCAACTGAAGCTGTTTACATTGTGAACAAAACCAGGGTAGTTTTGTGGAGCCTCGAATGGAGAGAGCAGGAAGTAACACTAAAGGTCAACTACAGCTTGATCTCAAGTGGCATCTGTTCTATATGAAGTACTTTTCAGGTCACCTGACCGAGACATAAAAATGTGAAATATTCACCATGCTGAAAGACATGATGACCAAATTAATTTCCCTAGATGTTTGGAAGTGAAATTAAGTATTAAATATTGTTCTCGAAACTTTTTCCCCTGTTTTAAGAATGAGATGAAGGTGCTTCTTCCAAAAATGAGAACATTTGCATAGTTTACTAAGTTTAGCATCTGGGTATAAAGTAGAAGGCAGTTGTGCTCACAGCTATATAACCACACAGACCTGAAGTTAATACCTTGATGACTTGAACCTTGACCCTTCACATTTAAAATGACTGGTGCTCTACTTACTGAGTTACTTAGAACAGATGTTGTTTAAGGGTACAAACTTGCAATGATTAGTAAGTAAACCCTTGAGATTTAATGCAAGCATGGTGAATATAGACAATAGCATTGTGTAAAATTGTCAAACTCGCTAAGAGGCTAATTCCCATCTTACATGAATTAATGAGAATCGATACGCATGAAGTGATTAGTATAGAGCTTGACACGATACATTTTAGCTCTCATCATCACCACCTTCAGGTATCTGACAAGCCCACACTTCCCAAGTGAGTGCAGGCAAACAACCATTCAAAAAACTGGGAGTTAAATGTTGGTATTGTTTTCCAAGTGACTTAAGATAATACACTTTTAGTGAAGAAATCCTACAAATGCATAACAAAACAGATAGGTTTGTAAGGCAGCTGCTCTCAGGTTTGTTACATTTACATGTAAAATATTTCTGCCATGTTCCCTGGGGAATTGATTCCTCCCATGATGCTAAATCATAGCTCTGAATGCACCTTTGTTTAAATGTGGAAAGTATAGAAAATAGCTTATTCATATCAGCTCCTCCCTTCCCAATTTTTGGTGTCTGTGATCAGTATAGTATTGAATTGATTTCTACCTATGAATATGCTTGATATTAGCTACCTTTGCCTCCGTGAACTGTAGCAGATGTCTCCTAAGCTCTGTTATTACTTACATAAAAATTCATAGATAGATACAACATAAAATTTCAAGTTATTTATGGTGGTATTTTCAGCACTTTTTCAGTGAGAAGTCCCTAAATTTTTGAGCCTTGGTTATCTTTGGCAGTATGGTGAAGCCTGTGAATCCTTCTTGGAATAATATTTCTAAATACATAAAATAAAATATGAAACTCTCTATGATTTATATGGGTAACAGAGTCATAGGTTCTGCTATGCTACTGTTATTTGTAGAAAACATGTATTTTTAAAGAAAATGCTGTATTTCTCTTAGAAGTAAATGAAAATAGAGGTGGAAAACTTTTTTCTCATCCAAGTTCATGGACTTCTCTGATAAAGATCCCTGAGGTAAAAGAAAAAAATTAACCACTTTGTGAGTAATACACTAAAATCCAAAGTTGTTACTCTTTTTGATTATTCTTTTTATATACCTTTGAATTGTATTAAATTTATTTTCACCATTCAAAATACTATGCCCACATTATAAAAAAAATAGGAAAACAGAAAGAATTAGAGGAATCACCTATAATATACCCACCTAACATATTTTCTGCTAGCATTTTCATGTGCTTCTTTTTAATTATTTTGTAATTGCCATCACCATACTGTGCATGTAATTTTGTGTCTGCTTAAATGAAGCATTGTATCATGAACACTTTCCGTATTGCCTCACAGTGTTTGCAGCCACAGTTTTCATGACTGTGGGATACGTCTTATCTCACTTAACCATTCCCTTCCTACTGAATAAGCAACGTTTTTGCTGCTGTGAACAACATTATTTCATAATGGGTGCTACTTAAACTTTCTACATGATGAATTTTAGTATGACTAGTTCCCTTAAGTGAGCAACCAGTTAAAAGTCATGATATGTATTAAAGGTTTAGAACCTACCAGCAATTATTTCACTTTAATAATCACAATAAGCCTTCTTTTTTAAAATAAAAATTTTTTGGAACAGTTTTAGACTTAAGGAAAATTGTGAAGATAGTACCCAATTTCTCTTACTATTAACGTCTAACATGAGTATGGCATACTTGGTATATTTTATAAACCAACATTAATACAGTATTATTATTAAAGTCTATACTTTATTCAAATTTCCTTAGTTTTTGCCTAATGTCTTTTTGCTGTCCCAGGACACCACATTACACTTACTCATCATGCCCTGCCTCCTTGGGCTCCTCTTGGCTGTGACAGTTTATAGACTTTCTTTGCTTTTGAGGACCTTGACAGTTTTGAGGAATGCTGGCTGGTCAGGTGTCGTGTAGAATCTTCCTTAGCTGAGATTCGTGTGGGACTTCCCATGGTTATACTGGGGCTGTGGATTTTTTGGAGGAAAACTACAGGAATAAAGCACCACTCTTAACACATCATATCTAAAGTATGTATTATCAATGTGACATCACCTGATGTGAATCTTTGTCACCTGGCTAACGTCCTGTTTGTCATATTTCTCCACCGTAAAATTATTACCGCCCTTGTTTTCTCTCCCCCACCCCCGCCCTTCTTCTCATACTCTAGTCTTTCAAAGAAAGTCATTTTCTATAGCCCGCACTTACCAAGGAGAGCGTTACGCTTCACCACCTTACACAGCTACATTTGTTATTTGTAATTCTTCTGCATAGAAGATTTGTCACAAGCTTCCTTTAATGGCTGAGAAAACTAAGCTTAGAGAGATTAAGGAACTAGCCCAAGCTACCTAGCCTTCTATGCTTGTTGTGCTAGAGCTTCCTTCTCCTGTCCCACACTGGTAGAAAGGTGATCCTCCCTTCTCTGTGCTGAGGCCGATGAGCCCCTCACAGGGTGACTGCGCTGTTTGTGGCTTCTCAGCAGCAGCTCCTTTATTGGCCCATTTGGGAAGAAAGGTATTCGTTCTACAACTATTACGTGTTCACTTGCAAATACCAAGTTCCCTCTGATGTATAAGCAAGTATTCCAAAACCACCAGAGGCCACTCAGTTTGGGAGGATGAGACAGACAAAAAAGACTGAACTGCTTCCTGCCTTAATAAATGCTATTCTGCTTATCTCAATTTATTGACTGAGAAAAAAAAATTGTATGTAAAACACTATTCTAGACATTAAGTATATCCCAGTAAATTAAGTCCCTTCTTCATGAAATATTTTACTGGGAGAGACAGAATGTAAAGGAGATAAATCTGTTCTTAGTAGCGTATCAGAAAGATGCTATGAAGACAAAGCACAATTAGAGAATAGAACACTCACGAAATGGCTGAGGACAGGACATTTGAACAGAAACCTCAGTTATGTGAGGTAAGACATACCAGCAGAAGGAATGGAAGCATCTAAGGACCTTCAGTTGCACTGTGTTGTTCCGATGAGGAACAGCAAGGAAGTCAATGTAGCTAGGAGGCATATGGAGTTGGGAAGATACCACAGGCTGATCTTGGAGGACCTTGTGGGCCGCAGAAAAGCTCCTGGATTTTGTTCAGAACATGGTGAATGACCATTTAGCAGAGGACTAGAACAATAAGATTTATATTTTGTAAAAAAATTAATCTGGCTCCTGTGTTGAGAAGAGACTGTCAGCAGAAAAGGGAGAAGCTCTCTGCTTCTCTCTGACCAGTTAAGACACTATTAGAGTAGTCCAGGGAAGATCTCATGATACCTGGGAGAAGGGGGGTGGTGGAGAGAAGAAAGTAGGTTAAGTATATATTTTGGAGGTAGCCATGACAAGATAGAATTTTGAACACTGAGATTAAGAAAGGAGAAGAGATCAAAGGTAGTTCTGAAGTTTTTGTCCTGAATGGTGGTTTCAGGTACTGAGAATGGAAGATTCAGGGATAAACAGTTTTTCACATATTAAGTTTGAGGTGACTTATGGGACCTTCTGGCATTGAATAAATAATTGAACCTGAAGTTTAGAGGAGAAATTGTGCCTGGAGATACTGATTTGGAGGAGAGTAATTGACATATGGGTGATGTTGAAATCCATAAGATTGGATGAACTCATGTAAAAGATAGCAGAGAAGTGAAACGGTTCTTTAAAAAAAAAGGTATAGAACATTGAAAAAAAACAGTAAGATTGAAAGCCAGGAGAAGGTCATGTCCTGGAAACCAAGTGAAGAAATTGCTTAAGAGAAATAGTGATCAACCACATGAGATGATGCTGAAGAAGCTGAATAAGATCTCACACCTTCAGTGGTCGTACAAGATTCTCTTAACTTGAAAAGAGGCTATCTTGTCTTCAATGGATGGACATTCAGACACCAAATTTATAGTTTGCTTTCCTACATTGGCTCAACACAAATAGAGGCACACATAGGGATGTACGTATTCACAGTCTAGTCAGTCTTAACGATTGTAGTTAAAATACACAAGGCTATACAGATCAAAAATGGAAAGAGCTGGAAAAGTAAATAATAAAGTCAGATTTATGAACATGATCTTTCTGATACTCTTACTTTCTCTAACCAGCAGCATGGATACCGGCCCTGAAGCAGTTGTTGCATTATTAAATAGCATAGTCATCTATACTTACATGAATATTAAAGCATTATACAAAAACTAAAAGTCATAGAGAGCGAAAAGGTATAGGTAGAAAGGCAAGGTAACATGAGGTTTATTATTTTGTCACTAACAAAAGATATTCAGCAGAGATAAAATGGGTGACTGTCTTCTTTAAAAATAATATTTTCTACTCTAGTGAGCTAGAATAGTTGAAAATGCATGTGTCAAATGCAGAAATATTATCCCAGAACCTTGTTTATTATAGTACATATTTGGAGCAAAATATCCATCCATTGGTGTAATAATTAAAGTACCAAAAGAACATCATTAAATTCAATTCAACCTTTTAAGTTTGATTATCATATAACCAAAGAGTGTTCAGTCCCTTAATCAGGGGAACCATGCTATACACCTTCTAATGCTTAGCATGGTACTGGGTACATAGTAGAGGCTCAATAAATACATTTTTGTTGGTTGGTTGGTTGGGTGACTGGCTGGTTGCTTGGTGGATTAGCTGATTGTTGGCACTGTGGCAAGATTTCAGTATACACTAAATTAAAAAGAGAAAGACTGTATTTGTTAAATGTTTCCAAACGTGTCCTAAGATCTTCTGCCTTCAGCAAAAAGTATTTTCAAATGTAAAGGTTTATTCATCCAACAAACATTTAAGGTACCTTATAGTATTAGACCCTGGTATGAAAGTCATGAAATTTCATGAAAACAAATAAGAAACACAGGACAGAATTTAAAAACTTTAGGCCTTGAAAAGATAATGGTACTCCTATGGAAATCAAAATGCAAATCATGCTAAATAATGAAACTAGGATGAGAACACCTAACAATGTTCCTGTTTCTTCCTTGATGACTGTTTTGATACCTCCCTCCTTTCTTGGAATATATTAAAAATAAAATCCTTTCTTGTAAAGTTCTTTGTCCAAGGTACTATGCTGGTTCTATTGGTTGATTCAGCAATAATGGCACAGAATCTATCCCTCAGCCCTGGAAGTTTACAGTCTAGTGAGGGGAACAACAAGTATTAAAGGACAGTGTGGTAAGAATGACACATAATTGAAATATTCACAACATACCAATAATAAAACACAGAGAAAATGGAAAATTTTGCCTCGAGAATTAAAACAAGGAACCTGAGAAAAGAGTAAGCATTTAAAACAGAGATGTGTATATTATCACATAGAACTTAAATAGTATATAATTAATTTTGAATTAACATTATTATTCTGTTTATGTTGATGTTTAATGGGAAAATATGAATAATGGATTCAGTTTGGAGCAAGGCATGCTTTTATTATTTAAACATTATTTTTCATGTAGCCTATTATTACATTGTCATGTGAAATTTATGTATTGAATTTGCCTGTCTCATGGTAGAAGAATTCCCACTGAAATTATCCACCTCATAAAATGGGCAATGCATTGCTGGATTTTACAGTCCTGGCACTGTTTCCTCTTCTGTTTATTTAGTGGCTTCATTCATTTGGGACAATAAACTTCCACTGAAAATTCAACCACTTGGATTTATCTTGCATGCTTATTTTAAGGAAAGGAAGATGACATTGTTAATATTTATAAGTTTCTTCTCTTTCTCTTTTCTAAATGATCATTTGGATACCTTTGTTAAGTCTAAAGCATATCCTGATGGGAAGATGTTTTAAACAACTCACCTCAAATCTGCAAATTTTGAAAATACTGTAGATTACCAATGCTTTTTGATGCTGAATTTATCAAAGCTGTCACTTACTAGTCACTCTACTTAAAATAGATTGGCTTCTATGTTATATAACAAAACATATCACACACAGATACACACACAGCCCACACACACATATAAAACATTCTCTGTAAAAAAATAAAACAACACTTTTAAATGATTGCTATGAAACCAAAATTACTATTCTAGCCTGTATGATTAACAGGAAGAAACTATATAGCTGTAGTCTACATTACAATCCTGCCTTATATCCTAAGGAAATTGTTGAAAGTTTGTTCAAGTGACTTTTGAGAACTGCATTAATTTGTTACTATTCATTTATGCAGATTCCCTTTATGACTGAGAAATATAAATTTTGAAAGCTAAAACTTATTGCTGTTTTAACCATATCCTGTCATGTAGCCTATAAAAGATGGTAGGCTTGCTTCAAGTCTTAGAGATTGTCTGTTCACGACTCTTCATTCTTTCTTGGTCTACTTGATGTGCTTCTCCTCCATCAGACCCAGTATTTCTACCATGTGCTGACTAGACTATACCTCACAAACACCATACACTTATCCTGCCCCTCTTCACAACTTCTCTGCTTCCTGAATTCTCAGTATGGGGTAAGAGAATGTTTATGGACCCCATTTCTCAACCTAGAACCTAAACATTGGTTCCAAAAATGTGTCCTTCTCTCCTAACTTCAGTAAGCTTTGAGAATTCCTTTCCAGAAATCCACCCCTTTGTCAGCTCCCGCTTAGTTCAGGACCTCATTGTCTATGTTATCTCAGTCATGCACTAGCCACCCTAAGTTATAATGAAACATAGTTGTAATGAAATGTAACTTTACCTCCAGACTTATCTTAAAAAAAAACTTTGATCATGCCACTTTCCGCATATAAACTTCTCAGGATTTGTAAAACAGACAAAACAAGTCCTTGGCTTGGAATATAATATTTTCCACTATAAAGTCCCACTTCACCATTGCGTCTTATATGGCACTAGTTTTATTACACCTATATTGAACTCTCTCAGCTTCTCTTTCATGAAGTTTGTCTACTTGAGTATAAAGCCCACATAATCTCTGATGTTCATGAATTGTGCCTCCTTTTTATTCTAAGCCAGTCATGTCAACCAATTTCAGACTTCTCTTCATCACCAATTTCCGGTTGCATTTCTTCCTGATCTCAGATTCTTTTTTTCCTCCTCATCTTATTCCTTTAGAACCAGTTCTTGGTGCTTCTTCTCCACCTTTGAGCTCTGGCTTCTCACCTTCCTGTCAGTCATTCCAGCATATAGGTTTCCCATAAATACTTCCCCTAGAACTCTCAGGATACTTCATCTCAACACAGATTTTCATAGTAGTCATCATCTCCAGATTTACACTCAGCATGCAGGTGAAATCCAGACTATAACTTAACTTTACATGAGCTAGAAGGAATGCCTTTCCTCAGAATTCCTTTCCCTCTGCCTTCCCATTCATGACACAGATACCATGTCAGTTCTACTATGACATCTTCCCTGAATTCTTTAGATAGTAATTCACAACCTTCCTTATTTACTCAGGACATGTCATCATATATTCCATATAGCACATAACTCTTTTGTATTGTAAAATACCTGACTCGCTAGTAGATGTTAACTTCTGTGGACAAGGATAGTATTTTAATGACACATAGATGTTTGAAATCTGCTTTAGTCTACGCCCATAACACCCTGAATGTGCCTGATCTTGTCTGAAATCTCCTTTAAATTCTTTTAAAATTTGAGAACAGAGAGGTAGAGAGAAAGAGAGAAAAAGAAATTGTATTCCTTCTAGCACATAGAATGGCTTTCTTCTTTTTTAACCTTGACCCACAATGAGGAATACATTTTACAGCAAGAACTCAATACACTATCACAGACATAAATAGACACATACACACACACAAGCTAATACAAAAAGTATGCAGTGCTCTATATTCTATTGTTTTTAATATCAATATTGACTACTATATTGACTTTGAGAGCGCCACTGTATTGGAATTACTTGGGGGACTTTAAAAAATGATTCCATGTCTGAGTTCCAGCCCAGAACTTTAATTGACATGAAATGTGGCCTGGACTTAGAAATGTTTTAATAGCTGTCCAAAGTATTTCTAATCTGCTGGCTAGGATGGAACTGCAGGACTGCAGTCTTGCTACTCAGATATGATCCAGAGGCATCACCATCACTGAGAGTTTGTTGGAAATGCAGATTCTTGGACTTCACTCCAGATGTCTTGACCAGAAACTGCATTTTATTTATTTTTTTAATTTATTTATTTTAATTGGAGGCTAATTTTACAATATTGTTAAGAAAAAAAACAGTGGCGGTTTTTGCCATACATCACCATGAGTCAGCCATGGGTGTACATGTGTCCCACCATCCTGAGTCCTCCTCCCACCCCCCTCCCAGCCCATCCCTCTGAGCTGTCCCAGGGCAACAGCTTTGGGTGCCCTGCTTCATGCATCAAATTTGCACTGATCATCTGTTTTACATATGGGAATATACATGTTCCAATGCTATTCTCGCATATCATCCCACCCTTGCCTTCTCCCACATAGTCCAAAAGTCTGTTCTTTATATCTGTGTCTCTTTTGCTGTCTTATGTACAGGGTCATCATTACTATCTTTCTAAATTCCATATATATTCATTAATATACTGTATTGGTGTTTTTCCTTCTGACTTACTTCACTCTGTATAATCTGCTCCAGTTTCATCCGCCTCATTAAAACTGACTCAAATGTGTTCTCTTTTATAGCTGAGTAATATTCCATTGTGTACATGTACCACAACTTCCTTATCAATTCCTCCACCGATGGACATCTAGGTTGCTTCCATGTCCTAGCTATTGTAAACAGTGCTGCAACGAACATTAGGGTACACGTGTCTTTCCATTATGGTTTCCTCCGTGTGTATGCCCAGCAGTGGGATTGCTGGGTTGTATGGCAAGAAACTGCATTTTATCTTAAATCTTAAAAAATTATCTTGAAACCATGTATTCAAGGTATACAATATAATGTTCTGTAATACATAAATATTCATATATGTATAGGACTATGAATTGCTACAGTCAAGCTAATTAACACATTCTCTCCCACTTTGTTTTTGATTGCTTACAATTTCCAGAATGTTTTTTAAAGTTCTTGAAATTCAAGGTCAGCATCTTAATAAAGTGTAGATAATCTGGAGATGGAGCATATTTTAACAGCGAAAACAACATGCTTTTGATTTGACATCGTGGCAATAAAAAGAAAAAAGCTTATTTAGAACTTGATATATTTTTGGCTGATAGTAGTAACAATTTAAATTTTAAGAGGAAATATTTCATCTTTTAAAAATTCACCATTTTTCCCACTTACTTTTAAATTGAGATAAAATTTACAGTGTGAAATGCACATAACTTGAATGTGCAGTTTGATCTGTCTGAAGAAATATATACCCATATGAGATCACCACAGCCAAGATAGTTCATATTTTCCTCCTCCCAGAGTGTTCTCATGCCATCTTATAAGTAGTCTGCATCCCACAGAGACAAATCCTGTTCATTGATCTCCATAGATTAGATTTGCTTGGTCTGGAACTTCCTAGTAATGGAATCTATAATAAATATGTAAATGTATCTATATTATTATAAGTATCAGTGATTTATTATTTCATATTTCTGAATGATATTCTATCGTATGACTATGTCTCAATCTGTATTATACTAAAGCTGTTATAAACATTTTTTTTTCCATATAAAAAAGAAAAGACACTGTATTTTAACAAACTCACCAGGTGATTTGTAAACACATTAAAGTTTAGGAGGCACTGTTCAGCTTAGAGGACACGGAAGCAGTTAAACATAACAGTTAAAAGTGTGGTCTGCGGTGACTGCGGACAGGTTACTAACTTCTCCCTGCTTTGGTTTCAACATCTCCCTAACAAGCACAGAACAGTATTATTTTCAGTAATGGTGATAGTATTATCTCTATAGGGTTCCTGTGAGAATTAAATTAGATAATTCATATTAAAGGTTTTTCACAATGCCTGGCATATAGCCTAGCACATAACATGGAAGAAATAAGCATCACTTACTTGTGTTATCCTCAGTATGGCGATATGATGCATGCTGTCGTGTCTGACTCTGCAACCCCATGGACTGTAGCCCACCAGGCTCCTCTGTTCATGGAGTTCTCCAGGCAGGAATACTGGAGTGGATTGCCATGCCCTCCTCCAGGGGATCTTCCTGACCCAGGATCAAACCCACATCTCCGGTGTTGGCAGGCAGATTCTTTACCACTAGCACCACCTGGGAAGCCCAAGTGTTACCCAAGTATTATCCTCAGTGCCAGCAAAATGACTGCCAAGTAGTAGGCATTCAATAATTGTGCTGTTCACTTTTTCAAATAGAGACTCAGAGAGGTAAGATAACTCATTAAATTATATAACTTGTTTACCAAAAATCTAAGCATATAAAGGAGTTCTAAGAATAGACCTGGGTTTCTTTGGATGCCTAACCCAGTCTGTCTCTCCTGTGGCTAACAGTCTCTAATTTGCAAGGTTTTGGTACTTAGTGGAGTGCAAGTTTCACTAAACGTCTCTTTGTAAATTCGTGCACTGAACTAGTGGCTTCAGTGAGCTCATTTTGCTCTGGCTCATAAAAGCTAACTTAGAAGTTGTCAGAGTTACTTTTGCAGGCCATTAAGCCATTTATAGAGTCTACAGTCAGTTGGCCAAAACTTATTTCTCCTCCAGCATCTGTTCATATCTATCAGAATTTAAACTATAAAGTGCCCTTTTTAAAATTGTAAATCATATTAATCTTAGTATGTATTTTATGACCCCCCCCCCTTTTTTTGGCATGTAATTGAGAACAGGACTTTTCTCAGAGAATTCTGCTTGGCCATTTGTTCAGGCAGTGATAGTTTTGGGTGGGGATGGCTAGGAAGATCCCTTCACCGTATAATCAAGGTCTGTTAACTAATGGACATACTGATGGTTGATTCTGCTCCCACTTGATAACAAGCAGCCAGATTTCTCCAGATGACCAAACCACAATTGATCTATCTACCCCATAGATCAATGGACTTTTTATTCCCCTTTGCCTGAAAAATCATATTTGAATCAACTGGACAAAGAATATATAAAGAGAATACACTACTTTAGAAGATTAGCTAGATCCTGATAAATATACTTCATTGACTTCTGGCCAAATAAGCATGACCAACTTCTCCAGAAAATGAAGGATTCTCAGGATAAAATGAGCTAGAGTTTCCTTGGCCCAAACAGGGACGGAGGGAGACAGGAAAGTGGACATATGAATAAAGTTATATTTGTCAGAAGTTCCCATGGATAGAGCAGCCTAGATGGTATAGTAACTTAAGAATAAAACTGCACAGCTCTCTATTTTAAAATAGAATTGGCTATTTTTCAGTTTTAAAATGTCAAAAAAGAACTAGGAACTGGCTCTTAAAAAGTACATTTAGTTGGCAAGAGAGTCCAGGCTGAACATCAGGCTTAGAACTGCAGCAACCGTTGGAAGAGCTCCATGATGCTGCAGGAATAGGGAGTGACTGTGATTTGGATAACTCAAGTGAATTATATCCTAAATTAAATGACCCTCAGAGCATCTTAGTTGAAGCTAGGAAAGGAAGAAGAGAGGAGTCAGGTAGGGACCAGTGCACCTAAATTGATGGACGTGAGCCAACAGAGAGGAGCCTGACCCATGGTTCCTGTGCGGATCCCTCTGAGTGGAGAGAAAATAATGTGTGTGTGTGTGTGTGTGTGTGTGTGTGCGCGCGCGCATATGCTCATTTCTAGGGTGTTCCCTTCCATCAGTGCTATAGCTACAGTTTTAGCACAGACGCAGAAAAAAACACAAAAAAATCTTGCTTTGTTGGCTCCAGTGGCAGGAGCGGTCATTAACTCAAAGAGACAAAGCTTAACTACTATCAATAGGGAGATTAAAAACCAAAAGCATAAGACTCGCCTCACATAGGACACCTGGAGGAGTCATCAAACCCAACAGCAGTCCTACACATTAGCTGAAAAATGGTGAGTTTGCAGGTTTCAGAGTGGTTTCTGGGAGAGCTGAGAATTTAAGCTGGAAGCTGAACGCTCTCTGGGGTAGAACCAAGTGTCATACTGCCCAGGATAGTGTTCCAGGAGGTTTGGAAGAGCTCCATGATGCTGCAGGAGTAGGGAGTGACTGTTATTTGGAGCAGCCATGTCCTTTGGGGAGAGGAACATTCCTTATCTAGTTAAACTCAAGGCCCAATACCCTGTGGCCCACTTGCAAATACCCTCTTCACAGAGACAAATGTGTGGTTAATGGTAGATAACAAATATGTATATAGCTACTTTAAAGAACAGGGGGAAGCCACTGGACTTCAGTTTTTCCAGTTTGTAACATATTTTCTTTAAGAGACCTGCAAAATGCATGAATCTCTATTTCAGAATTCCTAACAGGACCATCCTACCTCATCTCAAATATATCTGATGATGAGAAAGTGAAGGACAAAAGGGAATGTGTGTTTATTTAATGCTCGCTATGTGCCAACATATAAAATGTTGTTTAACCCTCATAAGAGTGCTATGAGATGTAGGTGGTGGTGGTGTTTAGTCACTAAGTCATGTCTGACTCTTCTGTGACCCTGTGGACTCTGTAACTGACCAGTCTCCTTCTGTCCATGGGATTTCCTAGGCAAAGATACTGGTGTGGGTTGTCATTTCCTTCTCCAGGGAATCTTCCTGATCCAGAGATTGAACCCACGTCTCCTGCATTGGCAGGTGGATTCCTTACTCCTGAACCATCAGGGAAGCCCGCAGGTACTATTATCTCCATTTAAATGGGTTGGAGAGATTGGACTGAGACATTAAGTATGTTCGAAGGGTGCTCAGCAGAAAGCGGTAGAACCAGATAGATAGGACTCCTAAGTCCATTCCTTAAAGCCTGGCTACCCTGTGGACAACCGTGGACCACAACAATAGCATCTCTGGAGCTTGTTAGAAATACAGAACTTCAAGTCCCACTGCAGACCGACTGGTTCAGGGATTGCCTTCTATCAGTTTTTAGCAGGTGATTTATAGGCACATTAAAGTTGAGAAACAATTGCTGTAAATCTCTGAAGCCCATTGTCTTCAAGGGTCTTCCTTAAATTGAATCAGAATCTCCTTCCTGACATCCTTCAGTGAGTCATCAGATGTCATTTTTTTTTATTCCTTTTCATTTTTAACACCTAAAGTCAACATTTATACCTATTAGATTTCATCTGCTGATTTCAGTCTGTATTTTCATTTTCAGTTTTAGATCCTTTTGAATCCAGATTCATTTCTCCCAGATTTATAAGTCTGAGGGCATGCTTTCTCGTTATTCATTCAAGTATGACCTACTGGGTTTTCTTTTTTAATTCTATATATACAACACATACATTAAATGCAATTACTCATAGAGTCTAACGGCATGGTGACATTAATCCATTTATCAACTTATGTGGGTTCTGCTATTTAAAAAAACTATAAATGGTGGTTGCCAGGAACTGGTGGAGAGTGAAAAGGGGTGGTATTAGTCAGAGCGTACAAAGTTTCAATTATACAAAAGGAATAAATCCTAGAGATCTACTGTAGAGCATGGAGCCTGTAGGTAGCAATTCTGTGTTGAATCCTTTAAAATTCACTAAAAGAGTAGAACTTATAGTAAATGTCCTTATTATAAAAATAATAATGAATGATTTTTTTAATAATGAATGATTTTTATACTTAGGAATACTGTATAAAGAGGAAATTTCTGGAGATGATAAATATGTATTATGGCTGGTGATGGAGGTGATGGTTTCATGGGTAGACACATTTCTAACCTCATCAAGTTGTATACATTAAATGTGTACATCAATCACATCTCAATAAAGTAGTTTAAGAAAAACTATAAGTCATGGGAGGTGTCTTCCAGATCATATTTCTCTAACTTATCTTCATCAAGAGTTTTTTGTTAAATGTCTCGCTCAACCCAGTATTAGGAACTGTCCTCATAACCTTATATGCACATGCTGAGTCACTCGGTCATGTCCAACTCTTTGTAACCCCGCGGACTGTAGCCCGCCAGGCTCCTCTCTCCATGTAATTTTCCAGGCAAGGGTACCAGAGCAGGTTGCCATTTCCTACTCCCGGGGATCTTCCCCACCCAGGGATTGAACCTGCATCTTCTGTATTGCAGGCAGATTCTTTACCAGTGCCACCTGGGAAGCCCTGATAACCTTACAGCATAGAGGAAAGAGTTAGCTAAGTGATTAGTTTTCAGTCATCCTGTGTTAGCTTCTAGTAACTATTCACTTCCTTTCAAAATGGTCATGAACAAATTTTCTAACACTATATTGAAAGAGTAACAAATCTTACTTACCTGTTTGTAGTTTCTAGAAACATCTTCTCCATTTAAAAATGGGCCGCCTGCCAAGCTTTCATGTTCCAAGATTTCTTCAATTCACCCTCATTTCTTAAAGAATTTGCACTGTGAGTTCCTTTAAGGGTTTAAACTTAGATTACTTGGAATTAGAATATGTGGCTCTAGTACAGTTAAATAATGGGCATAATTACTTTGAGCAGTAATCATCTATTCTGTACAATAGACATAGTCATCTTTCCGAGAACTAGCTTGTGGGAAAGTATTATATAGATTATAAATTGTATATAATACTATTGATAATGTTTGAAAAAAAATTATATCAGTGTCCTAGCAATGTAAAACTCATTTTGTGAGTGATGCTTTCTTACTTTAATATCCTCTGTCCTAGCTCTGATACCACCTAGAGCCTTTATGCCACATTCTCTCCAAGGCCAAGGAAGCAATGCTACTAATCTTGCCATGACCTCCCTTTAGAACAAAGATTGTCGAACTGTGACACATGGGCAAATCTGGTCCACTGCCTGTGTTTGTAAATAAAGTTTTCTTGGGACAGCCAGATGAATTCGTTTCCACATTGTCTATGACTAGTTTTGTGCTACAGTGGCAGAGTTGAACAGTTGCTGCAGAGACATATAGCACATAAAAACAAAAGATATTTACTCTAAGGCCTTTCCCAGAAAAAGTCTGCTGACCCGTGCCTTAGACTATAAGCTTTAGAAAAAGGGGGAATTTGTAGATACATAATTTCTGCACTCAATTCCTAATTCAGCTATGTGCTTGATTAGGTAGAAAGTAAATCTATTTGTAAATAATTCCTTTAACAGGATTTCTCACCTGTTAAATGAAATCTTATTCTAAAATAGTCCAAAATGATTTGATAAAGCTGGATTAGGATATTTAGCTAGAAACTCCTGTTGATTTCAAAAGTTATTGATTTCGAAAAATCAACATGAAAGGAGAATCCATAATGTTTCTGCTTGAATTTCAACTTAATAAATTCCAGATAAATAAAAACATATCTTATTTATTAAATAAAAGCATATCTTATTTATTAAATAAAAACATATCTTATTTATTAAAAACATATCTTTAATGATAATTTAGTGTTCATGTCAAACTGAGCATCAAATCACATTGTCTAGCAAAGTAGATATTAGTGGAAATAATAAAGCAGGTTAGGCTGAATCCCAGATTTAACTTAAGACATGTTCTGGCTTTCCTTTTAAAATCATTTTTCTAGCTAATGTGTTTTCATAATAGTTGAGGGTTCTAAAATTTAAGTGCAGAGAAAAAGTTATCCAAACTTAAGAGTCTCAAGAGTCAAAGTTTGAAACCACTTTGTTTTCTGGGCCTTTTTCAATAAAGAATTTCAGGACCAAGTACATGTTATTCTGTACGACAGTCTGTTAATTGTTTCCAAGAGAATAATAACAAGCCGTCCTTGAAAAGAATGGCTGGCAATGGAATTAACTCTAGAGACTTTCAGATAGCATTTGCCAAGAAGCAAGGTCAGTCTGATAATATGTCAAATACATCCTTTATTAACCTGAATAAATAAAATATACCTATAAATTATGAAGTGCATGGTAGCTGAGTAGCCTGACCACTGTTTTTAAATGTTCTCATTAGCATTTCATGACTATAATAAATGACTTTCAATTTTGTGCTTCTCTGAAAGGATATTTTAAATTCCAGATTGCATGGAAGAGAATAGCTGTGAAATCTTGAGTTTTACTCAGATAAACAATTAAATCATGGATTGGAGTCTTTTATAGTATGCACGACATTCTAAAATGGTTATTGCTATAGTTTATAGTATCTGTAATCAGCCTAAAAACAATAAATTTGTTACAGCAAAGTAACTCCAAAGATTTCAAAGTGACATTTTGAAAGCCAGTACCTATCCATTTAATTCATATTAGTAGAACATAAATAGGGGAAATTGATGAAAATTATACCCTTTCTCAATACTAAAACTCAAGAGTGATTTTTTTTTTTTTAACCTTTCACCTAAAGGTAACCAGGTGCTTGACCCGATGTTAAATAAATTCCTCAATGCCACAATGCAATGAACATTTGCATTAATGCTCAGTCATGTCCAACTCTGTGCAACCCCATGTTCTGTAGCCCACCAGGCTCCTCTGTCCATGGGATTCTCCAGGCAAGAATACTGGAGTGAGTTGCCACACGCCCTTCTCCAGGGGATATTCCCCACCCAGAACATCACCACATAGGAAACCCCACAATAAGTGTTTAATATTTAACAAATCTTTATTTTCCTTCAATAAGTTTAATAAATGAAATTTAGTTTTGATAGATAACACTGTATAGTATCAGAAATAGGAGATCAGATCCACTCTTTTTCAGGAAAGTTTGAGCTTTCATCTCTGTATCTGTCAATGTTCTCCAGAAAAACAGAATCAGTAGGAATTGGCTTATGAAAATCGTGAGGCCTCACAAATTGAAAATTAATAGGGCAGTTGGGCAGGCTGGAAACTCTGGGACACAAGCTAATGCTTCAATCTTGAAGCAGAATATCTTCTTCTTCAGGGAAACCTCAGTTTTGCTCTTAAAGCCCTTCAGCTCATTGGATGAGGTCCACCCTAATTATTAAGGATTGAGATAATCCTTAAGTCAGCTGATTATAGATGTTAATCCCATCTACAAAATACCTTCCAGTAATTCCAAGATTACTCTTTAGTTGAATCAGTTCACTTCAGTCTCAGTCTTGTCTGACTCTTTGCGACCCCATGAATTGCAGCACGCCAGGCCTCCCTGTCCATCACCAACTCCTGGAGTCTACTCAAACTCATGTCCATCGAGTTGGTGATGCCATCCAGCCATCTCATCCTCTGTCGTCCCCTTCTCCTACTGCCTCCAGTCCCTCCCAGCATTACGGTCTTTTCCAATGAGTCAACTCTTCACATCAGGTGGCCAAAGGATTGGAGTTTCAGCTTCAGCATCAGTCCTTCCAGTGAACACCCAGGACCGATCTCCTTTAGGATGGACTGGTTGGATCTCCTTGCAGTCCAAGGGACTCTCAAGAGTCTTCTCCAACACCACAGTTCAAAAGCATCAATATTTCGGTGCTCAGCTTTCTTCACAGAGCAACTCTCACATCCATGCATGACCACTGGAAAAACCATAGGCTTGACTAGACGGACCTTTGTTGGCAAAGTAATGTCTCTGCTTTTTAATATGCTGTCTAGGTTGGTCATAACTTTCCTTCCAAGGAGTAAGCGTCCTTTAATTTCATGGCTGCAGTCACCATCTGCAGTGATTTTGGAGCCCAAAAAAATAAAGTCTGACACTATTTCCACTGTTTCCCCATCTATTTCCCATGAAGTGATGGGACCAGATGCCATGATCTTAGTTTTCTGAATGTTAAGCTTTAAGCCAGCTTTTTCACTCTCCTCTTTCACTTTCATCAAGAGGCTTTTTGTTTCCTCTTCACTTTCTGCCATAAGGCTGGCATCATCTGCATATCTGAGGTTATTGATATTTCTCCAGGCAATCTTGATTCCAGCTTGTGCTTCCTCCAGCCCAGCATTTCTCTTGATGTACTCTGCATATAACTTAAATAAGCAGAGTGACAATATACAGCCTTGACATACTCCTTTTCCTATTTGGAACCAGTCTGTTGTTCCATGTCCAGTTCTAATTGTTGCTTCCTGACCTGCATATCGGTTTCTTAAGAGGTGGGGCAGGTGGTCTGCTATTCCCATCTCTTTCAGTATTTTCCACAGTTTATTGTAATCCACACAGTCAAAGGCTTTGGCATAGTCAATAAAGCAGAAATAGATGTTTTTCTGGAACTCTTGCTTTTTCGATGATCCAGCAGATGTTAGCAATTTGATCTCTGGTTCCTCTGCCTTTTCTAAAACCAGCTTGAACATCTGGAAGTTCACTGTTCACATATTGCTGAAGCCTGGCTTGGAAAACTTTGAGCATTACTTTACGAGCATGTGAGATGAGTGCAATTGTGCGGTCGTTTGAGCATTCTTTGGCATTGCCTTTCTTTGGGACTGGAATGAAAACTGACATTTTCCAGTCCTGTGGCCACTACTGAGTTTTCCAAATTTGCTGGCATACTGACTGCAGCACTTGCACAGCATCATCTTTCAGGATTTGAAATTGCTCAACTGGAATTCCATTACCTCCACTAGCTTTGTTCGTAGTGATGCTTTCTAAGGCCCACTTAACTTCACATTCCAGGATGTCTGGCTCTAGGTGAGTGATCATACCATCATGATTATCTGGGTCATGAAGATCTTTTTTGTACAGTCCTTCTGTGTATTCTTCCCACCTCTTCTTAATATCTTCTGCTTCTATTAGGTCCATACCATTTCTGTTCTTTATTGAGCCCATCTTTGCATGAAATGTTCCCTTGGTATCTCTAATTTTCTTGAAGAGATCTCTAGTCTTTCCCATTCTGTTGTTTTCCTCTATTTCTTTCTATTGATCGCTAAGAAAGGCTTTCTAATCTCTCCTTGCTATTCTTTGGAACTCTGCATTTAAATGGGAATATCTTTCCTTTTCCCCTTTGCTTTTCACTTCTCTTCTTTTCACAGCTATTTGTAAGGCCTCCTCAGACAACCATTTTGCCTTTTTGCATTTCTTTTCCATGGGGATGGTCTTGATCCCTGTCTCCTGTACAATGTCACAAACCTCTGTCCATAGTTCATCAGGGACTCTGTCTATCAGATCTAGTCCCTTAAATCTATTTCTCACTTCCGCTGTATAGTCATAAGGGATTTGATTTAGGTCATACCTGAATGGTCTAGTGGTTTTCCCTACTTTCTTCAATTTCAGTCTGAATTTGGCAATAAGGAGTTCATGATCTGAGCCACAGTCAGCTCCTGGTCTTGTTTTTGCTGACTGTATAGAGCTTCTCCATCTTTGGCTGCAAAGAATATAATCAGTCTGATTTTGGTGTTGACCATCTGGTGATGTCCATGTGTAGAGTCTTCTCTTGTGTTGTTGGAAGAGGGTGTTTGCTATGATCAGTGTGTTCTCTTGGCAAAACTCTATTAGCCTTTGCCCTGCTTCATTCTGTACTCCACAGCCAAATTTGCCTGTTACTCCAGGTGTTTCTTGACTTCCTACTTTTGCATTCCAGTCCCCTATAATGAAAAGGATGTCTTGTTTGGGTGTTAGTTCTAAAAGGTCTTGTAGGTCTTCATAGAACCGTTCAACTTCAGCTTCTTCAGCATTACTGGTTAGGGCATAGGTTTGGATTACTGTGATATTGAATGGTTTGCCTTGGAAACGAACAGAGATCATTCTGTCATTTTTGAGACTGCATCCAAGTACTGCATGCCGAAGTGAAACTAAAACTAATCATCAGCATCTCCTTATGAAAATAAAATCTTTCACATCTATGTTTGAATAGTGATCTCTTCTTTAATTTGTATTCCTTAAGACCATGTAGATCCAGCTCTATCACCCAAGGTGAGGAGTTTGGGCAAGTGTTGAAATATTTGAATGACCAGCTTTTACTTGTCTGAACTGGTGGAGCAGCCAACTGACCTCAGTGCTCTAGACATTGTTTCTCTCCTAATACCAAACCTGTCCTTGAGGAACAGTAGTGCTGTGAAATCAGCTAATTAATGGTATTTACATGATGACAGCATGGAACACTGAGAAATGTCTAAATGCAGTATTTTCAGGGAGTCTATAATTTTGTATCATTGCCCTGATCCCCAAGATAACCATCTCTCACCCTTCTTTGCTGAGATGATGAATTTCCTCATAAATGAGGAAAAGATAATGGGTTTCCTCATAAATGAAGATGAAGGTAAAATATTATTATTGCTCATACTATACTTGTTTTCCACTCTAGAGTCAGGAAAAAAAGAGGATGTTTGTTCTTACTTTATTCTGAAGCTAAAATTCTAGCTAAACTTTCAAATTTGCAGCTTCTGATCCCTATCTAATACCTTAAATTTCCCTTTCCCACTTTTTGCTCATCTTTTCCTCCAGGATGGCTGCTTCTTTTGGTCACTTTTCTTTGTATTTCCTGCCTTTCACCTCCAGACTTCTTAGTAGTAGGTAGACAAGCACTATATTCATTTTCTTACTACTCAATACTCACTACAGTTTCCTGTATTATTATTTTTACCCTCAAAAGCCTACTGAAACAAAACTTGAAAATGTCTCTGGGGTTCACCCACTTGGTTAAACCAATGACCAATCACTACTCTTCCTTTCTCCTTCACTGATTTCTCCTCCCTGGACATACCACCCCCCAGCTAATACCCGTTTCCCAAAACTTGTTGCACCTTTTGACAGCTCTTCTTTGGCTAGTTCATGCTTTCTTAAAATGTTGCATGACTCCTAATTTCTACATTCAACAAATGTTCCTGAGCTCTTACTGTTTGCTATACTAGATGCCAACTAGGTAAATGAGAAATAAGGATAGCTATTTTCTGTAATACTCCAAAGAAAAGGGGTAAACATTTTTTGTTTTTTATTGGTTTGTTTTGTAATGTGCTTTTAAGAGCACTGGATATTTTTAATATTTCACTGGAATACTGAAAAGGAATCATATATTTATCCATGATAAATATCTGCTAGTTTTCTTTGTTAGTTTAAGTTATAGGTCATAATGTTTCAAGGTTAGGGACTATATCTTACTCTTTGTGTCTTGTGGTCCCTTCCCAGTGTACATGGTAGGGACCCTATAAATATCTATTGAATAAATATTAAGACATCAGAATTATTGTATTATGAGTAAAAATATATCAACCACATGTGAGTTACTTTGGTTAGTAGTTAGTGAAAATACAACTAATTCATTACTTCTCAATAAAAAGTTGAGATGGAAAAATCATTTTAAATACAAAATCCATAGAGAAATAACAAAAAAATCTGAGTGAAAGCATAGAACCTAGATCTCTATATTCATTACTCCAAATTTAATATTTCTAGCCCCTCACCTCTGTGTTTGCAAGTCCCTTTCACTAGAATTTACCAGGAACAAATCAATATTTATCTTCTTTCCTACCACAAATTTTCACCCACACTAATAATATGATCATTTTCACAGATAAGAAGGTTAACATGTTTCTTGATATTGAAAATAAAGATGTTATTGTGTATTTTGTATACATAGAATATACAGGGTAGGTTGTAACTACGGATATATTTTGCATATATTGATTGATTCAATCAATCATAGTAAATTTACAATTAAAAATAGTATCAGTGTGTCTTTTCTGTTTAAAAGAAGGGAAAATTTCTGAGAAAAAAATGGCTGGACAAAGGAAAATATTTAAATTAAGTGAAAAAGATGCTGAAGTTTATTTTAGTTTTGTTTTTGCCAAAGAACACAAAATTCTGCCTCAGTTCTAATGCTTTCTCCACAAAACAGGTAGATGCCTTGTCAGATTTAAAACGGATAATTGTATGTTTAGTAAGTTTGAATAAATTTAAGAACCTGCAATCAAATCTATATGGAAAAACAGAAACTAAGACAAAAATTAGATAAAGATATTTCATGGCAGAAAATATTTGGGATAGTTCCAATTTCCTGTCCTTTCAGAGCTAAGTCTGACTCATGTATTTTATGCTGAAGGAATCATTGAAAATTGTCTAGCAAACTTTTGATGTACTAATAAATATTTATAATCTACTGACTGTATTTTTATATTATTTATTGACTAAATTCTTAGATCTCTTGCTTCTATAGGCCAGTAATTAGGAATGTGAAATGTGACATTATGCTTTCTCTGTGCCAGTTTCTTGAGTAGAATTCATAATGGAAGAGGTAACAGTCACTTCATTGATTGTTGTTTGTGTAGAAAAGTTAGCATGTCTGTGTAACTAATATTGGAAATAGAGCATGCAAAAAAAAGATATTACCCCACTGTTTTAAATATTCTAGAAACTGATTCCTTTTAGAATTAGCTAATGAGCTAATTGGCCTTCCATATTTGAATCCATTAAAAATATCCACTCTGATTTCAGTTAAATGGGATATGCAATCCTGTTTCTAATGATTCTTGTGCCTTCTAGAATTCATGAAAGCCAGATTTTCAAAGTTTAAACGTTTTACAATATACCTTAAATTAGCGTTCATTCTTTTTTGTTGTTGTTGAAATTGCTAAATGTTTACGACCTAAGTTGCCTCCCCAGGGATCTTCTCTGGTAGCTTGTGATTTTCTCTGTTTTGATTTGCTTCCTTTAACACTTGGGCAAGCTGACAAGTATATTTAAATATAGATTTTTCTATTACTGGGTGATTTCTTTGTGTGGGCTACAACTTGTGAGTAAAAACGAAATTGTTAACTTCATGGTAAGATATTGTGCAAGTCTCCATTATGCCACAATACCTATTCAATTCAGGTGGTCAAAAATGTGAAGATAGGGTAAATACAATTTCAAATGATAAACTGCAGTCTGTGTCTTAAAAAGTTCCAAGTAAATAAATGAAATGAATCTTGAACTTTCATGAGCTTATATAACCAAACATCCGTGTAGTTAGAAGACAAGCCTGAGAGTAACCCCAAACACACTAGAGATAAAACAACTCTGCTACTCTGTAAATATAAGACGACTTCTCTAAGTCACTTCTATAAAATGGGACAGTTTATTCTCCATCAGATTATTTTAAGGACTAAAGGGTTAAGTCTCTAAAGTGCTTGGCAGAGTTCTTGGCATACAGTTTTACCCATCTTAGCACATAAATAATAGCTATTGTTTTGACTTCCAATGGGCTTCCCTGGTGGTTCAGCAGGGTTTCTGTGGTGGCTCAACAGTAAAGAATCTGCCTACAGTGCAGGAGACCTGGGTTCAATCCCTGTGTTGGGAAGATCCTCTGGAGAAGGAAATGGCAACCCACTCCAGTATTCTTGCCTGGAGAATCACATGGACAGAGGAGCCTGGAAGATCACAGTCCATAGGATTGTAAGAGTCAGACACAACCACCACCAATGTAGCCTCCAATAGTGTTTTCTATCAGTAGAAAAGATTTAATGGACTGTTTGCAGTATTTAAACCAGAAAAAAAACAAGAAACTATGTAAAACTTTCACTTTCTTTTTTTAAACTTTTTATTTTGCATTGGGGTATAGCTGATTAACAAACAATGTTGTGATAGTTTCAGGCGAACAGTGAAGGGACTCAGTCATGCATATACATGTATCCATTCTCTCTCAAACCCCCCTCCATTCAGGCTGGCACATAACACTGAGCAGATTTCCATGTATTACACAGTAGGTCCTTGTAGGTTATCCATTTTAAATATAGCAGTGTGCACATGTGCATCCCAAACTCCCTAACTGTCTCTTCCTTCCATCCTTCCCTTCTACCCTGGCAACCATAAGCTTGTTCTCAAAGTCTATAAGTCTGTTTTGTAAGCAAATTCATTTGTATCATTTCTTTCTAGATTCCATACACAAGGGATATCATATTTCTCCTCTGTCTGACTTTACTCACTATGACACTCTATGCATTCGTCTATGTTGCTGCAAATAGCATTATTTCATTCTTTTTATGACTGAGTAATATTCCATTGAATATATGTACCACATCTTCTTTATCCATCCTTCTGTCTATGGACATTTATGTTGTTCCCATGTCTTAGCTATTGTAAATGGTGCTTCAGTGAACATTGGTGTGCATATTTCTTTTCAGATCATGCTTTTCTCCAGATATACGCCCAAGAGTGGAGTAGCTCTATTTTTAGTTTTTTCAGGAACCCACTTAAACTATTCCCCATAATGACTGTATAAGTTTACATTCCTACCAACAGTGTAGGAGGAACCTCTTCTCTCCACACCCTTTCCAGCATTTAGTCTTTGTGAATTTTTTGATGACAACTATTCTGACTGGCGTGAGGTGATATATCATTGTAATTTTGACTTGCATTTCTCTGATAATTAGTGATGTTGAACATCTTTTCATGTGCCTCTTGGCCATCAGTATCTTCTTTGGAGAAACATCTATTTAGCTCCTTTGCCCATTTTTTGAGTGCGTTGTTTGTTTTGATAAGCAAAACAAACACTGTTAAGCATCATGAGTGATGGTAAATTTTGGAGACTAATCCCTTATTGGTCACAGTATTTGCAAATATTTTCTCCCAGTATGTAGGTTGTATTTTTGTTTTGTTTATTGTTTCCTTCTTTGTGCAGATGCTTTTGAGTTTAAGTAGGTCCCATTTATTTGTTTTTATTTCCATTATTCTGAGAGGCAGATTGAAAAAGATATTGCTGCAACTTAAGTCAGAAAGTTTTCTGCCTATGTTTTCCTCTAGGAGTTTTACAGTTTCTGGTGTCACATTCAGGCTTTAATGCATTTTAAACTTATTTTTGAGTATGAAGTTAAAGAATGACCTAATTTCTTTCTTTCTTTCTTTCTTTCTTTCTTTCTTTCTTTTTTTAACACATAGCTGTCCAGTTTTCCCAGCATCATTTGTTGAAGAGACTGTCTTTCCAACATTGTGTAGACATGCCTCCTTTGTTGTAGATGAATTTTCCTTAGGTACCTGGGCTTATTTCTATGTTTTCTATTCTATTCCATTGATCTGTATTTCTGTTTTTGTGCTGGTACCATACTGTTTGGATGACTGTAGCTTTGTAGTATAGATTGAAGTCAGGGAGCCTGATTCCTCCAGCTCCATTTTTCTTTCTCAAGATTGCTTTGGCTATTCAGGCCCTTTTGTGTCTCCCTACAGATTTTAAGATTTGTTGTTGTTGTTGTTGTTCTAGTTCTGTGAAAAATACCAAATTCTGGCAATTTGATAAGGATTGCATTGAATCTGTAGATTGCCTTGGGTAGTATTGTCATTTTCCAATATTGATTCTTCCAATCCACTAATATGGTATATCTTTCCATTTGTTTATGTCTTCTTCAGTTTCTCCCATCAGCACTTTATAGTTTTCAGCATACAGGTCTTTTGTCTCCTTAGGTAGGTTTATTCCTAGGTATTTTATTCTTTTTGATGCAATAGTAAATAGGATTATTTGTTGAATTTCTCTTTCTAATCTTTTGTTGTTAGTGTATAGTAATACAACAGATTTCTGTTCATTAATTTTGTAACTGCAATTACCAAATTCATTGATGAGATCTAGTATAAAACTTTCACTTTCAGTTGATTCATCTGGAACTATATCATTATGGTTCTTGCCTTTTACTGTGATTTGGAGAACTTGAAAAAATAAAGTACAAGTATTATAATCATTACTAGATTTAGTTTTAAAAAGCAAGAGTTGGTCATTGTTTCTGACTCTGTCATTAACTAAATCTGATTAGAATGTAGACTGTAACCCTTAAATAAACAAATTAACATATACACATGTGGATCTATTTACATATATTTTCACGTAGATATATAGTCTCTAGTGATAGAGGAGAGAGAGGACAACTTAAAATCTTTGATGATGATTTTCTAGTAACATATTCCAGTTGACTTCAGTATGGTATAAAATTTTTAATATCTGGAACAGCAGGAGATTAGATTGTTTTTTCTGTGCCAGTTGTATCTAATAGAATAATCTCCCATTGTCTGCAGGGAAGTTGCTGCATATTTTCCTGAAACTTCTAGCCTAGTGATATTAATCATTCTCAAAAGAATCATTGTAGAGTGTTGACCATAGATAGGGTAGTGGCAGAGTATATGCCCTTTGGAGGAAGTTCTGGGTGTCTGATACATATTGATTTCCCTTTCTCTGCACATAAACCAAAGACTTTCTCTAGATTCCAAAATTTCAGTGCATCCAGGACAAAATTTTTTTTCTCTCCTTTTGCCATGTGTTTGTGGGATTTTTAATTGGCAATCTTTGGTGTATATGGCCCAATGAACAGACTGACTTCTTGATACTTGTATAAAATATTGCTCTTTCAGAAACTGAAATTGGGAATAAAAGCAGCCAAGTTTGAATGATCAAAATCTGTCAGTGAAGAGTTACATTTGCCAAGCCTGTTTCCCTCTTAACAAGTTAGAAGGGCTCTCTCATCAAACCTTGGACCAGTGTGTATGCAATATACAGACACATTTTTAGTATGGAACATTTGTTCTTTCTGCCGGCCATTTGATGAAGCTCAGCAACTTAATGCTGCACCAGTTCAGAAATCCATATGGGAGAAATATCCTGGCAGCTCTTGTTTCAGTAAGGCAGCGGGGGCTCTGTAATTTTTCACAAGAAGGGAGTAGAGAAGTAGATCAGCATAACCTGATATGTTACACTTCCAGTTAAGGATTGTTGATTGGCCTGCACTAGTCAGAACACTTTCCAGAAATATCACACAGGGTGACAGCTATCCAGGGTTGAGATCTCCCTTGGCCACATAGCCCCAATAACAGACACACCCCCCATCCCCAGTCTGGATCCTCAACACCAGCCCCCAGCTCATGTTAGAGCAAATGGTATGTATTTTTCAAAAGCAATTCAAGGAAATAACTTCACTGAATGTTATCCAGAGCCTTAAAAAAAAAGAGGGGTTTCTTTGTCCCCCTTTTCTGTATCAATTTCACAGTATCAAAAACTAAATTCTTCTTTCCTCTGACTGAAAAATCACTTCTACCTGTCTTAAAAGTGCATGTAGGTGTGTAGATCAGATAGCAAACACACACAGGGTTACACACGCTTTCCCACATTTGGCAGGAGCCCGCTGTCTGAAACACAGTGTCCTCTTCATCTCTCTTGTTCTTTCTCCTCCTGTTATTTAGTTTTCTTGCTCAGTCAGGATGGCTGACAACTGACAGCTGCAGGTAGAGTAGAATAAACTGTTGGAAAGCATGCCTGTGCCCAGCTTGGCTCCACCTCGGCCAGCTGTCTCCCCATCATTTCAGAGGAGGCTTTACAGCCACTCTATACACTGTTGGAGTTAGTTCAGAAGATGGCACTGGGTCATACTGGCCCCTAGGAGTCATTTATGCTAAAAAGAATCATTTTTGTTCAGGAATACAGTTAATGCTGTTTGAAAATAAACATGCACACCACTCCCTGTTCGTGTAAAATGGCGACTTTTTCCTATAAGGTACTTCTGTAGCTGGGGTTTTGTGGGGAGTTGTGAGTAGCTGAACGTATTTCTGTCATGCATCTGCTCACAAGTGTGTCCATACACACAGGAAAACTCTGGAGTGCATTTCTGTCTCACTCTCATAAACTTTCATGTCCTACAAAGGGTTTAAGATATTTTAAAAATTATTTTGTTTTTATTTTCTTCTAGTGAAATCATAAGGTCTCTTTAGATTCAGAAACCTATTTTCATTTTATAGAGTCCTTCTGATGACATATTTGCCTCTTTTTCTTGTCATTGTTTTTTTTTTTTTTTCTTCCTCTTGTCATTGTTTAAAATTCTTTGCATTCTTTTAAGAATGCATTCTTTGCATTCTCCTGACCCTTTTATGCTATTGAATTCCTCAAGTGAACCAGCTATTTAGAAAGCCTCTACTCTTTGGAGCTTTGAACAAAAATTTAAAAAATAGAAAAAAGTTTTAAAAAACAATCTTTTATGCTTTCTTTTTGTGGCTTTACTTATAGCTTTAATCTAAAGTGTTGTTTCATCTCTGTCAGATCAGCAGATAATCAGTGCCTTTAGATTCTCTCAGAATGTATTTCTTTCTTCCTCCTTTCCAACAAAGTAAAATGCAAGTATTTAAATATATCTTACCACTCTGTGCCAAACACAAAAGAAATGTAAATATACCGTCAGGCTGATCCACATCTGCCAGAGAGTAATTGTTGGATGCGTACTGATTAAACATAATTTTTTTAACCAAGCTTTTAATTAGGCATCTGCACCAGGTCACACAGATGCAATTATAAAATATGATTAAGAAAGCTTTCATTCTTTTGAAAAATAAAGGGCCATGCTTGGTATACTTTTGCCTGTAGATAAAATGTTAGCATCATTGGCTGCTTTTCCAAAATCAAGGATCCTTGGGGTAAGCCCACAAAGGCTGGTCACTTACCTGTTTAACTGCACTACTGAAATTTTCCAATGCCTTCTATGAGTGAAGTAGGAGAGCTTTTCACATTCTCATCAGATGTAGGAACTTTTAAAACTGCACCTTAGAAACTACCTTTCCTGACTTTTCCATGCATTAAAAGAAGCTAGATCAAACACAGTTACATTTCTTGCCCCAAATCATACAACTATTGAAATTATTTATACAATAGCTTATGATGGCTACAGAGTTCTGTGGGTTACTGTGCCCTGTCACCCTCCACCTCTTCAGAGTCCTCTTGCAAACAGATTCTTTTGGAGCATGGCAGAAAGTGGACTGGGATATTGCAGCAGATTCCCCCATTGCAATTATTTGCTTCACTGCTTCCATTAACTTGACTAATGCAGTTTATCTCTCAATTTTCATACTTAGGAATTAAAGATATTTTACCCAACATGCCAGCTGATACAATTGGAGAGACACAGAAGTGTCCCCAAGTCAAAATATGTCCTGGTCTCTTTGAAATTCTTAACATTTGTGTAAAAACTTGGATTCAATTCCTGAATCTCAACCTAACTACCAAGATTCAGTATTCCTAGGCTCAGATTCCACGTGTATGAAGTCCAATGGTAACAATCTCAGAGGAATTGTTAAGGATTAGGTAAAACAGAATTTGCAAATGCCAGATAAGTATTAACTATATTAAAATGGTAGTCACTATATTCAGAGAAACTCTAGGTGGGGTTAATGTGGTTAGAGAGATTGAAGAATTAAGGTGTCATGAAGGGTAACACACAGGAAGAGGTAGTAACACTGAGCTATGTGGTGGTCAGAGGTGGTCAGAAAGATGATCAGAAAGGTTAAGTTGGTCTGAAAGTGTGACTAGGAGTTTATTAGTGGGGACAAAGCATGAGAAATGGGAGGATAGGAAAACATAGCATGTGTAGGACATGGGTCTGAGCTTACCCCAACTGAAGCACAGAGTGAGTTAGGAAAAGGCAGGAGATGGTAAAAATGTAGACTGAGAGCCTTGTATGCTGAACTAGAGAACTTGAACTCTGTTCTCTTTCTAGGAGCAGGCATTGAAAGGACATTAAGTAGAAAGGACATCAGAGAGTATGATATGAAAATAAGTTGACAGAGAGACAGGTAGAAGAATGCAGTGCCCAGTGCTTTGGAGTCCCTGAAACTAATGCCCTTGACCTATAGAATATTTATACTCTTCTGGCTCCTGAGACAGTTTGATCAGAAGAGGGGGCTTATTAGCCATCCCTTGTAATCTTAGTCATAGCGGGTGAGATTATAGAACCCCATAATCCCACAGATTCAGAGTCATTCCATTTGCTAGGCTCTCCTCTCCTCTTTCCCTCCTTCCCTTCTATGATATGAAGGAAACCAGCTAAGGGACTGTTGCCGAAATCCATGTAAGAGGCAAGTTCCCAGCCTCTGTGGTGGAACAATTGCAGAGACAGCTAAGAGGTAGACTCCAAGGGACTTTGTGTTAGAATTTCAGACTGAAGAATATACCTTAGAGATCATCCAGTTCAGTCTTCTCTGTTTATGCCATAGTCCCTGACTCATGGTAGCTATTGAGTATAATAAATACTTGCTGCATAAATGAATAAGGAGGGATAAGACCCAGAGATTGATACCACAAATTATTGGCATACATGACATAAGAATGTAAACTTTCTGACTCCTAAATCAGTGCTCTTTCCATTATGACACACTTGGTTTTTTAAAGTAAAAAGAGAGAGGGGGAGATTTAAAACACCTTATTTTATTGCTATAGATCAATTCACCTCTTTTTCACTCAGTGTCATTTATAAGGTGGCACACAAGAATTAACAAATTCAATGGCTGCTATCCAAAAGTCTACAAGCAATAAATGCTGGAGAGGGTGTGGAGAAAAGGGAACCCTCTTACACTGTTGGTGGGAATGCAAATTAGTACAGCCACTATGGAAAACAGAGTGGAGATTTCTTAAAAAGCTGGAAATAGAACTGCCATATGACCCAGCAATCCCACTTCTGGGCATACACACCGAGGAAACCAGATCTGAAAGAGACACGTGCACCCCAGTGTTCATCGCAGCACTGTTTATAATAGCCAGGACATGGAAGCAACCTAGATGCCCATCAGCAGACAAATGGATAAGGAAGCTGTGGTACATATACACCATGGAATATTACTCAGCCATTAAAAAGAATTCATTTGAATCAGTTCTAATGAGATGGATGAAACTGGAGCCCATTATACAGAGCAAAGTAAGCCAGAAAGATAAAGACCATTACAGTATACTAACACATATATATGGACTTTAGAAAGATGGTAACGATAATCCTATATGCAAAACAGGAAAAGAGACTCAGATGTATAGAACAGACTTGTGGACTCTGGGAGAAGGCGAGGGTGGGATGTTTCAAGAGAACAGCATCGAAACATGTATATTATCTAGGGTGAAACAGATCACCAGCCCAGGTTGGGTGCATGAGACAAGTGCTCGGGCCTGGTGCACTGGGAAGACCCAGAGGGATCAAGTGGAGAGGGAGGTGGGAGGGGGGACTGGGATGGGGAATACATGTAAATCCATGGCTAATTCATTTCAATGTATGACAAAAACCACTGCAATGATGTAAAGTAATTAGCCTCCAACTAATAAAAATAAATGGAAAAAATAAATAAAATTTTAAAAAAAAAAGAATTAACAAATTCAGATTCTTCTGATGAAGACTTTTGTCCTGTCTCTTATACCTTCCATAACTTAAATATTTGCATTTCTGCACAATTTGGTGTTGTCTGCAATAATGCTGTCTATAAGACAGATGTTTAGAATCAATAGACAATGGTTAGTTCTGGAACATCTAAGACAGAATCTCCTTCAATTCATGGCTGTTTTTATAACTAGTACCCTAAAGAGACCATTTGGGAATCCTAGAAACCATTTTAAATTATTCTGAAACAATGATGCTTCCATGAGAATGGAAATTGAGGAAATAGTGATCTTTAGCAAAAGAAATTAGATTTAGGTGTAAGGAAACCTTTGGGGCAATAAGAAGCATAGAACTCTGTTAACAGATTCATCTGGAAAACTGAGAAAGGCAAGAGATCATTTATTTGGTGGATGCTTATCATCAGACCCTTCTCACTTTCTGACATAGTTGAGAATATGTCAAGACCCTGAAGTGTGGATGTTCTAAGTCCCACCTACCACCACCACAGCTGCAGCCTCACTGCACATCTGCCTGCTGACCCTTCTGCCCTAACTACATTGTACCTACATTCTAGAAGGAAATGAGAAATCTCAGGATGCTTTCATGAGGCACTGGTCTTCCTTCTTATGAAATCATATTCGGCTACAAAATGAACTTTATCTGTCCTCTCATATTTCTCCAAGCAAACTACCAAATAATTGAATAAAACCCAGCCATTTCTTTTTAAAGATTTGAACTATTTATTCTTTCCTGTTCTTAAGATATTCTTAATTTCTAATCTTTATCAGTCATTTGTTTAAAAATTTTAATATATATATTTATATATGTGGTATCATGGTAATTTACAGAACACTTTCACAGACATCTCTTTGCTGTAAGGTAGGTAGAACAGCTATTGTTCTCCCATTTTGTAGATGAGGAAACTGATGAATTACTTCTTCAAAGAGCAACCCAGAGACCTGGCTTCGACTCTGTTTGTCTGTCTGACATACCACCATACTTCACTTAAGGGAATACATTTTATCAAGAACAGTTATTTTCAATTTAATTAAAGTGGTGAGTAGCAGACTCCCAAAAATACATGTCAAAATTTATCATCTTTGTGGAAGTTGTAGAACAGAGGGAAAATGAATAGTCCATGGGATCACAAAGAGTCAGACACAACTGAGTGACTCTCACTTTCTTTTTTCATATGACTTGGCAAAAGCAAGTTAGAAGCGCTTAAAGGCAATGAATGAGTGAAATCCATTCCAGTGTTTTTCTAAGCCTGTCTATCCTTTATTCTTATTGAATACGTAAAGAGTTCTCAGTATAGTAATGATACTGTGTATATTTTATGGGGAAAAAACTTGGAACAGGTAGAAAACTCTCACAAAGGAATAAAGTCTGAGAAGAGTTTGTAGTCACAGGAGCAATCTTTGTAGGAATAATGAAGGATTTCTTTGAAAAAGTCAGGAAAGAAATGAATTATCTGGTTGAAATTATACCAAGAAAAGACGTGCACTTAAGGGTAGAAGAATAGCAGGATTCAACTAAGAGACAAGTTATCAAGTTATGAATTGTGAACAGTAACAATCCCAGCTTCCCCAGAAAGGTAATTCATTGGGGGGTGAATACAAAAATAAATCAGAAAGACTAGTGGTAAAGAGTGTTAAGCAGTGGGTCTGAAGATTGAGTGATTTGAAGTTAATAGAGGAGACTGTAGGATGAGAATGGAGTGTGAAATGAATTATTCTAGTCTGGTCCAAGGTGGTGGTGTAGGGAGACAGACACCAGGTGGTAAGTGAGAGCAGCTGAAAAGGAAGATTCTTTAGCCACAATGACTCAAAGAATATGGGAGCAGAGAAAAGAGGTATAAAAATATCTCCATTTTAAACAGTGCTTTACAAACAGTGCTCTATTTTATCCAAAATGATGAAGTACCCAAGAGATTGCCAATATTGTATTTCGATTTCCATGACTAAGAAAGAAACCAATTATCTTAGAACATTTTCTCATAGAGGCCAGCAGTTTAAACTTCCCGCTTCATCAGCCTCACTCTCCTTCACTTTCACTTTGAAATCCCATAACTGGGAATCAGGACATTATGAGACTGGCCCTGTTGGGGACACCAAGCTCATTAGTCACACCAAAATCGACCGACAGACCTGAAGGCAATAACCCTGAAACCATCTGGCCTCAATAGGGCCTGAAGCGAATGGCCACATAGAACAGAGTTAACCTCGCAGGCAGTATGGCGATGAAAATGTGTGCTTGGCTCTCAAAAGAAATACATCATCGTATTTTTATGGAGAACTTTCCTTTGGTAAAATTAAAAGTATTTTCACAAGCATGATCTCATTCTCACAGTAGTCCTGTGAAAGAGGAAATGAAGGAGATATTTTAATTCTCATTTTATAAAAGAATAAATTGAGAGATGGAGCAAACAAGTGACTCTTTTTCAATTCTCCCATTTAAGTAGGCCAACAGGGTTAGATCTGGAGCCAGTTTTCCTAATGATGACCATGTCTGCGCTCATAAGCCCAGTCAGTCTCAGGAATTAGCATGGCATTGTCAGAAGGCACATACCAGGTGGCTCATATTTTTATTTTACAACATGTAAATGACATTCATACAGCATAATCTATAAATATTACCCAATCAGTTCTATTTGAGTAAGCAAGGTTTGCTTACATCTCCATCAACAACAGCTTTGGCGTGACACCATATCTAGGCATCCATTTACTTTTTTAAATGAGCAGTTAAGTAGTGTCAGGCTATTAGATGTGATAACTGACCACTGATCTTTTATATTTAGAAATCTTCTGGTAGCTCCATAAAGATATTGTTGCAAGGTTGTTTAGCACTCGCTTTGCTTGATGACTTGAAAAATTGCTCTGAGTGGAAAATATCCATAAATTTTAGAAGGCAGTCTCACTAAGAACCACAACTAGTTCTCATTCTATTTCTAAATAGCAAGATCACATTAAAACTCAAAAATAGATAACATTAATCACTATAATTCAAGTAACTACTCTTTAGACTTGGCAGGGAACTGTGAGAGCTTAGAATATTACCCTTAGTTCTTTTTTTTTTTCTGTGACTTTCTGGCATAGTTGTGGGAAGAAGAAAGCAACGTGGAGGCTGGGGAGTTTAACTGTGACTACAGTTAGGGAGAGCCTTAGAGGACAGCATCTGTTACTCTCCTGCCTTTGCCTTGCCATTTAGACATTCATATCCACCTTAATTATGACTGTGGTGGGAATATCTCGGTGGGACTGTCCTGATTTTATAAACAGATATAACCAAGGACAGATAATAATTCCTGAAATAGCAATTATCCTTTGCATAACAATTTACAGCTTACAAACACTTTCACCTGTATGATCTCATTTCTTATTTCCCGTAGCACACTAAGTTGCTATGATTATTGTTCCTCATTACTTCTGAAGAATCTGAGTCACTGAAGATTTAAGTTGGTTTTGAAAGTCACATAGCTAGTGAGTGATGGAGTGGGGAAGCAGTCCAAAGACTTTGGTTCTCTATTCTGTGTCATGTCTGCTTATACCATGTAGCCTCCCAAACCTACAAAAGATGTTGGGTCAAGAATGGCGGTGGGAAGAAAATGGTCAATGTGTTTAAAAACAGATGACTAACCCAATAGGAAAAATGGGGAGAGGAGAGCTACTAAAGAGGAAACCCAAAAAGCCAATAAACATATGAAAAGATGCTCACTCTCACAAGCAATCTGGGAAATGCAAATTAAAACCATGATCACACCCATTAGATTATCAAAAATTAAAAATCTGAGAATGGCAAGCCTTGTATCAGATGGGGACCAGTGAAAATTCTGATACGCTACTGAGGGGAGTGTAAACCAGCTTGATCTATTTTGTCAGCCATTTCCCGTTGCTAACAAAGTTGAAGATACATGTGGCCTATGCCCACAATTCTATGCCAGGTAGATACCTGACGAAAACTCTCCCAGTTGTGCACAAAGGCCATGAAAAGAAGTTCATAGCAGAGTTTTCTTTAATAACCAAAAATTCTCAAGAATCCAACTGCCCATTAACATAAGAATGGATAGATATTAATAAATAATGATGTAGCCTGTACCAGGCTCCTCCTTCCATGGGATTTTCTAGGCAAGAATACCGGAGTGGGTTGCCACTTCCTTCTCCAGGGAATCTTCCCAACCGAGGGGTCAAACCCAGGTCTCCTGCATTGTAGACAGATGCTTTACTATCTGAGCCACCAGGCAAGTCCAGTCACCCGATAGAGATTATATTACAATGAAAATTGAGCTAGAGGTAAATATATCAAAAGAGATATCAAAAATACATTTTGAGGATTATGATATAGTATTAATATGTATACCATTTTTAAAAGGTTTAAAATATGCAAAAACATACTTCGGTGGATACTCAGTTCAGTTCAGTTCAGTTGCTCAGTCGTGTCCAACTCTTTGTGACCCCGTGGACTGCAGCACGCACACCAGACCTCCCTGTCCATCACCAACTCCTGGAGTTTGCCTAAACTCATGTCCATCGAGTCAGTGATGCCATTCAACCATACATCCTCTACCATCTCCTTCTCCTCCCACCTTCAATTTTTCCCATCATCAGGGTATTTTCCAATGAGTCAGTTCTTCACATCAGGTGGCCAAAGTATTGGAGTTTCACCTTCAACATCAGTCCTTCGAATGAACAACCAGGACTGATCTCCTTTAGGATGGACCGGTTGGATCTCCTTGCAGTCCAAGGGACTCTCAAGAGTCTTCTCCAACACCACAGTTGAAAAGCATCAATTCTTCTGCACTCAGCTTTCTTTATAATCCAATTCTCACATCCACACATGACTACTGGAAAAACCATAGCTTTGACTAGATGGACCTTTGTTGACAAAGTAATGTCTCTGGCTTTTTAATATGCTGTCTAGGTTGATCATAACTTTTCTTCCAAGGAGTAAGCATCTTTTAATTTCATGGCTGCAGTCACCATCTGCAGTGATTTTGGAGCCAAAACAAAATAAAGTCTGCCACTGTTTCCCCATCTATTTGCCATGAAGGGATGGGACCAGATGCCATGATCTTAGTTTTCAGAATGTTGAGTTTTAAACCAACTTTTTCACTCTCCTCTTTCACTTTCTTCAAGAGGCTCTTTAGTTCTTCTTCACTTTTTCCCATAAGGGTGATGTCATCTGTATATCTGAGGTTATTGATATTTCTCCAGGCAATCTTGATTCCAGCTTGTGCTTCCTCCAGCCCAGCGTTTCTTATAATGTACTCTGCATATAAGTTAAATAAGCAGGGTGACAATATACAGCATTGGCGTACTCCTTTTCCTATTTGGAACCAGTCTGTTGTTCCATGTCCAGTTCTAAGTGTTGTTTCCTGACCTGTGTACAGAGTTCTCAAGAGGCAGGTCAGGTGGTCTGGTATTCCCATCTCTTGAAGAATTTTCCACAGTTTGTGGTGATCCAACAGTCAAAGGCTTTAGCATAGTTAATAAAGCAGAAATAAATGTTTTTCTGGAACTCTCTTGCTTTTTTGATGATCCAGCGGATGTTGACAATTTGATCTCTGGTTCCTCTGCCTTTTCTAAAACCAGCTTGAACATCTGGAAGTTCATGGTTCACGTATCGCTGAAGCCTGGCTTGGAGAATTTTGAGCATTACTTTACGAACATGTGAGATGAGTGCAACTGTGCAGTAGTTTGGACATTCTTTGGCATCACCTTTCTTTGGGATTGGAATGAAAACTGACCTTTTCCAGTCCTGTGGCCACTGCTGAGTTTTCCAAATTTGCTGGCATATTGAATGCAGCACTTTCACAGCATCATCTTTTAGGATTTGAAATTGCTCAACTGGAATTCCATTACCTCCACTAGCTTTGTTCATAGTGATGCTTCCTAAGGCCCACTTGACTTCACATTCCAGGATGTCTGGCTCTAGGTGAGTGATCACACCGTTGTCATCATCTGGGTCATAAAGATCTTTTTTGTATAGTTCTTCTGTGTATTCTTGCCACC